>NC_045747.1:19186510-19232779 GCF_008692095.1 Etheostoma spectabile | reverse complement strand
AACACACTTGTCTGAGCTCGTCTGAAAACTTTATTTCACCTTCCTGTCATCAGAGAAATAATAACCCATCAGAGTATCAGGGTGGAGAGAGAACACCGTCCTCTCATTTCTATGAAGTCTGAGGTTTGCCATCCTGCCCCGATGCATTCTTGATTCTGACACTTTTTCTTTTCTTTGAGAGGCTGCGACTGAGATTGCTTTCAAACTACTGCTACTCTCCTGAAAGTAATGATACAGAGAGACATAAACAGAGAGCGTTTTCTATTCATGATCTAACCTGCCCATATAGCTTGTTTTGGCCTTGGTGGCAAACATCACAAAGGTAAGAAATGCTTCAACATAAGAAGGTCTGGTCAGCTCAATGCTGCTGCAGAGCCAACGCAAACTCAGACATTCAGTTTGTGTCAATCTCCTGGTTATGTTCTCACTAAGCGTTATGAGTGATTTTGGTTTTACTTGACTTTTGTTTTCCAAATTTGTTACATTGCATTCATTCTTAGATATCATTATAAATTGATTAATTGATGAGCAAGTGATCAAAGATGCACTTCATTTTTGGATGGGATTCAGTCCCTAAAGTCTTAAAAAATAATGAAAACATTATGCAAGTATATCAAGATTTTTTTGAACCCCCTCTTTCCAAGGCAGTTTCCAAGCTGTGTCCAAGATCCTGAATCCAATTTGAACCTCAGTTTACAAGCCAACGTTGACGATTGAAATCCGTTTAAAGAAGTCCTTTAAAAATTCTGGGGCAATTGGGACTAAATTGACATTATAGACTGATGTCTCCAAGTACAAGAACTTTGAACTTCAACTTCAAATGTTTCAAAAATGCAGTTTAATTTTTGCGTAGAGCAATCTGCCATGTAAACATAGACTTAGTATCAAGTTGATTTGTGTTGGATAAAGGTTCAAATAGCGTCACTGTGTGGCATCCATTGAGTAATTTTTTAAGTTGATTCTTTCAAAAATATGTGCTCATTCATGTGTGATTACTTCCACCAACTAATCAAAGTATTTTTGTACGCATTCAGAATACGAGTGACTCGCTCCTATGTATTCTACCATGTTGCGCCTCCATCTTTAAAATACGTTAGCCAAAGAGGGACATACTGTTCCTCCGCGTTTCACGCTTTTACACTCAGTGGCAGCGTGATGAATGCCAGGGAGGGGCAGAACTCAGCGACTGCTGGCAGATTTGAAAGCCGGTTGCAGCTGGAGCATCACGCCTATTCTCTAGGACATGTAACACAGTTGCCAGGGAAGTCAACAAGATAATTAAAACAACAAGTTAATGTTTTCCAAGATAGAAAGAGCTGATATGGCGCAAAGATTTTAAATGGGACGCCAAAGTTTCCTGCTTTATTATCTAATGGGAATTCTGCCTATTTGTGTACATTCAAAGTTTTATGTTTTTTTGGCTAACTATAACATGGTTCTGCATAATGCTAGAGCGACATCTAGGATACGTTTTTTCATGTCAATACTGAAGAAGGATTGTCTACCTTGCAACATAAATGTAATCATGTGTCGTGATTTATCTCCGTTGCTTCTCTCCTACGCGATAAACATCGCCTTACATTATTAATCTCGTACAATATACAGAATAACAATTGCAACGATACTTTACTAACTTTACTATATGCTATAGTATACTATACTATATGTATGGTAACCTGATAGCTGATGTTGGCAAGGAAATTGTACCAAAGTAACATTTAACTATTATTGCACTGAAAAGAACTCTCCTGAACGCTAATTTCGCGTTTGGCCACCGTAGGACTCGGTGTGGGAGGAGGTGGAAAGTAATATTCAGCTGGTTGTCATATACAATTGCACTGCTAGATGGGAGAAATTCTTACACAATGTAGCTTTAAGAAAATAAGTCTTTTAGGACTTGCAATGCAAGGGGATTTTTCATTGGTACCAATGGCTTCTTGGAGATATTTAGATTATGTTTCTAATGGTAATGCATTCACATACAGAATGTCTTTAATTGAAAATACCTGCAATTATGTGTGCTTCGCCAGGTTTAGTTCCACATTAATTATGTCTATTCTCTGAGAATTGCATCAGAGGGCTTAACCATCTGTTAACATTTGTTGTATATACATTCATATGTTGTACATACATTCATATTTTGTATATACATTACCCACAAGGGGAAAGTCCTAGATACTCATCACATGCATGAGTATTGCTCAATCAAAAACTACAATATTAAGAAAAAGGGCTGATAGGTAATTCAAATTAATACTTAAAATATTTATAAGTAATTATTAAGTGTAATAGGAGTTTTAGTCAGACTGAACCTTCTATTTTTACTTTTACCTTTTTGAAACTATGTTTGAAAATTTGTGTGTGCGTGCAAGCGTGGGTGTCTCTGTGTGCATGCGTGTGTGCTTGCGTGTGTGTTATGATTGTGGCTGCTTCATCTGTCACAGTTACTACAGCTGGACCGTTCACATTTGGAGGTCAGTGAGAGGTAAAGGCTTTACCCTCTCGCTGATTCCCAGTGACACACGGTGCTGTGCTCCGTGTCCCTCTGGCAGAGGCTAAAGCAATCTATTTTAGACCCATCCTCAACCCCTGCGTCTAAACTGTTGTCTGAAATACCGATTTACTGATTTCCCCCAATCAGTTGTCATTGTATAGTTCTCTAGGGCTTGACATGACATGCTCACCTTCCATTACCTGATATTACCGAGATGTTTTCTTTTTTTGGACGGGTTAAAACCTGACGGAGCCAAATGAGAGCATTTAACAACCTCGCAACCGGTTATTAAGCTTCACTGTTTGCACCTGATCTGAAATCCGGATTTTTAATGTGATTTTCTTGCCTCCAAGAAATGAGTTCAGCTTTAGTCAAGCCGCACTTACACACCGTATCAACATCATTTGTCATTTCTCTTTTTCTTTTTTAAAACGCGCTCAATATTTGCAAATTAAAATGAGCTTTTTTCCCAGCTGCCTTTTCATCACAAACTTTTGTGAGAAATTATAGGTTTCTATGGTTGACAAGACAAAGCAGGACAAATAAATCAATACAGAGCAAATGAAAGCAAATTGAATCTATTAAAGCAAAATTACTGGGAGAAAGAAAAAAACTAAAAAAAGTCAGCCAAACGCAACGTAAGCCACAGAGTCATGGTCGCAGACAATTAATGACAGAGGGAGCAAAAAGGTGCTGGCTCATTAAGCCTGGCCTGCCTGTGCATGCAGACAAGGCCACCAGCCAGACCAGCACAAACCAGTGTGCTGGTCTGAAGCGGCGCAGCAGCCCCGCAGGCCCACAGGGACGTAGCCTTCTACCTGCAAACACCAGAGGCTAAACACCAGGGATGTGTTGGATTCAGCAACAAATGTTGCCCCCAAAATAGGTAAATTAGAAAAGATGAGCTTCCATGTGGCCTCCTCCGTCCCCTCAGCACCTCCACCGTCCCAGCCCCCGCCCCCTTGTACCTGAGGAATGCCAAGCAGCAGGGTGCCACAGAGGACCTTCAGATCAGTGTGAGCCAGAGAAGGGGCTCTCCCGGGCAGCGATGAGTAATTAGCACTAATTAGTGGCAGTGATTAACCACACTGGGAACGTGGGGGCCGGAAGGGAGCAGATTGATAGAGCTGGCCCTCCTAACCCATAGAGGCTCTACTGCATCTTAAGCAGGTGGAAAAGGGGGGGGGGGGGTGGAGCTTGCTGTGGCTGCCAGCCAGATACTACTCTAGCCATAAATAAAAGGTGGAACATGTATTGAGCAACTGTAAAGGCATTTCAACAACAGGGAGGTGAGGACTGATGTGCGGCTGCTGAAGGAAAAATCTCAAATAAGAGGTTGTCAATTCATTACACCCCCTAAGGCAGGGGTTATTCAAATAGTGGTCCTTGGGTCGAATCGGCCCCTTAAGTCATTTTTCGAAGGGTCCTTTGAGTGATTCTGAGAAACCAAATGAAAACCGTATTGACTCATTTATCTGATAAGTTATTGGGCTCCAGGCCCCAAATCTCAGACTCTCTGACTGGACCAGCAAATCAATGGAGCAAAAGTTCTATTACTGGGGAAATATTGCCATTCATTCTGTGAACTCTGATAAACCATAGGTTGTAAGATTAGTAATGCTGTCTTCAATATGTAATATCAGACAATTTTAACCCATGTTTAGGTGGCATGAGTAAAAATTAGTAAATAATCCTCATTGTTGTGTTCTGTTTTCTGAGAGATGAAGACGGTTGGAAAACATTAGATGTAGGCTCTTCAGGAGCCAACTTCCAGGTTTATTCCAAATTATTTTGTAAAGATTTTTAGTCATTTTATTATTAAATAGCTTTAAAATAGTGCAAATAACTGCTGTATAAAGATAGGAATAGAGCATGCCTCCGGACCCCACCAAGGTTTGGACTGAGCCCTGAATGTTTACTATGTATGGCTCCGCGTCTGCTAACGGTCCAGCCCCAAACAGCAGATACACAAAGTCTGAGACTAGCTGGTGAACATTTAGCAGCAAAAGAGCCAGATTCTTTTTTAGGGAGTAAATGGAGACCAAACCAGAGCTACAAAGGAGAGTAAATAGTGGACTTACATTTATCAGGAGAACATACAAAAGACTGAATGCTGATGTTGCTCAGTGTTTACAGCCTATGTATAAAAAATAATAATAATAATGAAACAAAGAAGTAACTATTTTTGGTAAATTAGCAATATTCAACTTAAAAGTTGATCATACAGTACGTCAGGTCTGTGTTTTTGTCATTCCTGAGTGGCCAGTAAAATGTTACAACAAAAGACGTGCAAATCATTCAGATATTTAACAAGTTAGGACCTACTCTCCAAATAAAGATATATTTATGAGGCCCATTGATTCAGTAAAGACAAAGGTCATGGCCGACTAACATTTTCTACCATGGAAGCTAGGGGCAAAAAAGCAATAACATTCAGTCTCAATTTGCACAAAATGTACAAATGGAATAAATATGACTCGTTATCACTTAGTTCAAATAACTAGTACAGAGCCCGTGGAAAATGTCCTTCCTGTCTGGAACGGGTGATTGCTTGTCCTGTGGTACTGCTGCTTGTAGAATTCTTCAAAACCAAATTGTACCCCAAACCCCTTATTCCACTATAGCCTACTAAACTTACAGTGTAGGCTACGTCTACATCAGAAGAAAACACTGTATGCTTACCTACTACTGTATTTACCTGACAGAAGGGGGCAGATTCAGAATGGAATCACCAAATATCACAATGACAATGTGGAGTAATCAGACATTAGCGTCATGGACTCATGGCAGTGTGCCACCTACTTTGGCCCAGTGTTTAGTGTTGTAAGTTAGAAGTAGATTTAACTAATCCAACCCAGGCTGAGTCTGATGAAAACTGCTGTCTGCCCGGTTCAACTCAGATTGTCTCACTTTGCACACTCGCTGTTAAGGAATAATCTCTGAGATTACGTTATGTTCTGCCAGCTCACAGCAATTTAATACAATAGCAGGAAAATAGTCAAGAGCTGTAACACCCCCACACCCCACTGTTGTAAAGCGTTGTCTGTGGCTGTTTATGCACGTCCTTAAATTCAGGAATTGTTGTTTGTTCATTCAAAGTCAAAGACAGTCCAAAGTAGTGCTAATTTGTAAGAGGGGGAGGGGCCAGCAGCTAGCCAGCAAAAGCCAATGGGTGCTTCTTTTACCAATTTATTTAACGATCTATATCTTATGCATTTCGAATCCAAACAATGTCAACCTTGGCACCACATTTACTTGTGCCCATAGCATGACACCTCTCAAGTTTGAAATCCCTCAGACCAACGGTTCAAGAGTTATGCCTGACACACACACACACACACACACACACACACACACACACACACACACACACACACACACACACACACACACACACACACACACACACACACACACACACACACACACACACACACACACACACACACACACACACACACACTTTATAGATAGATGAATCCAGCATAAATAACGTCACTCCAGTCAGCTGAGAGGGAAGGAACATGCACTATAAATAGTCTGCTATTTTCGTTTGACTCCATCATAATAAAAACTTGATTAAAGTTTGACTCAGTGAGCTATAGCATTACACCACGCCATAAGCAAACAAGTGCCTGTGCTCAAATTAAAATGTAAATGCCTCAAGCAGAGCTCTCCCCCTATCTCAAGGTTTTTTTTATTAATGAAGTGACACACACTAGTTTCTCCACATGGCTTGAAAACAAATGGCATGATAACTACACGACAGGGCCAGGTTGGGGAAGCTATCTGAGCTTTTGTGACAAAACAAGTGGGACGTGTGGCGCTTCATTTTAAACATCAATGACTTTAATTAGTGTCATTCCACAATCACCAATAATAGTCCTGAATTGTGCAGGCCCCGCGCCTGACAGCCGCGCAGATCTGCAGCGAGGCAGGGGGGCTCTTAACAAGATAAGCCCTGAAATCAGCGAGCCTGAAGGAACATTACCTGAACAAGAGTGCTGATGAAAATGACTGGAGTGTCGGCCTGCTTGGAAACAACTGAAGTGTTGTTCACACGTCTTATGGTGGAACAAGCCAACAACACAAGTAATAAATCCCATCACTTGTAGGGCTGAGAGAGAGGGATCATCCCTTTGTATGTAAATGATGCGTCTGAATCTTTGGATCTCCGGTGAAGAAAGAAGACAAAAAAAGAAAAGAGAAAAAAAAAGGGTTTTGCCATTCAACTAGGAAACAGATTAAACAGGTGACTCAAATCCTGTCTGAGGGAATAAAATGTCTGCCTGGAAATGTGTTGTGTTCATGTCACATCATTTCCATTAGCCTAGTTGTCATGGAAATACACTTCCGTTCCATTGTTTTTTGTGGAGAATGGAAAAAAACCTCTTGTCCATTCAACGTCATCTGACTCAAAAGCTGAGCTTCAAAGTTTATACTTGCAGTTGACAAACCAATCTAACCTTAAGTTCTATTTGCTCACTGTTGGAGTATATTTGTGTCGCTAGCAGATGGAGCTGATTGATTAATGGAGGATCATTTTGAACATGCACATTTCCAGGGCAACTGGACAAACTACTAATGAAGAACATATGATGATAGAAAACTCTCCTACCCGATTGTTGACCTCGGCCCAATGCCTTTCTGATCCAATTGACAACATTTATCTTCAAAAAAAGCTCACAAGTTTATGTTTTTAATAATTTTTGTAAAAAAATTTATGTTTATGGCACAGAGGAAGAAGATATACCAGGCTTTGATACATAGATAAAACTTGTTAGTACAGTCAATTCATTGTTGCTTTTGGTCTTTTTATGGGATTTGCTGGCAATAAGAATACTAAAACTATAAACATCATGCTTTGAAGAGATGTAGATATTTGCTGGACTTCAGATATCTGGATGGCCTTGGTTGAAGCACACTTTGTAATGGCCGCTCCCTCTTGAGCTGCAATTCACTCGGTGTAAGGTTGAGAAAGGGCGGAGTATGTACTATGCTTTGTGTGTATAGGGACGTTTATGTGTGTGTGCTGTGACTGCTTTTGAAAACAGAAGATAGTGTTCTCACAATGAATAAGATATAGACTGGTTTCAATTTCCTCTATTCTGACACCCCATTTCATCCGCAACTTTGAATAAAAAGGCGGCTATTGTGCAGAGGCATTACTGTAAACATCAACCCATCACTTTCAGATCAAATGTTTGCCCACGAAGAAAGACCTTAAGCAAAAGCCGGTGTATAATACACGCCGTTGCGCATGATAATTAACTACAATCACAACCAAAGTGGCCATAACATGATTTAAACACAACAGAAGTAAAGTCATGAAGGATGCTGTAAGCACCGTTGGCAAAAGAGAAGAAGAAAATGTTCAAGCGCAGTGGTGACACTCATTGAATTACATGTTGACAGCTCTGTGTTAGTGAAGAGATGAAAGCAAAATGAGATTTTCAAAACTGAATATGGGGAATGACAGTATTGCTTTCTCCACATTGTCAAACTTGACAGTGCCATTACCATCACTATAACATCAGGTGCTGGCATATGGTTTTCAGTTAGCAGAAATCAGCTACCTCGTTTGAATATTGATTGCATTCCAGGCAAGAGGATGACTTATAGCGCCAGCATTTTAAAAAGAAGGTAATATGACTAAAATTCCAATAATATGGGGAGAATGTTTTGATGAAAGTTATAAATTCAAATAATTAGTTCATTGACAGGGTGTTGTGTTGTTTTCAAATTTACATTTACAGGGATTTTCTTAAAGATTTATTGTGGAATCAGTATAACATTTATGTTTGAGGAGGGGAAAATAGAGATTTACCAATAATCTCGGGGCAAATAACGATAATGGATAATTAATATTATTATTATTCTCATACAACCTTTAAATGTAATTATGAACCTGAAAATGAGCATAATATGGGCACTTTAAGAGGACAACAAAGGCTAAACCTTTCATAAATACATGTTCACCTTAACGGTTTTCAAATTGAAGGATAAATGAGTGACTCAAGTTTTCTCAACAAATTAGAGTCGAGGCTCCACATTAGAGGATAATCAGATATGTTGTTCACCCCACCCTCCAGAAAAGATGATTTTTTTTTTGTAAAAATAAATTGGGAATCCAAATCCAAAAAATGTGGGCTTAATTTGGCTAAAATGCTGGGTTAAATTTAAAAATATGTAGTTGGAAGCTGGGACTTCACTGTAATAACAAGAAAATGAGTACGAAAATAAAGTATTTGTTTTGATTTGGAAACATCAAATCAGAAAATAAGGACTCTGTGAAGCCTAATGGCAAAATAATGATGAAGAAAATGTTGAGAAGATGAAAAATATATGAAAATCAGTTTAAAATAAATGGGGGAAAATGAGCTTAATGTGCCTTAAAAGGAATTAATCTTCTAAAACTAAATGAAATCCAGGGAAGGGTACTTCATCATGAAAATATGGTATAAGCATAGTAAGTGAGAACAAAACTTACTAAACTAAACTTCCTGAATCGCATGAAGAAGGGTAAAAAGAAAAAAAGAAAAATCACATTCTCAAGAAAAAAAGACAAATGACAAAGTAGTCTTATTATTCCAGGATTCTGTGCGGTTATACATAATCTCCTCATTAAACATTTGTGTTGGATCTCTAATTAGTTAGCTCTCTCATCTCTTTGCACACCTTCAGGTAGAGCTGTCACTGAGCCCGAACACACTGAATGACGGTTTAAGAGTGAGTTTCTTGGTGCATTCCATTTAACATTTTACTCTGCGGTGACTGAAAACTATGAATACAGCAGCAGATCGGCCGTTTAGGATGCCCAAACTAGTCGCAAGCAAGAATGCCTGCTGCTCTGACAAACATCAACCCACTCAGCCAATGAAAGTACAGCAGAACATACAGCCTCCCCTGTCATTTTTCCTTCAGAAATCAGCATACTGAGCATCTCCGGGGCTGTGATCATCACTCCAGAAAACAGGTAGGGTCTCAAAGACAGTCAGTACGTATAATGCCACTTCAATAACCACGCTCGTGTGGGAGACTTTTTGTTTTTTAAACCCTTATTAGAAAGGGGCAATGTTTGGACTTTTATGTTTGACTTCTTGTCAGATCGACCTGTCAATGTAATTTTCCATGGTTATTTTCTAGTTTCTCACTTCCTTGTCTCCGCAGGTGTTGCAATCCCACTGCAGGTTCAACCAATGCTAATTAAAATGTAAAGGAGCCCATTTTAATTGAAGTGGTATTCTCTTAAATATATGCACCGTAAGTGGACTGATTTCTGCTTGAAGATTTATTTAGCCAGCAAGTGAAAAACTAACCAGAGGCCAGTTCTACGAAGAAAGATTTGGCGTTCAGGTTCAACCCAGAATTATCTACATCACGATGGTGGATTACTTGTTACCGGGTTAAATCGTTGTGTAACTAATGCTGAACACCTAACCTTGTCGCGAGCAGGTTATGTTGGAGATTAGAGATCAACAGCTGACTGACCAATCAATACTCGATTAAAAACGGCGTCACCGTTTTTAGAAAATCAGCTGGAGCACGGAGCGTGGAGAGAGAAAAGTGTGATCATAAAATTTCAAACATTTAGAGACCGACAACCCCGTAAACCTTCCCTGATTGGCATTTTTATGAAAAATATAGATTTTAAGCGGAGGGAATTAAATGTAGGCTATTTGTCAATGCCAATGCGCACATCGGTTTGAAGGGACATTCTAAAACGCTTAGCGTGAAAAAGCTTAATGTGGAAAAAGCATAACGTGATTTAATGTACCTAAACTTAACAAATAATTGGACTTTGGTTTTGATTTTTTGACAGTTTTTAGTGGTTATGAGGAGAAATATGAGAGAGAAATTTGGTAATCATCAGTTGTTGTTTAGGTACATTAAACCACGTTACGCTTTTTCATGTTTTAGAATGTTCCGGTTTGAATTATGTTATTATATTTTTTTATTTGCTCTCAGATCACTTAGCTATCACTGCCAGGGTTGCAACTGAAATAATAGGCTAAAGCCACTAAAGTTTATGGAAAGCACAAGTGCAATTATGGTCAGACTCTTGAGCCTGACAAGATATTGCATTGTGATTTACACATAACAGTGTCGGCCATTTTTGCCAGCTACCCTTCCTGTTTTAGGAAGCAGTGACCGTATTCGCGTTTTGATAGTAAAAGCTGTAGGTCTGTATTCTTCATATTTATGTAGATTTATAGTTTGCACTTCTTATGTAAAATATGCGGCTTGCGATTGGTCACGCTGTGCAAACATTGCCTCCTTTATGTGAATGCGCGCGTTGCTGGATAGACAAACCCTGGTTTGATTGAACTAGTTGTGACACAGCGGGACCGCGGTTGTTAAGTCAGGTGAAGCCAGGTAACTGAAAGAAATCCAGGGCATGTTGATCTTGGTTTGTAGTACAGGCCTCTGGGTTTTTAGTTGCCAGACCTTAACCATAACCTAACCATTGCATACTTGCCATAGCTGCAATCTTTTAATCTAACGTTAACCCTATCATAGCTGCGAAGAGCAGATATAGTAAAAAGATGGACATAACATAACAGATCAATGAACATAACCTGGGGCTTTGCAGTATCCTCCAATGTCCAACTTCCCTGTCTGGCGACAGGGCCGGTAAATTGTTGAACTATTTAATCCATTCCAGCAATAATATGTTCCTATGACAACCACCACTCTGTGTTCAGACTTTCCACAAGGTTTTGAAACCATAGTTGCAAAGATCTGCTCCCATTCAGCCGCAAGAGCATTACTGAGGCCCAATGCTGATGGGCGATAGGTCTGGCTCCACTTTCAGTTCATTCCAAAGGTGTTGGATGGGGCTGAGCTCAGGGCTTTGTGCAGTTCTCCCACAAAAAACTGGGGAAACTATTTCTTTGTGGACGTTGGATTGTGCATGCCAACAATGTTGAGCAACACACTGTCTAAAATATCAATGTTTGCTGTTGAATTAAGTTTTTTTTCCACTGAAACCAAAGACCCCCAGACCAAACATAAACGCAACACTTTTGTTTTTGCCCCGATTTTTCATGCGCTGAACTCAAAGATCTAAGACTTTTTCTGTGTACACAAAAGGCTTATCTCTCTCAAATATTGTTCATAAATCTGTCTAAATCTGTGTTAGCGAGCACTTCTCCTTTGCCAAGATAATCCATACAGGGTCTCTACAGTAAAACTGCCCATTTTAAAGTGGCCAGCCTAAGACACACCTGTACAATAATCATGCTGCCTAATCAGCATCTCCATATTCCACACTAGTGAAATTGATGATTTTCTCAGCAAAGGAGAAGTGCTCACTAACACAGATTTAGACAGATTTGAGAACAATATTTGAGAGAAATAAGCTTTTTGTGTAAACAGAAAAAGTCTTAGATCTTTGAGTTCATCTCATGAAAAATGGGGGCAAAAACAAAAGTGAAAAACATCTTTGGAAATGACTAAGAGTACACTACTTCTCTTGAGCATTCCAGTACTGTAGCTCAGGCACGTCATGCTAAGCACATCAGCTGATCCAACTCCCGTTTGGAACTTCAAAATACAGTCTCTTTAAGCTGCCAACATTTAAATCACCCCAAGTGTTTTAATGTATGCAAATATGAGTGCCAACTGTGTTGGTAATATTCCATCAATCTAAAATAATGATTAAACAACAATAACTGCAGTCTCCCTGATTAAGATCTAGCACGGTAGATTGTGAATCATCGACTTAAACCAGTGGTAAACTGAAAGTCAGGAGATATTTGTCTGCATGCATTTGAAGTAAAGAAAAATAAGTCTTATCATGCAAGTATACATCATTGTGTATAGCACTGACATGCAGTGTTGTACTCATAGTGAGCTGGTAAACAACCACATTGCCAACATTAGCACAAGAATATCTGCACCAAATTGCTCCTGGCAAGTAACTGAGCCTATTATATGATTAGATTTGACCCGACATTTGTCAGTCCATCCAGCTGAGAAAGACAGCGCAAGTAGGTAATGTGCCAGCCGGCGCTGACCTCAGACTGGGGAAGAGGTTTTCTAGCACTCTGTGACTCCTCTTTCCTCCCACTTTGGAGTTCTTAAGTCGGGTCCACGGCTTCATATATGAGCCTTAATGTGACAGAGAAATTAGGGATCACTTTCTCTGTCTGGCTGTGCCAACAGCCTGATAATATCAACGACTAGATGGCGTGAACACGGGAGACTCCAAAGAAAGGATTAGAGGGGGGAGATAAGGCTATCCACTGTAATTAAGCCCTATCTCTGCACAGCCACTGAAGAAAATAAATCACCCTTCAGAGCCTGCCAGTGTTGAAATGCGTGAACAATTATTCAATAATTAATCGTTATACATGCAGGCTCCAAACACTAATAGAACATATTTAAACTACAGCATTATAGCACTGTTAAATTAAATTAAGTCTGAATGCATTTAAGATCAATGTAATAGATCACCTATTTAACCTTTTTTTAATCACTCTAATGTAATTGTATTAGCTCTGTTATAAAGCTTTTTATGATGTGCCCTATGTTCATTTCCCATTCCAGCCATGTATAATTGAGAATGGAGATTTATAGGGTGTGGCACCACGCATACTAGTGAAAACATTAAGCCGGACCCTAGAGGAAGGGGTCAGTCATACTCGTAAGATAGTGTAACAGGCCGAGGATAACGTGCAGATGAGGTCAAACATGATTGATTGATTGACTGATTGATTGATGTCTTTATTTCGAACATGCAAGAGAAAGTATATACAAATAAAATACAAAATAACATGACATGGCTGGGTATAAAAGCTGTACGTTAACTGCACGTTAGCAAGTCTGCAAAGCACTGCAGCCGCCAAACAACTTAGTTATGAACTCATGGTACCTGATAGGTAATTTCTCTGGTTTACATGTATGTAAGTATAAGCCTTATGTTTTTATCGTGTTTGGATAAAGAGAAAAGAGTAGGTCGGCAGCAGGAGTTGGGATAGCTAACGTAGCCGCAACAAAGCATTACAAACAGAAGCTCAAACTTAAATCTAAAGCACATGCATCCAAAGACTGATTAGAATTTAAACTGCCAGGGGTGTTATTTCAGCCAGGTCTCCCAAAAATTACATTCCCATACGACACCACGGCATTCTCAATTACATTTAAAGATGAAAACATATTTGGTCTGGGATTTTTTTTTAGATTATTTTTATGGGCACTTCCGCCTTTAATGGCAGGACAGCTCAAACATGAAAGGGGAGAGAGAGGGGGATGACATGCAGGAAATGGTCACAGATTGGACTCGATCCCTGGACCTTCTGCATCGGGGAATTAACCTCAATATATGTGTGCCTGCTCCATATATGTGTCCCTTTGAAAAGCATGTCATGACATCACCAAATCTCAAGTCAATTTTGGTTACTTTGCTGCCAGCATCATTTGACATCACGCTCTATACCAATAATATATATATATATATATATATATATATATATACACATACATACATACATACATACACACACCAGTTTTCCTTTCAACATGCTTTAACAAGTAATCCTCAGTGTCATTTTCATATCAACAGACTATTGATCAGTATCGTATCAGTTTTAAAGGAAATACGTTGCCTTGTTCTCACTCAACTGTTACTGCTGCTTTTCTTTGTCTTGATAGTAAACCAAGCGGTGGTCAGGCAAAACAAGCAATAAAATGGAGTACCTTGAGTTTGGGAAATTGAATTGGCCATTGGTCAATATTTTTTGACAATTTATAGACCATGGTGTTCAACTAACCAAGGGAATATTAGTCACATTAATAGATATTAACTTTATTACTTAAATAATTGTTAATTGCAGCCCTAGACACATTATTGTTATTAACTACACTCTGTCTTTTTAGCTTCTAGATATAGCAGAAACACCAATTACAGTGTCATCAGCATCAATAAAGGAGAAATACATGAAACAGAAATCAGCAATATTACAGTATATTATCCAGGCATCAGATGCTTCAGCACTAAGTTGCCAAATATTGTCATTTTTTCAAAGAGCCTGCATATCATCTGTGAGAATAACAAATCCATTATGAAAGTAGTGAATAGCTACTTATCACAACAAGGGAGGAAGTGCAAAAGAAAATATCAAATGTGTTTGGCTTCTAAATAAGTGCAGATGAAATTATATTATTTGATTATCTGCATTATGTTTATTTTTTAATCCTGACCAATTTCCCACCTCACCTGATCATCACTTCAAACTGCATCAATGAAGCTCAAATCTCACAATATTTGATTCTAAGCAGGGAAAGAAGAATCTGCTTTTGAGTCTTTACACAGAAATCCCCTTTGTGTAGAAAAGGGTATGTTCCAGAAGTATTCATGAATATTCAAAAATGCCATGTTTTCTGCAGTAGAACAATCGCATGTGCAGTGCATTGTACCCTCTACTGTAAAGCTCCCTTTGCTTTTTGCTTGGTTAGAGCTCTGCCAGGCTAACATTGGGCAGTCAGAAGTAAAAGGCTATTGGATACATGAATAAAACAGAAGTTCTCTTTGAAATGATGTGACATTTCCATATCAACTGGAATAAAAACATTGTGGTACCCTTGATCTGTTTATGTGAAACTGAGCCAAGCAGTGAGATACTGTGATGTTTGATGTTCTGCTGAGGGTTTGAGTCAGGCGGCCAGCTGGTGGTTAGACGGACAAATGTCTGAAATTTCGCTAAACCCTTGGTACACACACACACACACACACACACACACACACACACACACACACACACACACACACACACACACACACACACACTAACCAAAAAGGAATAGTATATCAATACAAGTATATTAACATAGATAGGACATTTTTGTGAATCTAAACTAATAATAACGGACATATTGTCATGTCTACCGGAATATTTACAAACACTACCCATAAAGACAAACCTTTAACAGCATCAGAAAACATACATTACCTATTATCTAGTCTCCACACATGAGTTATGAGTTTAACATTGTTTGGTTATGATAGCAGGCCACAACCTTGTGTTCTGCAGTTTTGATGGTGAAAGTGATTTTTGCATTTAGATTTAGATACATTCTGCCTTTCATAGTGTAACATTTGCAAAATATAATTATAATAAATATGTAGTAATTGTACTTATGTTTTAAAATGAAGTGGTAATTTACAAAAATAATCTTTGTGACCCTTCTCAGTCGTCATTAGTTGACGTGTATGTTTACAGAGGTCTGGACCAAAGCAAGAAAGAGAGCAAACGCTAGCTAGCAGTCTTTTTTCCTAAAATGTGAAGTGAACATAAATGGAAAGTAACAAACAAAACAAACGCTTTGTATCAACATTCATAACACCTACGGGATAGGGCTGTGCCAATGGACATCACAATGGAGAGCCATCATCGTGGCCATTGCAAATATAACTGAGAATGTAGTTTAATCTCATTAAGGATGAGACCAGTGGCAGCATGTAATAATGTCTATTTACAGAGGGCATTTAAATGTATGTCTGATCCTTTCTATGTTATCTGTTAGCCTACAGTAGTAGAAAAAAATAGCCCCACCCCCCCGACGGTATCATCATCATTCACAAGGCTTTAGTATAAAACATTGCCAACTGCCAATTTAGGGGACATTGCATAACCCTACTACGGGATAACAATCTTCTGTTAGGAGTGTACCACAGCCCGTATCTTAGCGACGCAGGCCCTCAGTTGTCAGTCAACAGTTGCCAATGGAAACACCCATTCAGATGCTTCAATGCCATTTCCCCAAATACGTCCAAAACATTTTTTAACCTCTAGCTGTACTGCTATTACAGAACATGTATGCTCAATTTAAATTTCAGGTTTGTCAACACCACTTCCTTTATTCCTTGGGTTTGACGGAAAAAGCTAAAGTCTCTCAAAGGTCAGTGTAAAGTCTTTTTCTGGCCTTGATTACATTCTGTAACCATCCAAACGCTAACATTCTGCAACTTCTTTTTTTCTTCACCTTCTTTCCACCTTACCCTGAGGCGGTCGCCGGGTTGGGTAGAAAGAAGGAGCACTTTGCCAGGAGCACAGAACCACTAGATTTAAGTCAGTGGCCGCTTGACTCCTCGGGAGAACGGCAACCACAAAGACACAAAGACGGCACTATGGTTTGACTGACAGCCTTTCATGTCTGTTCACTACAAGGTTAGATGTACCCCAAACAGAAAAGAGATGTGAGTGAATCTGAATTGCTTAAAGAATAACCCTTGTGTAGGATACGTCACTGTACGTTTTGGTAAAATGAAGATTAGGAAATTATGAACAGCGGAGAAGGACCCCTCTAAAGTGTCGACATCAAAAGAGCAAGTCAAATAGCAGCCGAGTAGAATAATCTAAATATAATTGTGGGACTGCTGGCATGTCACCTTCAACCTTGTCTCATAAATGCCATAAGGAAGAAATGTTCTCGGAGGTTAATTTCACTGTATTATCAAGAGAATTAAAGCAATTACCAACAAATGGCAAAAAAGGGCTATTCAGAACCAATTCTGAGGATAACTGACCGAGCGATGTCCTCTCAGCAGGTGGTTATTCATAATACAGCAGGTGATTCATATGAATTATTTCCTACCTGTCATTCACTTTGCTCTGCCGCCTCAGTCCAAGTAATTGTAGTCCTGTAGATTTCACTTTGGCACCTACGGCGGGATTCTTGGCTGACCTTCCTGGGCACTGCCTTCTAGCAATTATCTGTGGACATTTTGGAGGGAGAAAGAGCGTAAATATTCCAGAGGGAATCCCGAAACAGATACTGCTCAATAAAAAAAAAAGCAGGTGAAACTGCAGGAAGCAAAATATGGTTATATAAAAACAACCAGTCTCATTATTTTCATGTCAGACCACTAATTTGAAAGAATGTTCTGCTGTCAAAAGGGTTGTATTAAAAAAGGGTCAGGAATATGCTTTCAGTTAATTTCTTTTGGGTGCTATCTTCCACACCCTTTTTCTACCTGATAAAATTGTGCAAGACCCCTGGCATTACACCCGTTTCCCCTTAAGAAGCACAGAAATAAGTCAAGTTACAGTACAACACTGGGATTTTCAAATATGCTTGCTCAATATCACTGATAAAACCAGCAGGACTTCAATTTGCCATTACATGTTTAATCTCCAAATGAAAACACTTGCACACAAAGCAGCGAGAAGTAAAGTAACAGTACAGGGTCATTGGCACCAATGAAGTATTGATAAAATGAGTTTCCATGGAGACTAATATGCTTGCTACTAAAGACACAGTGGCTTTTTGGAACGAGTGAAGCAAACTGTGGGGCACAAAGATAACAAGCTTAGACAGAGACACAATGTCAACACAGTTTCACCACAAAGGGCTCAACCTGTAATCAACATGTACATTAGCTGCAAAAAAGTGGCAGACAATTCAAACAACTGGATGTCAAGTATAAATTAAGTGCTCTGTGAACCAAAACATTAAAAGCTGGATTTAGGCACCACACATTACAGTAGCTCTTTTTACAGTAGCATTTTTGTCAACCAGTTTCAGGAACAAGCTCTGACTACTGTATAAAAGAACACCATTAACATATTAACAACACATAGTCAAATACAGGTTTAAAGTGTACATATGAGGTTCCGGTGTTTCTTGCATTGATTATAGCATAAATATAAAGCAGCCTGTATGCATAGGGATCATTTTACAAAGCATAATTCCCAAAGAATACCTCCCGTTCTGTAACACCCGTTTTGTGAAGGCCATTTCAAAACAATTTTCCAAATGAAAAAAGGTTGTCTAAAACAGTATGCTGGCCAATATGGTATAGTGCAGTGTTTCTCAAATTGGGGTACATGTACCACTAGGGTTACTTTGGTGTACTGCAGGGGGTACGTGAATGTTTTTGCAAAAATGCTAATTAAAAAACATGTGCATGCATAATTCCTAAATTAATTGGACTATTATAATGAATGAATTAAGTGATGGATTCTAAACCTTTGCAATGTAGCATTCAAATGTGTGTGTTTTTTTTTAAAGGTTGTAGTTTAGGGATCATCACTGCCGGCGCTGTATTCTTCCATACACATACATACATATATATATATACACACACACACACACACACACACACACACATACACACACACAATATGAAAAGAAACTTTACTACCAAAAAATGGGTTTGCCCTGGTCAGGAGGTACTTGGCTTAAAAAAAACAAAGTTTGAGAAACATAAGTATATTGAATCTAGGGCCAAGGTTAGGGTTTAGAGAGAGGGAAAGAATTCTGATCAAAAAAAATCATGCAAACATCAACATAGAAATCATGTACGTTAGGTTAGTGCTCCTGTCAGTGCCTCTGACCAAGACACTGCCACAAAGAACTGGAGCGTTGAGCTGCGAGTGCCCTCTGCTCCTAGTTCATAGGAGGGGTTGAATGTGGAGGAAACATTTTTGTATTCAATGTATGGGAGCGCTGAGAAGTTACAACGAAGGAATTGTATCTTATCCTATTTAGCAAAACAAACTTCAATTGAACAGTTGATTGGAAAGTCGGTTCGACAGTTATATTTTCATGAGACTCATTTGCTAATTTGTAGAACTGGGTTGTCACAGTGCTAACCCGTGCCCTACAGGAGTAGGTTGCCTACTGTCCAGACTCAGACTTGCTTCTGCTGTGCTATTTCCATCCTGTCTGCACAGTAGGTCTGTAGTCCTAGTTGTGCTGCTTGTGTTGTGTTATGTTAGCGTAGTGAACACATGTGGGTATAGCACGCTATCCTGCTAGCAAAATGTCAAGTCAATATTGTCCATTTAAAACGTCAACTACCAAAACGTTTGTTAATGAGTTCTCATGCAACATTACCTACTGGTCATGGATTCAAATTGACAAACAGGAAGTGACAGTGAGAGCTTCCAATTTGGCTAGAGGGAACTTAGACTGTACCATTTTGAGCAGAGTAGAGAGGGGGGTTTCCATTGTTTAAGTACCCCAAACTCCATGTAGTGTTAATATTCCTGTGTTAGGACAGTTAGGCTAATGATTAGAAATAGTTAAATGTCTATAGTTTACATAGACATTTTATTGTCTTAATTGATTTTGGATTAACTTTGGTTTGTCTGTAGGAGGAGGTTCCTGTTTAAAAGCAAGGGGTAGTAACTCCTCAAGGGGTGTTACTGATATTTAACTAATATTTAACTTTTGTTTCACTGGCAGACAGATTGGACAGATAGTTGCTGGTCTGAAAAGAGGAAAAAAAAGAAGTGGTCCCAATCCCATAGACAATAAAATTAATGGACACAGCCATGTCGTAGATTTCGACGGGGACCAGTGAAGTCTATCAGACCACTTTTCCGGTGATGGCTGAGCATTGCTCGCAGCTGCAAACTGAGCTTGACGACGTAGATGTGACGTGCCCAACCTGTCTGAAAGTTGTAAGTCTTCTGGTAGCTGTGCCAAGAGAAATCTCTTCGTGGATAAATGTTACTTCATATGAATTCACTTGCCACATATCAAAGTATTTTCAATCCATCAAAACGTTGCTGAAATATTTGTATTCTGATGCTTTTCATAGACTATGGGCTTCTCTCTTGACTGTATGCCTCCAAGCCCCCCCCCGCCTTAATCGCCTGCAAGCTTCTCCTGCCAATATGGTAATTTGTCTATTGTGCACCAGAAAGTTGTGTGGTTATGACACAATCTTTAAATGCTTCAGATGTAAAGTTATTTGCTGTCAAAGTGAGGCCAAAATGAATGGGAGTCAATGAAATGCTAACGGCAGGTGATGGCTTATTAGCATCAAAATGGTTCCATAGTAAGTACGCTTTGCGGAAGCTCGCTTACCCCCCTTGCACAATCCTCCTCCACAAGCTGCCTCCAATCCTCCTAAGTGGGCTCCTCCTCCCGCTCCTCCCTTACTCGTTTTTTTTTTTCATGGCTAGAAAAGGGAACATTCCCTGAACTCTCTTTCAGGCTCAAGAACTGCTACTCCCATTACCTCAGGAGTTGTTCTTTCTTAGTTTGTTCAGTAAAGGTGCAGACCGGCTGGAAGCTTTCCCAATAGCAACTTTAACACTGGACTCAACACTGACACTTTGATAATAACTTATGGCTTTTTTTTGTCTTTATTAGACAAATGTTTTTTTATTTTTTATTATTTTTAATCTATTTCTTTCTTGCTAAAACTGCTGCTGGAATTTTCAATTTCCTTGCGGGAGTCATCCCAAAAGGATTAATAAAGAGAAGTCTAATGGACCTGGCTTAACTTTTATTTCGTTGAGATGTGGATCTCTTTACTAGTTTGTTTTTTCATGTTGGTTAAAAGGATGCTGCTTTTTTATGCTTTTACTCTTCACTATCAATAGTTTGAGCGAATCCAGTCTCCCTAAGAGTACAGGATGTACAGAACGTGTTCTCCAACTTGCAATGCATTTCATTTACCCTAGGGGTTAGGAATCCTTACGTCTAATAAAGGTAGTCATTTTTGGCCTTTATTATTTACTATGACAGAGTTCTTTCCTCACCATTAACCAATAAGTTGAAGTTAACTTTCAGAAACCATTAAGCTATTGGAGTTTCCATGCACACATCGTAGAAATAAGCAACTAAAAACCATAGTCAATAAACTTAATCCAGGCAGTTACAGAAATATGAACAGTCTCTTTGGATTTAGAGAGAGGTTTATTGTGTTTACTGTAAACTTTGATCAACAGTGGTCTGATGCAGGAAAAAAATTGTTTTTATACTTGGGGTCCAAAGATGAGCTTTATTGATGTGCTCCAGACCTTATCCCTCCAGTCAGACTGACCTGTCTCATGATGCACAAGAAATGAATAGATCCACTCCTTTTAATAATCTGGGTATTTTAACTGATTAACCTCAGGTATGCTTTACCCCCGGAGCACACCATTTGCTTACCACTGAAACAAAGTCCTGCATAAAGATAAAGAACTCACAGGGGTGAATCAGATACTGATCATGGGCAGTGGTGAGGTGATTCAGATACTGATCACGGGCAGTGGTGAGTCGGCACGGTTGCCTATAAAAACAGATCTAAAGCCATAAAGCACTGTTCAGAGGTGACCTTTATTTGAAGAGCTGCTGTGTGACATGCTGTGAATTAGACAGCATCAACGCTCCAGAAATTTATGCCTTTGCGCGGGCTTGACCTCTAAGTCAACAGTATGTTGAGAACAACTGAAACGATCGTAAGGAAAACAAGGCTGTGCACACACAGCAATAAATGTATGACGATGCACGGTCGCTGGAAAGAAAAAATCCTCTGGTGGCTATCTGCCGGCGAGCCACTGTGACCACTGTCACTGGTTACAAGGTGAGCCACCTACGTGCACCCGAGCGACTTATTGATGTGATCGAGTTGGGATTTTTGCTTATCACCACAATATCAAGTCACCTTGTTCTTTTATTTTTTTTGTACTAATCAGAAGTCAACAACGGTGCTATCTAACCCTGATATGGAGCCAATTATATCCTTGTCTCAATCTATGGAGCTGTGTAGCGCATCCTAATGTGTTGTCAATTCAACCTTTTACCTCCTCTAGGTCTTGTGTCCTGCATGGCGTGGGTTTGCTGAAGTAAAAGTTTGGCCACTATTGATAACATGATCAGAGGAATCCGCTGCGGCGCAAGTAGATAAAGTCAGAAGATGACAATGTAATCTTACAGGCAGTTTCACAGGTGCAGTAGTTGAATGTAACTAAATACATTTACTCCAGTACTGTACTTAAGTTTAAATTTGAGGTACCTGTGCTTGAATCAAATCTTTTCTTTTCATGCTACTCCACTACATTCCAGGAGGAACTCTTGTACTTTTTACCTTACAAATTAAGATTTTTGACCAGAAAACCGTTTAAACAATCCAATGTTTTATTATAAATTAATGTAAAATATATTTTATTATAAGCTGAAGTAATTGGATGATAAACACTTACTTGACAGAACACTTTGGATCCTTTCCAGTTTCTTAAATGTGAAGATTTTCTGTATTGAGTCATTTTACTTTTAATACTTTAAGTAAATATAAATGTGGTGTATTTATATAGCACTTTTCTAGTCTTAACAACTACTCAAAGCGCTTTTACATCATACAGGAACCATTCACCGTTCAAACACATTCATACACTGTGGCCAAGGCTGCCGTACAAGGTGCCCCCTGCTCATCAGATACACACACACACACACACACACACACACATTAACACACCGATGGCACACCATCGGGGGCAACTCAGGGTTCAGTGTCTTGCCCAAGTACACTTCGACATGGGACTACAGGGCCAGGGATTGAACCACCAACCTTCCATTTGGCAGACAACCGCTCTACCACTGATCCACAGCTGCCCCATTGTGCTGCCCCCAAGTGCATTTACTTCATAATATATTTAAATACTTTTACTTTTAAGTAACATTTTCAATGCAGAACTTGTAACAGAGTATTTTTACAGTGTGGTATTTGTACCTTTACTTAAGTAAAAGGATCTGAATACTTCTTCCACCACTGCACAGGTGTACACCGACAGAGTTTGTACCATGAGCCTCTGTTTTATCACAGGGTTGAAGGAGAGGGTGAAGCTGTTGACACACAGAGGTACGGCTAAGCCACTTCACATCCCAATCGATCACAGGTTCACTCTACTACAAGTGGCATTCACCTTATAAAAGTAACATTTTGCTGCCCCGACTTTTCTGGGTACCAGACACTGGACTGGGCTTTGGTCCAGCCATAGCTCCAGGTACAGTACTACGCAGCGCTTCTGTCCTCCTTTTGTTCCTCACTCAAGACTCAGTCTGTCTGAGAATGCTTCTAGCTCAGTGCTTGGCTAGTGCAAAAGCAGGAAACAGATGGCTGGCTATTTCTGGATGGTACTACAGAGTGTCCAACTCAAATAAAGTGTTCTTTCACAGGATTTTAATGCCTGCTTAGGGAACTCCATAATGCCTTGGACCAAGAACTTGCAAATGGCCTGTGACAATGAGATTATTAAAAAAAAAAATTTAATTTGTAATTAATAAAATAAAATCAGGTATTTGACGTTATAAATGTCTCCCTCTTTACTTTCTTTAACTCCAGCTAATCCCCCCTCTGGAGGAGGCCTATTAACCAGGACCAACACTCTGCCCCTCCTGATGAGGCTGAGGACAGGCCTCCTCTATTTCCTTGTCTGATCTACGTCACTCAAATGGTCACATAATTATTGTGTGTCTTCACAGCTTACATAGCCGATACTAGCTGCATTGTGAGCCAACATTAATTACATGAGCGAGTGGAGTGAGTTAATAAGGCTGTTTAAAACACTTGTGAGGCTGCACCTCCAAGGACCGTTACCATGAAGTCATGTTTACCGATATGACACGAATGAACCGGCTGTTTATGTTCTCGGATGTAAATAAAATCATGGCACAATGATAAGCTCATCCATGACATGCCATCTGGCAGGCGCTGACAGTTTGAAATTACATTAATCCTTATCTATTCATTATGAAACGTGTGAGCATAGGTGTAGCAATGCCTTATCGGAGGTATGGGGCTTCAGCTGAATTTGAATTGATTTCTATTTATCTGGAATCCATTGCAAATTCCCCTCATGGCCGGCAATGTGGGAGGCAGCAACTGCTGCTCACAGGTCAAGTCAGATTCATCTCTGGCTATCTGATCAGCCCATCCCAGAGATGTGCTGTGCTGTGCTGTGAGTGAGAAATAGCACATTTTAGATTATAGCACTTGCTATAAAAGCCTTCCGCTGTAGTGAGAGTCTTTCAATAGTTTGGAACAGAGCATTCATTTCATCTCTGGGCGCTCTTTTTTAAAAGGCTATCCCACAAGGTCCTATCACTAGGAGGTTCAAGGGCAAAATAAATCAGCGATGACACGTCCCATCGTTGTTATGTAGGGCACAGAGGTCTCCTGTCTGCAGCAAGGGCTCAGGTTGAGAGATCCCCTTTGTGTCTGAAGCGGGATCACATTAACAGCCTGACTCATTACATTAATAGCGGTGCCACAGCAACATGAATAATGCCATTCCTTCTGTGGAGGGGTTACAAACCAGTCTCACAGTAGAGAAAGCATCAGACTATTATAAACCATAAATCCATAAATGACACACTGCCCATACAGGGAGACAGGTATATTTAGAGCTGTACTGGGTTGAATCCCTTAGCAGTGGATACAAGATGAAATGAGAAAAACCCATTGTTTAGATTTTAATAAGTAAAGTACTAATGGAAAGTACCAGATAAAACAAAAAGAAAAAGGATAGGCAAGGACTTCCAGGCAGATGCACACCATGTAGGTGCAACGTCTTGGATTTGTAACCGCTCCAGGAAACTTGCCACATGTATTTTCCTAGTGTTATCAAATAGAGCAAAAATGACAAATATATAATCTTCACAAAAAAAAAAAAATCTAAGCTACAAATGCATCGTAGCTCAATGCCCTTTATTGTTATGAGTTGCAGGAATGCTTGTGGTAGCTCTACCGGATCAGCAGAATTTGGAAAAATTCTTCAAAAGCTGGATCTCCTTTAACCTTCCACACCTCTTGAGCACCTTCCCCACCTACCCTAGCACCAGGGGATCCGTCACAAATCAAGGATGGGAAGGTCAATAAAAGCAAACCATGCCAGACTCTCTGACTGACACATCAAAAGTTCCCCTAGCAGTGCTCAACACTCTGCCTTCCTTCCCTTCTGACCAATTTAGCGGAGTCCGAGGGGAGCCCCCCCTAATCCATGCCTCGGAAAGTGTGCTTAATCAACCTCTGATTAAGTGGGAGCACGCCAAGGTGTCCGGCAACATCTTCACTGCACCCATCCACTCCTCAAGTCAAACATAACACACAGAAACAGGATTTATTTGTCTTCACAGCCTCCACTGCCAAATTACAAAGCAAACATTTAGTTCCTTCTAATTCCTCTCTCTCCCTCTTTCTCTCTCTCTCTCTTGTTGTTATGTGTGTCCCCCAGGTGTCCGGGAATGAATTAAACATCAGTATGTTGGTAGGAAGGGCACATCTTCTCCTGAAAGGATTGAATGCAGAGCGTTGTTTGAGAGGAGAGTGGCAGCGGAGGTGACAGTGGAGGCTTTGCTCAGCACGAGGACGTGGAACCATCAGGGAACCACTTTCACCTCTAACATCTGATCACCTTCATGAATAGTCATTTGTTTTCTTCCATAAGTCTCCCCAAGTAATTGGGGTTTTCCAAACTTCCACCATATGTGGAATTTGTGTATGTTTTTCAGGCCGGCATTTGTGGGTGCATGTGTATGTGTGTGTGTGCGGGTGGGTAGGTGTGACACGGAGTAAAAAAAGCTATGTATTTGTTGCAGGAGGCTTTATTACACTTCTTGGACTTACCTTACTGGTATTACTTAAGGCATGTCTACAATGTCCATATGACCCAGAAATGTAGCCAGACCTAGCTGCCTACACGAAAAAGAGAGACAGAGGCTCAAGATGCAGGATTTTAACAATACAAAACGCATGTCACGATGGACACACGTGTTTTTTTTCCATAAGGAGAGGAAGGTAAGTCATCTATGTGTCTGGCAGCAGGATGACAAAAAATACTATTGGTCCAATTTTATGAAACTTAATGGAAGGGTGTAGCATGGGCCAAGTAAGAATTCAATACATTTTGGAGCTGATCCGAATCTTAGGTTGAATACAAAAAATATTTTTTTTACTTCTGTTACAGTTGTGAGATAGGGCATTTGTATTGCATTCATGTGGTATCCCAATAATCGGAAAAAATGTGTCATGTTGGAAAGTCAGCTGTGAGATAGGGCATGCCTAGGCGGAGGTCTGCACTCTGAGTGCCCTTCTATTTTCTGAGTTAGTAGTGACCAGTGTACTCATCCTGTCAATATTGGTAGCGTTTGCTAACAGTGATTGAAGAAATATGACACTTTTAAAGTTGGTATTTCTGTGAGTGGACAAACACTAACCTTTAAGTTACTGCGGCATTGTTCTGTAACAAGAAGACGATCATCCTCCTCCTAAATCATGCCTACAAAAGCTGTGATTGGTTAGTCTCAGTAGCCAATGAGCACACACCAGACTCATGCTGCCTTCAAATGGACCTTGTGAGCTTGAGGTTACGTGTTTAAGTGGTTAAGTCATGAAACCGCCGCTGCTTGGCAACAACTCTAACAGACTAACTAAACAATTTAGCAAGCTAGCGAGCAAGAATCAGAAGGCAGAAAATACAAGGGCATAATGACAGAGAAAAAGATGAGGCTGTTTTCCTTAAACCTATTAGCAAGGTAAACTTCTAAGACTAAAATTTAAAATTTTTTAGTTAAAATAAAAAGAACTTCCAGGACCTCAGCCATTTCTAAAAACGTCAGCAAACATGTCACAACTCGTGAACTCTAGACTTTCAGAAGATTTCCACTTACGACGTTGTGAATACCCGATTAGTGGGGTGTTCATATGGACTCTTCTCGTAAACAAAGTAAAGACAACATGTGAAGGAAGCATTATTGAAATCACAGATACCCAGCTTTACAACAAACTCCAGATCCAGAACTCATTATCAAGATATCTGTCACCTAAAGAAAAACAAATTACCAACAGAACCTTTTTCTGCTTCATAAGGTAGTATTATATTGTTATGGATGTCAGAAGTGGCTAACACAGTGAGAGGATCTTATATGGATGTCAGTGGAGACTGGATTTTTTGCGTAATTAGCAACCAGGTTGTCCTTTAACAATATTTTGTCCTCAACACAGTGTTGCTATTGTGTTAAAACACAGCATCTGACAAGTGGATCATTTGCATAAAATAGCGTGTGCCACTAAAATAAAAAAATGTATGAAACAAAGAAAGACTAAACAAATGAGCAGTATTCAAAGAAATACCGAAACCCCCGACAATAGCTGTCGTGATGATGTAAATACTGCAGATTTTCTCACATCATGTACGTGTCTGACTCTCAGCTAAGAAAAGCAATGCTTATGAATTAAAGTAGGCGAGGTACGGCAGCTCAAATGAAGGGGTACGGTTTTTGTTTTTAGAGAAAGGTAAAACCTGCTGTGCTATACTCATACAACGAGGCATGTGAGTGTCCTCCAGGTCTTCCCATGATGCATCCTCTTGGAATTAAGGCTGCACAATTAATCGCAATATTGCCAAATCACAATATGGACTTGTGCAAAATCCAAATCGCAGAGTGGGGTGCAATATCAAAGGCAAAATATATGTCAAACCATAGTGAATGAAGTATTGTGGTACTGCAGAGACGTCCCAGCCTACAAATCCTATCCTTCAGACTAAATCCTATAAAAAGCACACAATCAGTGAAAATGAGAATGAAGAAAAAATGATCATTTCCCCTCAAATACCGTGAATCATATGGCAATATCAGTCAAAATAATCGCAATTTGATATTTTCTTCATATCGTGCAACCCTACTTGGAGGAACATGGTGCGATAAACTAATTCATGGTCTGTTTAGTAGGCAGAATAGATCAATGTACAGCGTTTAGACCAAAATTTGGCATCTGCTGTCATCGCTAGAAAAATTACATTTCAATTAATATGAGCTTTCATGTAGATTTATTCATATGCTTGTTGGCAGGCACAGAGTGGTGTGCTTGTGTTAAGAGAAGCTGTGCTGCACAACTGCAGCTTTGATTTCATTAGTTTTCTTTCAGTCTAGTATAATCGGGCATGAGCATGACGAGTTTAAAATCCCGCAAGCGAGTTATGAATCATTTCAAGGTGAAATATCTGATTTTCTTTTCTCCCTAAGTTGATTATCCAGGAAGGAGAAATGAGTCTCATATTTCAAGGCAGAGTTCAGTGAACTGTGGTCATGTGATTAATACCCTTGTCTGAGACTTAGCCAAAAAGCTAATGCCTGGCTTTTTGGCTTTACAATAACAAGGGATTTGTGTTGTGCATAAAGTCAAAATAAGAACAAAAAGTCAAAGGCTTTTTTTCAGAGTAAGAACAGACTCGGTAGGAGTGTGGGTTAAAAAAGAAACATCTATCTCCTCAGCCCAACTCCTCTGTTAAATATCTCCACTATTTCAGAGTGACTTTGATCAACAAAGTACTGTGCTCGTCCATTGGCAACACCCACATACAACACCACAGTCAAGGTTGTGTAATCTCTTTTGCATGACGTGTAACAGAAGAATCCTCCATTTTCAGCACTAAGCAACAGAGAACATGTCCATTGATATTGGATATTGGGTACTGACCTGCAGAAATGGATGACAAACTGATCCCTAAGATGGGTCGCTGTTGAAGTTATTAAAACTTGGTGTAAAGCATTTGATGTAACAGCGTAGTGAAAGACAAAAAGTGCAAAAAACAAACAAAAGCGATGAGATGAGATCAATCAGTTGCAGTCTGTACACGCCCACACAGTCAGAGGAAGAGTCTAATTAGCCCTACAAATCATAACACCTGTGAATGGCTATGTGAGAGCATGACAGGGTTAGTTCACCCAAATCACCAATCTGTCATCTGCTGAAGAGAATTTAATATTTTTTTGTGGGCATTTTGCGCTTGTTAACGATATGACAGCTCAGACATGAAAGGGGCGAGAGAGGGGGATGACATGCAGGAAACCGTCACTGGTCAGACTCGAACCCTGGACCTTCTACGTTGAGGAATAAACCTCTATACATACTGTGTATATATATAGATATATAGCCCTGCTATAAAGTATACTGTGTATGCAATGATGTTATATGCTGTACAGTGACGTGCAGGGTTGTCATGGATATAAACAAAAACTGAACAGAAGTAGCCACCACACACAACCAAACAAAGGTAAAGGTCTGTTATGCAATCTAAAGTTAAGAGATAGAATCCATATTATGTTTAAGGTTTAGCTTTTTTATCCTACAAAACAGGGTTGTACAATAAAATGTTCCCTCCATGCTACACACACAGAAAATATATAGTAGGGCTGTCTGAAGACACTCAACTATCATACTCACACTTTTACACTTATGAGATGTGCTTTCAAGTTTCTTGGGAAGAAGTCATTCAGTATTACAAAGCATTAAAAAGTGACTTATCGTCTAAAGCAATCTTAGTCGACTTAGACCAAAATGAATGATTAGTTGACTAAAAGGAGGCAGCCCTAGTAAAGTGAACAAACAAGGATTGAATATGAAAATTCACTACCCACTGAGCTAAGAGCCACCGCAGCAGAGAATTCAGTTACCACCCGATGCAATGGGTGACGTGATGGCATTTAGTATTGAGATCCCCAACAAATTTCAAATTCAGTTTTTTTGTTTTTAACAGAATAAATAGTCCCCTTCCAAAAACTGTTCAAACTGCTGTACTGTTCATGAAAGGTCTTATATTATTCAGAAGGACTAGGACATTTCTTCTGGAAAAACACAGTGCTGCTGAGTTTTCTAAATGTCAATAAACATTCTTTTGAGTGGCGGAAATGAAATTTGATTAAGTTCTTAACTAGTAAAAAGAAAACCTATCCACTTGGCTGGGGTGAATTCCATATTTTTATGTTATGGGTGAACTGACCCTTCGGTAGCTCTATGTGATACACAGATATGACTTCACTTCAGAAGATTTCATTGCCTTGGTCCAGTTAACAGCATGGTTCAACCCTTGGTTGTCTTGGTGGGTGGTAAAAAAGAGTGATTGAAAGCATTATTTAACCTTGACTTGTAGTTAAAACGATGATCTATTTCCTGCACGCTGAGCAGGATTACCACTTCTAAATTTGGAGAAAGAAAATTTAGGAGAATCCAAGGGGCTTTAATTGCTGAATCGTGTACAGCATTTGAATTTAAGATTAAAATCTCATGATATGCAATGTTAAATAAAAGTTGTGGAGGAAGACACCCCCTCCCATATCTGCCCAACCCACATTATTTTTCAATCCCTCCTTCTCTGCCTTGTATCAATTTTATTTTGCTTGTTATTTGCGTGTCAAGTCAAAAGGAGGTTGTCACAGGAGCCAGCTTGCTTGTCTCACGCACATGATTGAGGTAGCTGCAATTTATAACGTACCAGCCAGAGCGACAGGCCTCACTTATCTCCGGCCAGCTCTGCCAATGCCCTTTCACTCTAGCCAATGAGGATAAAAGTTGCGGGTTAGGTTACTTTGTCAAAAGCAGAAGAACCATTACAAATCTACACTATCCATCCTTCTGTAGGGCATGGAGCTATTCCCCTGGCGCAAAGCTGCTGCAGACCTGCCTCTCCTCAAAGCTGTCTGTCTTTTACTCTCACACCCGGGTAGCTCACAGGGGGGTTGTTATCACAAAGGGCCAATTTGTTATCCTGGTTTCACTCCATCACAGTAGCCATTATTTGGGACTTTTATCTATCAAGCAAAAGCTGTTAATGTGAACAAGAAAGTGTGTACTCCGTCATTATGCCACCGGGGCTAGTGACTTCACCTTATACTGAGTCAAGCTGAATGAACCAGAGGCAATTACTCCAGCGAAAGAAGATGACAACTACTATACGCTGATGTGAACTACCTTGAACTTTTAAGTTGCGCCCTGGTTGAAACACCACGTCTGATCCTTATGTTAATATTTTGTGTACTAATTGCACTGCAGAACAAAGCCCTTGATGGAGCAGGCACTTCCACTGTAGGCGGATCCTCCTATTAGCAGTACAGGGCTGACTACCAGATAATGCATCCACACCTGCAGGATGGAGCATATTTCATAAACCTGAGTGCAAAGTTGTGATTTATCACTTTCACTTATTACTTGAGACACTTGGAATGATCGATTGGTTTATCCTCCAAGTTGAAGCTATGTGTATATATCATATAGGAAAAAAGGAGGGCGAAAGTCAATTACCTGCCGAGGTACATAGGTGGGAGGATATTTCCTGAGAGTCAACCTCCATGCGACAGTCTCGTGCCCTTTGTGTCTCCATCATGCACTGTGACTTAAGCGTCATTATCAGACGGACGGCTGCTCAATCTATGCAAATGCACTCCATTATTTCTCCTGCACGTACGAATAGATTTTTTTTTTTTTTTTTTAGGAACAGTATAGTTGGTTCAGTGGAAAAGAGAGCCAAGCACTGTGCAACTCTATGCTGATTTATGACTTGTTTCTCTTTGATACAAGAGAGGGAAAATGTCATGGAGGTGTTACAGACATTAACATGAGACACTGTTACAGGTATCATCTAGAGATTGAAGAATTCAATGTATTTAGGTGAAAGAAATGAACAAATGAAATGCCACTGCCATTTACAATTAGGAGCTTGAAGCATTTTTTCCACCACATCAACCTGTGAAACATCTATTTGGCTTCCTGACATCTGATCCAGAAAGGCTTGACATCCACAAACTCATTCTCAGTCCGGTCCGATCACTTGTCACACACTCCGTGTGGGCTGCAGGCCCCCTCTACCCTCATCACAAGTCATCATTACACCACAAGCTGTCAAATTAAAACTTTTAAATTGTGTGAATGCCTCCTCGGAACTTTCCCTTTTCCCAGCAACATATTGCAGAGATAATTGAGGATATTAGCAGCCAGACTGTTACCAAGAGATGAAAGGCAAGGAGGGAGCGGTGACAGCTCCTCTCGCTCATGGCGGTAACGAGGGACTGTCAAAAGTCTCTCCGTGTTTATCTCGGATCATCTAGGGGGATTTAAAACCCTTACCTTCACAATTCCATTCTTTATGGCGCGTCCTTTATCCACAGTGATTTAGGAGGCTCAAGCCCTGCGCCGCGTGATGAATGAGCCTTCTTCACAAGGTGTCAGGGCCAGGCAGTGGTGGGCGGCGGTGACTCTCCCCACTCTCCCTCCCGCTTCATTTCTCTTTGACTTTCTTTTTCTCTCATGTCTTCCCCTCATTTCATTCCCAAATTGGGCTGATTAGATGTTGACACATCAGGTGGATTTACACATAAGTTATACTGCACAGGGCAGTATGGAAAAATTGTACAGATGATAGTTTGGTGACATTTGGACATTTGGTCTTTTGATTTTAAGGGGAAATTCAGATAACATCTAACCTTCATTTCAGGTTCAAGGAAAAAGCCATTGTTACTTGAAAATGAGTTACAAAAAAATACAATTACAACTAGCTTACCATCAAAATAAACCTACTGCTACTGTACAGTGAAATGGCGGCATGACATTTGAAAGACGAGGGCAAGAAGGGGTCAGACAAAGAGGTGCTATTTAGATGCATTATGGGAAGTGAAGGATCTAATGTTTCGGACGAAAAGTCAGGATATCTCTGCTGCATCCATTTTGACTGCTGAGTTTTTTTTCTTTTGGGAGTTCCCCAACATAATGGAAGAGCAATGTTAAACTGCTAGGGTATCCAAAGCTAATACACATGTGGATGGTTGTATACTTTTACCCATACAAAAACCCTAGCAAAGTAGTTTTAATCTTCGTCTGCACCCAATAGTGACTTGGCTTGTGAATTGGCCCGAAAAAAGAAAAAGTCCTTTCTGTAGTTCGAAGAACTCTTTTTGGTACGTTTTATGCATGTCTGCAAAATGTAGTAGCCAAGCTTTGCTAAATGACCGATCACTTGTAGCATTTTACTTGTATTTTGTGGTATCTACCTTGTAGTACTTTTTAATTTATCAAGTAACACCACTATTATTGAGGTCATGTTTAGATGGTAACTCTAGATTTGCAAAAACCCATGAAAAACCCTCGGCCTGCAACAGTATTGTCAGTGTAACCTATTAATGTATGTATACTGTCAATGCAAAAGTGCCAAATATGAGTGATAATTAAATACAATGCATCATGTATTTAAAAATCAAATGTACGAATCAGAGCTTGTGTAAAACTAAACTTTAAAGAATCTAACTTCATTTCATTAAACCACCACTAAGATGCACATCTCAGAAAGGAAGGAAAACTGAGCCTCCAGCAATCACAAACTATTACAAAAGTCAGGCACTCAACTCTGTATTGACGATGTCTCAAACATTTTATGCAACTTTTCTGCCAGAATCTCGCCTATAAAAATAGTTTTAAATATAAATAAAATATGCCTCTGGGTTTGCCCCACACAGTGTGAACAATGACTACGGCAAACATTTAAACAACAGAATTTTTTTTTTGGAAATGAGTTGGATTTCATTTGCATTTCCAGTTCATACATTTTAATTTGTTTTAGGGCAGCTGTCAGGCTGATTGTAGAAATTGTGTCACAGATTGAGATAATGCGGAATGCTAGGGAGAGAGCTTATTGAAGCCTTTCCCATTGGGGGAATAAAAAATGCCTCCCTGACACAGAAAGTGAAGTGTCATTTTTATTGACATTGTTATGCTGACAACATGTTAAGATTTGTTTTAAGAGTTTGGAAATCAAGCCTGCCAGATCCTTTGGGAGTGTGTACGTGACTCTGCATAAACATCACTTAATTAGCATTCAAGGGCGAAAGTAGATTCTCGCTGACAAGTCATGGCTCAATCATTTTAAAAACAGCAGGTTCTTTGTGTTTGTGCTGCTGTGAGTTTGGAAGGTTAGTCCATTAAGCAGAGTTCAGCTATGTATGAACAAAGAATATAATACAACACAAACATAATAAAACACACCGCAGCGTAGCAAGGAGAAGGATCACTTCAAGGTTACTTTAGTTCCACATTTTCAAATCAGTACTACTGTACATTCCTACAGTTCAGTATTAGTTTCCCTTATTTAAATTTCTTGTACTTCAAACTTTCAGTTTCAGGTCAATTTGGAGCAGAATGACAACAAGAAACCATTCCAGCATGTCCAAGCACCTTTTGAAGGCTGATTATTTCACATAGTCTGGTAAACATCCCTGATTAAACCGGTGCTTCTCTTTTGTATCGTGCTGACTGCTCTGACCACCGTTTTACTGAAGCATGATGTTAAAGTGTGTGGGCTAGCTGCTTTTTGCTAGCTCTGGTATTGCTGACTATGTTTTGGGTATGTCTCACTTTGAACAGTTTTCTTGGTCCATGACTTTTACGAAACACAAACAAACTTTTCTTTTGTATATACTGTATGATACAAGCAGATTGTCCTCATCCAGAAAACGACCCTATAGGTGTTTGTGCAAGCAGCTTATAGCAACTCATATTATATTTCCTTTCAGGTGGCGACCCCTAGTGCCTGTAGTAGTTAACGCAGAAGCAAACGCAAAATGAGGTGAGAAAGTATACCACAAAGCTTGTGTAAGGAGGCATCTATGAGTGGTATAAGTAAGTTTCTGTTGCCTAAACTTAAGTAGTTCTGTTTAAAATGGCCCTATCATGCTACACATCCATGGTATCACAGCATTTAATAGAACACTCATGTACTGTATGTGAAAATCCACCTCACCAAATCTTTCAATTCAAGGACTTACTTAGATTGACTGTAATGCCTAAGTATTCAGCCTGTTCTGTATGTGTAATTTTGGGAGTCATTGGCAACCGGCCTATTCTGTCATTTAGGTATGACAATGTATTGCATCCACAATACTGCTATGTCATTCAGAAAGATGATACCAAACATTTTGATCTGATAACAAGTAATACCAGAGAAGGTTATTGTTGATGATTATCCTTCTCATTAATACATACTTTGAACTCTGATTCGGTTTAATAAACCTAGAATCACATAGGATAACAATTCAAAAGTGGATGACATTACAGGCTGCTTTTGGGGCGGCTGTGGCTCAGTGGTAGAGCGGTTGCCTGCCAATTGGAAGGTTGGTGGTTCGATCCCCGCCCCTGCAGTCATTGTCGAAGTGTCCTTGGGCAAGACACTGAACCCCGAGTTGCCCCTGGTGCTGCGCATCGGAGTGTGAATGTGTATGTATGTTTATCTGATGAGCAGGTGGCACCTTGTACGGCAGCTCCCGCCACAGTGTGTGAATGTTTCCTGTAGATGTAAAAGTGCTTTGAGCAGTTGTTAAGACTGGAAAAGCGCTATATAAATACAGCACATTTACATTTTGGCACAGCCTGTCACAATAGGCGATTTCAGCCATTTTTCACTCTGTATGCAGCCTGAAATCTGTCTGCCTTTCTGAAGAGTAACAAAATGTGTTTGACCTCTCCTTCCTTTCTCTTTGGTTGCAGATCTGTGTGCTTTTCTCCTGATAAGAGGAAGGGTGGGATACTTTTCACCATTATACACTTTGCTTTAATGTATTGTTTGAAATAGCCTTTACACCCCGACAGCAATAAATAACTTATGGGCTTTGAAAAAGGATCTGCATGTCTGTGTGAGGAGACGCTACTTTCAAATCTTGCAAGCTTTTCAACATTACCCGCCCTGCCTTTATCTCAAACGACTGCAACATTTTCACTCTCACTGTTAGGGGCTGATGGCTGGTGAGTATGACATGTAATCTCTCCTTTGACTGTAGGTGGTGACAGTGCTGTAGCATGGGGTCACAATTTAGCAGCAAATGGAAGAAGACAAATCTGTATTTTGGGCAAAACTCAGCAAGGTTCGACTGCATTATTTCCAATCTGCAAGTATTGATCTTCTTGTCAAAATCGATATCTGATACTAAAATGACAGACGGTATGTAATACAGGTTGGATACTGATGGTATTTATCCAAGTAAGTAGGCCTACATATGTCAGTTATACCTTATGCTAGAGTTTGGTGAAGTATGAGGAGGCCGATGGTATGTTTCTTTCCAGTGGAGGCCTGTCATTACATGTTTTTCTGAAGTCATGGAAACCAATTAATAAACTTTAGTTTTTTTTAATAAATAATGTAATACTGACAGCTAGTGTTTAAAATAGTTACTGCAGTACGAATTCAAAATACTGGAGAGTCGTCTCCCCCGCCCCTTCCTCCCCAGACTCAAAGTTCACGTTGGTTGCCAGGCTGAGACCGCAGCATTCACAACAATGTAGCTAGCTACTTGTCTCACGTATATTACTCCACAGCACAGCGGAGTAGCTAATGTTAAATGCTGCCTATATTGACAGTCATAAAAGGCCGTGCTCATGCGGAGCTATATTCCCAACTAACAGACAAACTTCCTCGGCTTACAATTACAGTAGGAGCCGCTAAAAATTCCACAACCTTTTCCACCTGACTGAAACAATCGCTAATCACACTGCTAACTCACAGTCCTCTCTTCCCAATTTGCAGCCCCCTCTCTTGGCTTAAAATGACTCACCGCTGTCTGCTACGGACAACGGAACACGCTGCACGTTGTAAGCAGCCGTGGCCCACTTGCCTGGTCCTCCGGTAACGTTACCAGTTAGCAGAGTTAGCATGGCGGTGTTAGCTAGGACCAGTCGGGATCACTTTACTCGCTGTGTCTCAATTGTTTTTGCGAGTATGTAAACAACTCAAGTACTATAGCTATATAATTCAATGTGAGAGCACAAATGTCGAAATTACATAACAAGCCCGTCCCTAGTAGCCGTGATAAATTAACCTAAAGCCAATGCTTACCTGTTCAGGAGGAAATTAGTCAACTCGGCGTCCTTTTGGGCTCCAGACTGTCTAAATCTTTGAAATACATCTCCAATATTTACCCGGGTTTGTTACGTCGCCAGTCACGCAACTGTTAGAAACATGCCGTTTTTTTTAGGTCGGGTAGACTATGTCCGTGATGCCGTTCGTTCGTACAGCTGTAGCGCGCTGGTTTTACGTTTTTACAGGTAGACCTGGCAACCCGGCCTGGCCGTCCAACTGGGCAGTTGATATCAACACACAGGCCAAAACACTAACAGAAATTCCGTTACGGAATGGAAATTACAAAAGGTGAAAATACTGGAATTAGCATTGTTGTCAGAAAAGATAGTATTTATGCTTTGCATGTTTCCTTAATATATAATGACACATTGGGGTCATTTTTGGATTCATCACAAAATATATTCCATATTGGACCGTTAAATTTGTTGTTATCTAAATACATTTGTATAAGGGACTGTTCGTTTTTATTTAAGGGGCTACCGGAGGAGTTAAGGGATCTTTAGTCAAAATAGACTTGACCCTCCCTTCGCCTGCAATACATTTTTCTATGACCATCCAAAATAATTGGGAAAAGAGGCATGATCCTCCCCAACCATTTATTGATGCCTTTAATTTTTTTAAATTTATTTTGAAAAGCTTGGGACGGCACCAGCCGGGAGACAAGCATGAGACAGGAGGGCCTGAGACGGGAAGTCTCCAGGCAGTAGCCATAGCCGACTCTGCTGAGACTGAGAGCTGCATGGGAAAATATGCACCAAACGTGCCACTTTGAAATGTTGCTGTTTTCATGAATACAAAAGTTGGGTGACCCCCCCCCCCCAGACTAAAAAACGTTGGGTGACCCTCCCCTCAACAAAGAATAAAAAGACATGACCCTCCCCCATTTTCCTCCTGCGGTCCACTCCGTAAATGACGAATGGTCCCTAACTTGTTTGTTCTAGTTTCAGTTTTCATTTAAAATAATATGCATAACATGAACTGACCACATAATACATGATCCCCACTTTGCATAGCAGGAAAACCTACTGCACTATACTACTAAAATATGCTTAAAACATGCCTGCCCACATCACAGTAACATGACATAATGTGACATTACAAGACTATGAGATAAATAAATAAAGTATGCTATGCTGGATTTTGTTTTGTTTTTCTGACACTGCAGTCTTCCTGTCTAATGTCCATCATTCGCCTCCATCCAGAGGGAGACATATGAGTCTCCCTGTCAATCCATCTCCCTCCTTTACGATTTGTCTTGCTGAGTGTCAATGTCACATGTTAGGGCATTAGCTGTGAAGACATCAGTGGATGAGGTCAGCGCTGACATCGTGCCTCTATTAAATCAGTGAAAGTGTGAGAACAAGCCTCACTGTCACATTGGGTCCAAGCACGCTCATAGTCGAGGGAACGTTTTATCCTCTGTGTTGAAGACGCTATCAGATGGGTGTGGCGACCAGGCTTTTGCTGAAGCTCGCCTCCACACCTGGTTTCACCACAAAGCCGACAGCAGCCATATGTCGCTCAGCTCCCATCACAAAAATGGAAATAAGCAACCCAACCTCACTGTGATCCCTCTAACCTTCAGCTGCTTTTTTTCCTTGAGTATTTCAAAGCCAAACCAGCCAGCAGATGGTTAAAGTGACAACAGTCTGGTATCTGGCATATAAATTGCTCTCCAAAACAGTAAACACACTCAGTAGGACATTATGGTTTAAACTGGGATAACGATGCAAGGAATTAGTGTTTTATTAAAATATATGGAAAGGGTCCATTTACAAAAAATCAACCGAATGAGCAATGTCTATTGCACAGCCATCTGCCCTAGAGTTGTTAAGTTGGTGCTAAGTTCCTGTCTGAATAAGTCTTGCTTAAATGCAAGTCGTCCTATCTCTGTACAATAATCATGCCTTTAGTGCTACCGGGTGTTGCAAGTGCATTAAGATAAAAGCGCTAAAACAGTGTTTGTGCTGCATCCCAAATGGAGGCTGCTAAGTGAAGTAGCATGCTGTTATAGGAGTCGAGGGATGATGGTAGCATGAGTGCTTTTCTGATTGGGAACACTTCACACTGCAGGGGTTTGCACTGATGCCACAGCATAATTTTGTCATATATCTTTTTCTCTTACTTTTTTTTCTTCCCTTCTACATCTCTGAACGTATACTGAGATAATTTATCACATTTGCTCATTTAGCCCATGTTTTGGATGCCAGCCACATCACTAGTCATAATGTGATTTTACAATTTCAGGCTTCTGTTGATTTTATTTTTTCAGACAAATGACTTTGAAGACTGTGAATAAAAGACTTTTTTGGTGGGGAGCTGATGGCACAGGGGAGCAGGATAACTTGTGATGAAGAAATTCACAGTCAGAATGTGCCGATGCGCTCTCGATACAAAGAAACTGTATCAAAATAGGCAGGAATATAAAAGCCCCATCAGAGTATTTAAGGGGGGTTGGTGCCGAAACTACTGTTCCCATAATCCAGTAAGTCACACCCTCAGCTGGAGAGAATGCTGAGAAAGACTATCGGCTTTACACTCTAATTCACCTTCCATAGACTCTTTTTTTTTTACTGAGAAGCTTAAAATGGATTAAGCTCATAGGCCCTGAGATGAAAAATAACAGAAAGGTGCATTTCACCATATAGCCATCAATCTGCTTCATGTTAAATGACAGAGCTGATCACCTTGAGAGCTTGTTTTTTGGCTACACTGAAAGATAAACACCACTCTGTGAAACTGAAGCTGAGGGATGATAGAGGCAGATGGCGAGAGTCCTGGTTGCATGCCTGTTGCAGATTGAAACGAGGACCATCCCAGGGCCTAACTATGAACCTGCCGTGATTGTGTCACCCAGGCAGAGGTCCTTAACGCACCAAGGAGCCTGCAAAAGCAGCGAGGTCTTAAAACTCCAGGCGGGCCCCCACAACCGCTCTCTGACGATTCTGAAAACATTCTTATAAAACTGTGAGGGGATGAGGAAAATAAATTTGTTGTGATGTTTACGAGTCTGCACGGTTGAGGGCATTGGAGCACTGCATAATGTCATCCTACAACAGGGGATGGGAAAGGGGACCTTGGCCCTTACTCTTTCACACAAATGCATACATGCACCGAGCCCGATAATGAGAATCCACCTCACCAAATCTTTCAATTCAAGGACTTGCTTAGATTGACTGTAATGCCTAAGTAATCAGCCTGTTCTGACCCACCTTGTCCTCTGCCAGGATTTATAGCACCCAATTACTGATCTCTATTACCCGGTGTGCCAAGGGGATGGAAATCAGACGAGTGGACAGACGGCCAGCGCTCTGTCTGCCGGTCTGGGTGACCAGGTGATGAGAAGGTGGCCTCCGCTCCTCCCTGCTTTCCGCCCATCTTTCATATCGCATTACATGGCCAGAGACTGGCAGAACACTTTTAATATTCTCTCAGGTCTTGAAACAGTTTTGTAGGTTCGGGGCTATGTTGCTGAATATAATTTGTTTCAGTTTCTCATATCTAGAAATATGTTTGGTGTTGTTCAACTAATGAACCAACAGTTTTAATGAGAAGCAATAAAGGTATTAACAGCACAGTCTCTCCCTCAAGGAATTTGCAGTCTTGCAATCACCAAAAAATGAATGCAGCCAATACCTGCAATATTGTCAAAATGTTCCAAGAAAAAATTCTTTACAGTTCTTTAGTCCCTGCAGTCTTTCACGTAAAAATAATCAAAGTCAGAACCACTTTAACAAGCCAAAGTCAAATAAAATCCACTCTATAAATTTCAACAAACCAACATCCTTGTAACTATAGTGAAGGACTTTCCCCCTAGAACTTAGCCCCAGGCTCTTTACCCCTCCCAATACGCATCTTTGATTTACTGTTTTCAGAATTACAAAACAGAAAAATCTCTAAACTAATACCTTTGGGTTATGAAGCATCTTAGCACCACTACAAGGCATATTAAGATGTACAAGTTTGACCTTATAGGCTCAATTTGGGGCAAAAAAGGTAAAAGTGAAAAGACTAATTAACTAATTAAATTTCCCGTCTAGCTGCATGTCCTAGCACTGATGGCAATGCACACAAACAGGTCCCATTTACTTACAGTACTACAATAAAGAAAACTAAAATGGTGGTACATTTGATCACAATTGTTAAGGACAATGAACATTCAGCCATTTTGAGCTGGAATAAACAACACATTAAAAAAAACAAATATCCTATGCCAAATCCTTGAGGAACTCCATAATGATTTTGCCTGCATTGTCATTTTCTACAGAAATTCTATAAATCATAAAGATGTACTTTGATGTATTTTTTTGTGATTATGCTCTACCAGAACAAATTAATATTTACTTAGCACTAACAATATGAAATATGAAAAGACTGACTTAAATCAGTGACTGTATTAATTAATTAATAGTATTATTATTAACACACCCTGTCAACATTAACACTATTATTTGTTCACAGAATACAGGATCAGATATGCTCCTACATAACAAGCATGCACACATCACACCGGTAAAAGAATGGGATTGTACGCTCCTCATCGATTAGTCCTCAGCTGAATTATGTGAAACAACTACAAGCAGTTGCATTGACGTGTGTAACCCATCTGTTGTGTCCTCTTGGTCTTTTATTCACAAAGAGAAGCATTGTTGATCCTTTTTTGACGAGCTTGTTTATAGTTCACAATGAAAGTGGCAAAAAGCTGCCTTCCTGACAACACGTGAAAAATGAACTCTGACACTCACAATGAGAAAGTGACTCACAGAGAGAAACAGCTGCTCCGACAAGAGCCTCAGTTTGTTACAAAGTCTCATACATTTTCTTCTGGGCAGAAGTTTCAGGTTGGATGAGTGATTTTTTTAACAGCACAGTGGATCAGTGCTTAATAATGTGGCCTTGCAGCAAGAAAGTCCTGAGTTTGTCCAGGGTAAACCCCTCCTCTGAACCAGTGCATGCTGGGATAGGCTCTATATGTAACAGGATGTAATTAAAGTGTTCTAACCGTATTTGTGTGTAACTAAATTGATTTTTTTTTAATGCTTTGACATTTCTTTTATTTATAACATCAAAGCCCACAATATGTCCTGTAAATAAAACAACATTTGATTGGAATGCATGGCAAGAGTGTGCATGCTGCTTTTGAAATATTCAAGTTGAGATCATGGATCATTTATTGAGGGCATTTGAGGCCAATTTACAAGATTTTGAAGTAATGAAAAAAATATTTTGGATATGAAAGGGTTGTGTGTTTTTCAGCTATTTGGAAGAAAAAAAGCAGCTCCCAGAGGTACTTTATTGGAGCATAACTCAGTTAGTAAAACAAAAACAAAATGTTCTAAATATTTTGAAAATCTCTCTTTTTGATTAACTTTAGAATTATTTCCACGTGCATTTGTGATGTATCAACATTTTGTTTTCCTTCATCTACGGAGTCAGGGCCATGTCATATTGTTTTATTTTAAAGTGGTTTACTCTAAGGGGCCGACCTGAAGCGTTAAATATTAATTCACAAAATAGGTTGGAAGGAGCGACGGCTGTGTAATTGTTCTGAAAAAAGTAAAAGTGGAATGTTTTGACGAGTGCTTTGCGTAGCATGCTTTTGGAAAGCTCCAGTTAGCTGCTAAAAAACATCTAGCTCTAGGTAACAGTGTGGATCAGGTAATGTAAATCAGCTCTGAAGCTTTGCCGTCCTATTCATCGGCTCTGGTTGTGTTCAGAAAACTTCAGATAAAGTCACCGAAGCACAATGACTAACACACATATCACTGCTAGTGTCTGAGGTATGTTTAAGGCAACAAGATATTACATAACCTAGACTTGAACTCGCTGACATCTCACATCCTTAACACTGAATCTAGTACAGGATGTCTCTTTTTACCCACAGGCAGCTTTTAAACTGCACATGTAAGCTTTGTTGTTTTTGTTGGCTTTTCTTTATTTTCAGTTATTTATCAGTCAGTACTAAAGTATTGAAAAAAGTTTAGATAGGAAATATTACAATATGTCCAGTAATCGTGCTGCCTGAATGAGGATAGATTTGATTCTTTTTTTAGGGTCAAAAGACATTTGAATGTTGTAGAAGAACCTACGCCGACCCTAAGGTAGCCTTCCTTTAAACAGCATTTTAATGCCCACATTCTAATATGAAGCAGGTTCTGATTACATAGACATATATTTCAGAGATACAGTACAGTACCTAGAAATCTAGACACACCCTAGCAGCAGCAAATGCAATTTGAAGCTAGGGTCGGTCTTGCAACTCTCCTTTGGCTTGCGAGCTGGAAAAAACAAATTCTGGTCAGGCCAATCACATCGTTTACAGAGTCGGTGGGCGGGCTTATTGTAATGACGTCAGAGTTGCGACGGGTCTGTGTGAATTCCATGCTACTTGAAAACAAAGAAGATGGCTGCTGCGGCTGGCGAACAGCAGTCTTTTCAATCAGCTGACTTTGGAAGATTTAGAGTTAAGCACTGAAGTCATTCTTAAAAAAGGAAGATGTGTTTAAAGTTTTGCCGACCGGATATGCCAAACGTTTCTACCAACAAGCGTTGCTCTGGTTGGTTGCAGCGCTATCCTACTGCGCGCAGAGGAAAATTGAAAAGACAACCGTTTATCCCGCCCCAACATCTTGATACATTGATGTGTGTCTGGCTTGTCCGGCTAACAGAACTGTATATGTCAGAGAATATTTTACTGAAATTTTACTGAAAATATGTTAATTAACAACATGTCCTCAAATTTTGATAATCCGGTCTGCATTAACTTTTGCTCAAAAGTAAGCTGTTGCAAATGAGTTGTATATGAACATAATTTCTAGTAGACATGGTTGACTGGTCACACCCATTGTTGTATACACCTACAGTATCCTAATCAGTCAAAAGACAGTTTTATGCTTTGTGTTGATGCCAAAATTTTTCCTATTGGAGCATGAATAAAGTGGGTCAAACTGAAGTGAATAAAAATTAATATCATGATATCAGTCATTGAAAATTGTAACAAGGTAGGTGATTGGATGATACATTAATGGTAAGGGACACAAAGTGAAGTATTTCTTTTCAGAAAATTTGCCAGAAACCTCCGAGAGAAAACATATTGACTCAACAGGAGACCTGAATTCTTCTCTGCCAGACACTACAGAGTTGTTATAAGAAATGTCTCGCTTTGGAGACTAAACTCATGAGCACCATTTCATAATTCCTTTCATAAACTAACACTAAGCTTTTTGTGCTTCATTGATCTTGTTGACAACAACAACACAAGGCTTTCTGGAGTTCTGAGGTAAAGTTAATGTTGTGAGGCGAGGGCTACCAACTAGTGGAAGACAGCGGTGTAAACTATAAGTCTGTAAGAAGAACTGGTGTCTGTGCTGTCCTGACAAAGGCATGGGTCACCGCCACGGCCGCCATCGTCATTCCAGCTGCACGCACCAGACTGCATCAGAGACACTAAAGCCGAATTCCCAGCCAAGTCGGAACACACACTTTCAAATTAATTTTACATTACACACCTGAACACACGCTATTGAATCGTGCGTACGGTGTTCACTTTTCACAACAATCGGAATCCTGCTGTTGACTCTTAATGCATCGGTTGGGGTAATAACATTGAAATTACTTCTTCCATTGACTGTATTCAAGACACTGATTCAAATAAGCATGCTTGATACTCAAGTGTGGATTATTTCCTCTGTACAAAGCTGTACCAAAGAAAGCTGTGTACAATGAGGTCTGTGGAATAGTTAGAGCGACTGGGACATTGTTGTTTTGGAATTTTTTCAAATGTTATTATGTAATGCTTTGTGCACATAAGTAAAGTCATCCAAAGTCTCCAAATACCTTTAATGTTTATTAGCCTTTAAGGTCTTTAGCTGTTTGTATGGTTGACCCCACTCATGATTTCACAAATGCAGGCCCTCAGTGTTTAGCTCTTTCAATTAGATGATACAAAAAAATCAGACCAGTCAAATATATTCGGATCTACTACATCGCACTTGTCATCATACGTGTAGAACTACTCTTTGATGGCAAAACGGTCAAATTTAATCAAAACTCAATCGCAGATCAATAGATGATACTGTATAAACGTAATCTGACAATCAGATTGAATTTCCAATTTTATTTCTCTTTGTATTCAGTGTTACATTATGATGGCTGTTTTTTCAGTTTGGGACGGGTTGTTATTTTGTCCTAACCAATCAGCAGCGTGTTATGTATCCGTCCAGTTTAAAAAGTTGATGAACTGACGATGGGGAAAGTGATGGTGAAGTCTGGAACCAGGGCCGGAGGCGGACTATGTAATAGGTGAATAACTTTGTACTATGAATAGAAATAAGAGGTTGGGGTTGAAGATCACATACAAAATTCTATTCATTTCCATAGGGGGAAGTGAAAGAAATATCAACGTCTGAGAAGATCGGCAAAGAAAACACCAAAATCATTTGCATGGCTGGATACCAGGTGTTGTTGTTGTGATAACAGATCACAGATCCAAAAACATTATCAGCTGGACCATGAAGGGAAAAAGTTAATGCTATTAATTGCAACCCATTAAATATTCTTACAAAACAAACACACCTGCTCCTTTAACAAGATACAAGGGTCTGTGTTTATGCAGTGGGAGAAATATTATGAATTATTTGGGAGTTAAAGCGCTGAATTCCTCAAGCATTAATTGAGGCTCTGAAATCTCTGATATTAGCTTCACATGAATCATTGTTAATTCCCATGAATCCATTACTGTTCCATGTGCAACTAAAAATAGAGTCCTGATAAATCAATGGGGACATTTGAGAGTGAAGATGGGGGTTGATGCTGCTTGCTTCTGAAGCTTCCTTTTTTCCCCGTAAAGCACAATACTGCTGCTTCTCGTCAATAATTATTTCCCATAATTCACCCTTAGATTTCTGTGCTACGATCGAAGGCGGAGATACAACAGACCTTTAACAGACTTAACAGACTCCCGTTTGTACTTTCGTCAAGGCCCTTTCATAGTGCACAAAGCATAGCTTTTTTTTTTACTGGCAGTAACCTTGACTTGAATATTTCTGTAATGACAGCAGCCTATTCCTTGTTTATTCCAACAATGAAAGGAGGCCTTTGGCAATTTTCCTCTAAGTTGAAAGGAAGCATAATCCATTTGAAATGGTGTGGCGATCTTCTCTACCGATTGCATTGGTCACAGCTCAGCAAGCGTGCTGCCTTGTGTGGAGACAGTGACCCCCCGGACCTGCCCTCTTCTCTGCTGCACTGAAAGCCTTAACAGACGATGGGCATTGCATGGCCTCACTCATGCACCGGGTGCAAGGGCAGACAGGTTCATCTGTACACAATCACAATGGAAGGCCGCATCCCAATCCAATTGCATTTCCCCTCACGGGG
>NC_045747.1:19177749-19186500 GCF_008692095.1 Etheostoma spectabile | reverse complement strand
GGGGGCATATTACTGTGGCTGAGGCAAATTTAACTGAAATGGAAGGAGAGATGGAAACAGGTTCACCTCTTACACTAATCTGGGCAAACAACACAGTGCCCAGCTTCCTCTGAAGATCCCTAACCAAAAAATGGTTTTCTAAATGACAGAGCTGCCCTGTCTATAGACAGAAGACAGTGAATTAATTAAGATAATGAATTGCACATGTCATATTTGTAATCTTCTCAATCTTTACTTAATGAGGTGGAACTTGTGCAAGGGGTGTGTTTCTGAGCAAAAGTTGTCTTGCTTAAAGATGATAAAAAAAAATATTGAAATGCTCAACATTAAAAAACTGAGCGATACTCAATGCTGAGTGATATTTAATATATGTCATGTATACATTCATGCTTCCCGGTCCTGTGTGGATTCACAGACGGACATGAATGCAAATGAGGCCGAAAAGAAGGAGCTAGAGCAAGACACAGAGCGAGGGACTCAGAAGTATGCATATGTGATAGCAAAAGTGCCCTGATTAGAATTTTGTCATGCCACAATTTACAAATTAAAATGAATTAGATCTTCCATGACCTGACCTCCATTAAAAACACTTCATTGTTGATGAGCCATGATAGCATCTGCTATTGATTGGAGTAGCATCCGTATGGCCAATCCTGTCTCTTCTCAAGGAGGTCATCCAAAGCAATTTAAGCATATTGAGAGATTGATCAGTGCAACAGAGCTGCCACTTGGGCCCACTCAAGGCAAAGAAAAGTCTTAGGTGTGACGCAACCACTCCCCGCTGCTCTGTTGGGGGGGGGGGAGCGTCTCAAATCTAAATGCTAATGGTTTCTTTAAGAGCCTGGCTGCCCTTTAACCACTACAGTCAGACGTGAAAGATGGCTCTCAGTGTTTCGACAGCTCTGTCTTGTTTTGACCCTTCCCCAGTCTCCTCCAAGTCCCCAGTCACCATCCAGACCCCGTTCTCTGGATTCGGCATCCAGTCAGAAGAAGATAACGTTGCACCTGCAGTATTCTGTTTGATATGTTACCAACCTACCTGGTGGCAGACTCATGTTTAGCTCTACCTCAGCCATAGTGGAGCAACAGGATATTACTCTCAGGTCCTTGTTTTTAATACAGTTAGTGTTTTTTTATTGTGCTGAAACACAAATTTGAAAAAAAGAATTGAACCTTACAAACCTTCACATTCACTGAAAAGAATTCATTTTTCCCCCAACATTTCTCTCCTTCTTTTTTTACCCTTCTTGCCTAGGATCCATCCCTTCAATATCTTGAGTGTTGCGGTTGTTGTTTTTTTGTCTTGGTCTGTGCATATTTTTCATTGGATTCAACAGCAAAAAAAAATTACACTGACTTGAATGAAATAATTTCCATAAACACAGTTTTAATTACTCACTGCTTACTTTAACCAAAAGCAAAATGCACCTTACAAACTAAAATCCATTTTTAGATGTATTGAAGGGGTGTTAATAAATGTATCATTGACAAATTCTTTACAAAACTCTTTTTGAACAAGCTTTTTCTCCACTTGTCCTGCCATGTCCTGATCTTTGGCAGATTATAATTTTTACTTTAAACATCATCATCAATCACAAAAGAAAGGTGTCAGACAGGCCCTGTGAGAATATGAAGCCAAATGGAACGGTCACCTGTGTGCCACCTTGCTCTCTGAAGCGTAGCAAAGGTTATATGCCTTTTATTGAACACTATTAAGGACATGCATGAGCAACAATAAGAATTGTTCTGGTACAATCAATGTGTGGATTCAGCTGTATTATGCAATTTGGTAAGATTAAAAAATATGTGGTGGTGAAAGACGTCATTTAAGAGTAGGAAATGACGGGAAAATTCCTTTACCAGCAGATATAAGATTCCTCTGGAGATCATCAGCAGTTTTGTTGCTGAATGTCACGTGTACTGCTTATCTCACTGAGTTGTAGGAACAATTTTTATTTTTATTCTCTTATGCAGATTTTGTATTCTGATCCTACACCCAGCTGTAGATGACTTAACTGCAACAGCTGGCAGTTTTGTATTTGGTGTGACTTCTTCACTTTTACAGAAATCTTAGGCTTGGAGCGGTATAGACAAACGTGCCCCTAGTGGTCAGAGGACGGTAATACTAAAAGATGTGGAGTCATGCACAGCCAGAGAGGGTTCTTGCATGCCATGATTAGGGACTGTGAAAATTTCACCAACGAAACACAAAATTACACAAAATTGACAATTTGCACAGATCATCTAACATTTGCGATCCCACCTTTTCTTCTAACCTCAACCCAAAACTGCATTAAAGGAATACTGTGCTACGGTATCACATGCCTATTGTGTGGGTTTTCTTTTTTTTACAACATTGTGAGCTTCACTATGGTAACAGAGATCAGAAGGCAAAGGTCACGCAAAGCGTTGGTAGAGGTGTCGCTCGGCAAGGGCAGGGTGGGGGCGGGAAAAAAACCTCCACATGGGCCCTTTTCCATACACTGAGCACGCTGATCATCTCTTGTCCTCCAGCAGCTCCCTGCAAGGTTAGTGAGCGTCAATAAGCCTTCCGCAAAGGTTAAGAACATCTATAAGGAAGATATTATACAAACAGTGATCTCTCTGGATCCAGCAGAAGCACAAATAGAGTGGCAGAACGGTCTTTGTTCATTTTCCATCTGAAAGTAAATCACAGGAATGTGCTCCGTTTTCCTGCATGACTGGCTTATGAATTCAATATGAGCCCTCTATACACTTTGAAGCACAGTACTTTGTGAATAAAAACCTGAAAAACAGCATATCAAATGTCATGAACTGTGTACAAAGAACAGGCATTTTTGTATAGATTTTATAATGCAGGGAGCAGATGGACCTCAAGTTTTCATCTGATTTGTAATCATTTATTGTTTAGGGATGGCAATGATGAGGCACAAAAATGGTGGCGATAGCTAAAACTAAAAAATCTGCCTACTCAGAGGAAGCACAATCCAAACTTCTCACACTTAAAGAACCTTGGCTGCCGGGTTATTTGTACAAACAGAGAGGAGGACGAATAATGTCCTCCATCTGAGATTTACTGTCTTGTAAATGTCAGAGTATTAATTAACACATTGTAAGACTATAAATCATATACACTGTGAAGATGATGATGATGATGATTAAATCCTGCACAGTGAAGCCAGAACAGAGAAACACTAACCACCAGTGAACAGTAAAAAACATCCACAGATGTTTCACCTACTGCAAATTCTCATTCAACACGTAGCTTACTGTTCAGAAAGTGCAACTGATTAGCAAACGTGGTATCATAAAGAAGACCACAAAGTAGACAAGGTCTGAGCCAAACAAGCACTTTCTTTCTTTTTCTGGCGGACACCAGCTCTGTTTGGCTCGCTTACTCCTCTCAGTTATGGGAAATGTGGATTAATTATTTTCTCTCCATTATGGGCCACTGTTGCCTCAAGGGGACAGAAGAGGTTTAGAGAAAATGTCACAGATTTGAGTAAGACTGTCCATATTGCTTATACAGTAGAATGCCAGTTAGAGCCCTGGGGCTGTATTACAGAAACTTCCAATCTCAAGTCTTAAGTTAAGATATAGAGTATAAGATAGGACTTTTCCCTCATTTGGCATAACAGAATAACATCTTAACTAACTTTAGGAATCCTATCTTATCTTACTTTGTATGTATGTTAACTAGTCTTTATCAACCACATTTAATTTCTGGGATTGTTTAGGTGCCACCGGAAATTCCAACAGATGTCCCAAATAAAACTCTGGTGGATTTATGAGGACCATGGTTTACTGCGTCTCAGATCTTTGCAGGGTAATTCCAGACAGCTAGCTAGACTATCTGACCAATCTGAGTTTTCTGTTGCACGACTTAAACAACCTTTGAGCGTACACATGTTCCACCAAAACAAGTTCCTTCCTGAGGCTATTTTGCAGCGGCACTGTTGCTGTGTCTGCCCAAGACGATTGGGATTGGTTTAAAGAAATGCCAATAAGCAAGAGAACATTTTCTCCCATCCCGGAATGCTGTGTTGACTAGCCAGATCTTCCTCCGCTGTGGAGGAAGGTCTGGCAATGCTAGACTAGTTACCTAGCAACTGATACTTCTTTTGTCATTGAGACACAACTTTGTAACCCTTGTTTCTCTTAATGAAACATGCAAAAAATGGAGCAAACACAACAACAGGCATTTGTAAGTTGCACCACAACCATAAGAGCCCTGTTTTGCCGGGTCGGCCTCTCCCAAGCTGGTCACAGTTACTTGGCTGATTGCAGCATCATGGCCCGAGGTAGCCTATATCTACAAATGAGTGTTTTGACGTCAAACACATTGTTCAGGTCTACCATAAGCCTCTCAGTGAATATGTTCCGCCAATTGACATTTCGTTGGTTGTCAAGCAGCCATAACGATTAAACAAGTTAGCAAACACTACCTGGTGGAAGAAGGTTAGGACAGTTCTACAGTTCCAAAGTTAGTTTATTTAAGATTTTGGGAAGGTAGGATGCTTGTTTGGTACCTATCCTAAGTTAGGATTAGAACATTGACTTAAATGTGCTGTATTTATATAGCACTTTTCCAGTCTTAGCAACTGCTCAAAGCGCTTTTACATCTACAGGAAACATTCACCATTCACACACATTCATACACTGTGGCCGGGGCTGCCGTACAAGGTGCCACCTGCTCATCAGATAAACATTCATACACATTCACACTCCGATGCGCCAGCACGGGGGGCAACTCGGGGTTCAGTGTCTTGCCCAAGGACACTTCGACAATGACTGCAGGGGCGGGGATTGAACCACCAACCTTCCAATTGGTAGGCAACCTCTCTACCACTGAGCCACAGCCGCCCCTTAGTAACTGTTCATCTGCAATGGCTTTTATTCTTAAATCAGGTGCTAACTGTAATTACCATACCATTACCAAACAATTAAGTTCTGCAAGTTAAGATGTTTCTGTTATACAGCCCCAGGTTCAAGACTTTATCTGTGTTCCTTCATAATCTATATGTCCGTAAGCACTTCTTAGATTGTCTCATTTTAAGGATTTTAAGTCCAAAAAATAATATGTATATTTGTATTTCAAAAGAAAAGATGTGACGTTGTTGGCCTTTATTTTTGACAGGACAGCTAAACACATGAAAGGGGAGAGAGAGAGGGAAATGACATGCAGCAAAGAGTCAGAGTTGAACCCGGGCCCGCTGCGTCGAGGAGTGCACCTCCATATATGGGCACCCACTCTACCACCTGCTATATGGGCAGCTCCCTCACATTTACTTTGTGACCCTTTGTGCGCTTCAGACCTAGCCTGGACACCAGCCAAACTTAGCCCCGACCACAACATTTGAGGTTGGGAAGTTCATATTCTGACTAGAATCTGAGTATGACAACGTCAGGCTACTTCAGACCTTCAGGTCAGGAACCCCTGCCCACAGTATGTCCCCTTTAATGATGTAAAAAAACAACAACTGCAAATGTCAAAATGCCAAAAATAGACAAATGATGTGTAAAATTGGCTTCAAGCAGAGCAAAGCTAAGTAATTCTATGACATCTTCTAACAACCACGTGGAATACAATACATGTTTCACGGTTTTTGCACAGATTACACATTTACATTTACATTTACTGTACTTCAGCTGCACAGACACTGGAGGTAATCCAGGGAAACTTTGTGAGAGGTGACACTTTTTGGTCTCCATATCTTTGTGATGGAACTGTGTGTACCAAAATTAGAGTGCAAATTTGAATCCTACTCTATGCAAGATTTGTGGGTTCTTGGCAGTGAAGGGGGAACACAACAGGATTCTCGTACATATGCTATGCACATCCGTGAGAAGCTCAGCAGGCTGCCAACACCAAAGTGTTCATCACTCTCCACCCACTTCTTCTTATAACACAGAACAGAAAATAAAAAATCCCCACAGTATAGGAGTGAGCCCGACCAATCAGTGTTGAAGATCAAAAAGCAGACGTTCAAGGGGAATGAAATGCCCCCATTGATTGGCCCTGCCGCTTTGGTCCCCTCTGCACAGTCCTCCAATCGATACCTGAGAGATAAGCAGACCATCAGCTACTGATATTGGTGATGTATAACCGCCATGGCTGTGCGGAGATAGAAGACTTCTTGCTTTCTTGGTCAAGACTCACTAGAGCAACCCGGGCCAACAAGCCAAGGGCAGAGCCAGACCAACCAACCAATCAACCCCTCCACCAAGATCCTACTCATGGCACCAAGCCAACAGCTGTTAAACCAAACCGCCATCTCCTACATAATCTGAACCTTCTTCGTTTGATTAGGTGACATCCCACCTGCGTGCTGGCTAATTAGCTGGGGCTAAACCTTTGCAAGGTGAGTGTAAAGCATAACACGGCAACAGGGATAAATTACCTGGAAAAGGAGCCGCTGTTATCGCTCTGTTTGTTTTTCAGAAGACAATGAAATAAATAAATAAAGGAAAGAGGAAAAAAAAGGGTTCCGAGAAAATGAAATGATGGCGTGGCGGTGTTTTGTGAAATTGTGCTGTCAAACGTTTCTCCTTTCTAATTTCCTGGAGCGCAGATGATAGAGCATGTGCGCTGACAGCTGAATCTGATAAACAAAAAAAAAAAGGGAAAAGACAGACTTCTCTTTTTCCACCTCGCGAGCATGTATAAGCGACATTTATAAATATAATAATAAAACAATTAGTCTGTGACAAATGACAATTGACAGATAGTGTGACCTTGTGTTCACTGTACATTTATTCACTACGGTCATTTAGTAAAGTGTCAAGGCTGACAGGCACAGCCATCAATACAAAACACTGAGATTGAGGCCCAGAAGAAAGAAACTCAGTCTAATGTTTATTTACCAGGACAATGTTTGTTTGAAGGGTGCTTACTTTATGGAAGCAGGTCAAAGCTTCTTCAAGCTAACTCGTAGACCAGAAATCTATTACAATTCCTGTAATGTATTGACTTCTCAATGACTGTGGAAGCTGCTACTCTGTTTGGAAAAATACAAAGGTCTCAGAGCAAGCCATCCTCTGTGTGTTTTCTGTGTGTCGGTGTGTCTGTACGTTTGATGGGACCGTCCCAGCACAACTGTCACTTCGCTCCCCTGTTACAGGTGCTCCACACAGGGGAGCTGGCAGCTCTGACGGACGCCTCCTCCTAGGGATTTATGGGAAATGACAGCTCCCGCTAAATAAAGCCGAAGTGGCCGGGGAAGGGAAGACAACGGAAGTTCCAAATCATGAGCGCACAGGGCTGACACTAGCTGAAATTTATTTTCTTCTGCTCTGCCTGGCAATTTAGTTGGAAATGTGCTATTCATACTTTTAGGCCTGGAGAGTGGCAGAAAGACCAAGAGAGAAAAGGAGAGAGAGAGAGAGAGAGCCCCACCCTTAATCTACTTCCTCTGTTTGGGGTAATGGTCTACGGGTTTTTTTCTGCCAGAGAAAATCACATTTCTTACATGGCTGACTCTTGATGAATTATTTCACATTTCACTTACTCACCTTTTTAAAAGTTAATCTACATCAATAACGTTAAAGGGAAATTCCGCAGCTACAAATGAACAGTTCCCCTTATTCAAACTCGAAAGGTGTGGAGCGTTTGGCTGCTTGAAAAGTCCATTTCAAACTTCATCATTTAACCGTTCGACAGCATATCTGAATGCACACGGGCCAGGCCGGCGTTCTGATTTTCTACTTATTTAAATATGGACCATCTTTAATTGAGCAGAAACTGCTGTGGAGAACAGTGCTGAACTAATACTGAGGCTGAAATATCATTACGCTGATGGAAGCCGGGCTCTCTGACTTTTATTGGCAGCTCCAGAGCTAAATGTGTAGTTCAATTCAGAGGCGGCCATAGCTGCAGAGGCAAAGTAATCGACTTTGGGACAAAATGGTGTGGAAAATGACGTGTAGGCCCTTGCCTAAAGCCAACCTGGTGCGGGCAGAAATCTATCAGTCAGGTGCACACCAACATTGGCATTTTCACAAATGTGATTTAGCCGACGATACTGGAGAGCTGATGTGCTGGACCAGTGCTTCTGGTGAAAGAAAACTACTATTTCAAGCCATGCAATCTGCTGCTCCTGCTGCTGAAAATGTCTGTGGATTTGGTTCAGTTTAAACTCTGTCATGTTCAGATAGAACAATGTTTTACATGGGAAACCCTGAAGCGTATCACGGCTTATTTAGGTCAAAGTAACCTGAACCATGCGAGCATTTGACTCTGAATTTTAAATCTCTAACCTTATTCAAGTCATCTCTTTCTCAGCCAACAGTATAAAATCATCCCTTTGTTTTGAGATGAACACAAGATTCACTGCTGTTCCACACTACTGTGCAGGGTATTTTTGGTTTGGTGCTGCCAAAGTTTGGACACAGACAGTTATAATTCTCTTGCATGGAAAGCAGCTTGCTTCTTTTTTTCCCAAACAGACTCCATGGGATACAGACTGGTCCATGCTGTCATGTGGTCTGCTTGCAAAATCACACTATTTTAAAGCAGCTCAAGCTTTAGGAACACCAAAGCCAAATCTACCAGAAATCCAAACGTTAATCATCACAATAAGTCACAATTAAACGGCAATTATGTAAAAGACCTTTTTGCATTGGGAGTGTCTCAACTCTTACAACAGCTTCTGAACCACCGATTCAGAGAGTGTCTCTCCCAGCAGTGAGCCTGGAGGAGCAACAGTCACAACCACAAACACACATACACACAGACACAGACACAGACACACACACACACACACACACACA
>NC_045747.1:19173317-19177739 GCF_008692095.1 Etheostoma spectabile | reverse complement strand
CACACACACACACACACACACACACACACACACACTTGCAGAGCCACGGAGCAGATCAAGTGTGCCTGGAGAGCTCTATAGACAGGCCAGTTTTCCTCATTAGAGCGTGTGTGCACCATTCTCCAAAAAAACCCTCACTCTAATCACTGTCACCAGACATCGGCTGAAAAACAGATAATTAATGTTGGGCCCTGCCTCAGTCGGCTTCTATGCTAAACAGGCTCTGTGTACATATGTGTGCGCATGTGTGTGGGTGTGTGCATGTTTGTCTATTTGGAGTCTGTCGATGTAGGAGGCCCCCCGGGGACCGCGGATGCTCAAGCCATCCACAACAACGATTTCTCTCTGGCTCGCATAAGCCCTCAGAAGAACAATTGCACACCAGATAATGCACAAATGTACAGAAGAGACATCCCACTGTACCACAAAAGCCGTCTGCTCCTCCAGCTTTAGTCACTGGTTTTGTAAAGTCTCGCCCCTTTCTGCTCCAGGATTGCCCTTTTATTTCCCCTTCACCCATTTATTAAATGGAATGGACTTCTTAATCGTGTGCTTTGCAGAGCAGATTTATTTACGTTCTTTTTTCCTTCCTAAAGGCAGTTATTAATATCATAAATATTTGATGATACTTTGCATGACCCTGCAGAGAATAACACAGAGAGGTAATGAAGGTTAACGCTCGGGGTACCGAATGATTAAATAGCGACTGAGTGGCAAAAGCCCACCCAGGGCTGCGGTAAACTTTCTAATGAAATGGACTAAATAAACATCCTGGTCACAGCACCATTTCTGTACAGGGCAACTTTAACAAGGTGATTAACACCAACACATTTTTTCTACTTACCCCTAGTGATATCTAACCATGTAAATAGTTTGGTTTTTTGGACTAAGTGTGGCGCTAATAGCATTAAAAAAGGATATTTGACTCAACAGCAGTGTGTCCTTCCACAAAGAATTGTCTTGGCTAGTTTGGATAATAAACAGACATTACTTGTGACAGTTTCCATTGCAGCTGAATTGATTCACAGGAAAATGAATCTGCAACTATTTTAATCGTTTAAGACGTATGTTTGAAAGGAAACGTTCAGTGGCTCCAGCTTCTGAAATGTGAATATGCTCTGGTTTTCATGGTCTTCTATGACAGCTTTGGGTTTTTGGTGCTTTTAAGAAAGCAGCAAGGGTTCTGGGAATTTTTTAATTTGTATTTTGATCCTATTGATTACATATTGAAGACCAAATGGTTAACTGATTGATTGTAGAAATATTCAGTAAAAATAATTTTTTTAAGATATTTTTTGGGGCTTTTACACCTTTAATGTACAGGACAGCTAGGTGAGAAAGGGGGGAGACATGCAGGAAATTGTCACAGGTTGGACTTGCACCCTGGACCTCTGCATCGAGACATAAACCTCTGAGGGTTCTACCAACTGAGCCAACCCGGCCACTTCAGTTAATGAATTGATGATGAAAGTAACAAGAAAAAACTAGAACATCTTTTAACAGACATTCTCGATGTTGTTCTTAAATGTAATTTTTCAATGTTTTGAGCACCGCAAACCAAATTCCATTTACCTCCACCGTATTGGGCGGGTGGCAGAAATCTAAAAGACATATCTCCAAATCTAGACGGATGAAACCCAAACCATCTGCATGGACAGATAGCACTCCAGGTAAATGAGAAGAAGTGTGGTGAACTGACCCATAAAACAATTCTCCAGTGTAGAAGCTACTTTGTGAGATCAAACTAATGTATTTGTTGATTTGTATATATTTCAATTGGTGTCATGTGTTAATCCTCCTGTATTTTGTCAGCAGCACTTTGCCCTGCAATTACCATTTTTCTCACAAAGGTTTTTTGAGGAGAGGCTATCCTTCCCAGGCTCACTCAACAAATCAATTCCGCTTTTTTGGCTTTCCACCAAGAGAAAATCTTCAATATTTGCTACACATGTCCTTCATCATTGAAATGCGGTATTCATGGGTTTTGAATAGGCTGTGTATTGTCTGACAACGCCACCAAGGGCAAACAGCTCCACAAAGCACCAATTACAGCATCAACTTTTCTACTCTGAAACACAAGTAGCACTGCATTTGTGTCAAGACTGGAAAACATACGATGGGCTTGTAATTGTAATCAACATCGTTTAAATGGTAACAAGTTGCAAATTAGTCAATTCCGTCACTCATTTATTCAAGATGTGCAATTACTGGCAGCTAATACTCCAAAGTCAGGTGGAGATTTTCTGAAAATAAGCAAAAACACTCAGGAGGAGCTCAAACCATCTCTTCCAGTAGACATAATTTAATCAGCAAGCAATCTGAATATTTTAAGAGCTCTAGCATACAACATGTATTGATTCCCCGAATGTGTCTTTTATACATTCAGATTTGACTACCTAAACAAGCTGATATATATAATTTGACCTTGTCAGAAGCTGATTCCCACCCCTCCCCTCCCCTCACACACACACAGACACACACTCACACACACACACACACACACACACACACACACACACACACAGATTTCCTTGTGCATGCTGTGTAATTGAACCTTCAGGGAGAGTGGAAAGACTATCTGGCCCTCGCCTTGTGAGGATCTCTATTGATGATCAGGACTGGTTACCAACCATGTAATCAATAAGTGCAGATACGCGAGTAGATAGTAATAAATATGGGTTGACAGTAACTTATCTTGCCTTCACAAGCGGTTTAATAACTGCAAAGATCACAGACTTACATTAATAGCACCTCTGGGGTAAAAGCTTTGCAGTGAGAGATATTTGTAATTAAATATGTTTTAACTTCCTTTGAATGTATTTCTTAACAATGAAACACACAACGTGGAGAAGATACATTTAAATAGGCGGTCGGAGACCAAGTCAGAAGCTGACAGGCTTTCTGCATTTAAATTACAGGAATATTCTGTGAAAGCCACAGGCAAATCCAAAATGAAAGTTGCATTAATTTAGAGAGTTTAAATTACTTTTTGTGATGTAGCTTTTGTAATCTTCCTGTGCCACGAATATGATAGCTTTGATGGTTGTTATAGGGGAGGCAGCATGGTCAGTGGTCATACTTTCTTGTGTAGGACAGGAAATCATTTTCCTTTTAACTCTAACTAATCAGCCTTATCCAGTGATCCTTGCTTGGGAAAAAGAAGGCAACACTACAAAGAAGGAAAGGATAGATAATTGTCCTGTTTACCTTGAATTGCCATTGTGCTTTTGTGTGTGTGTGTGTGTGTGTGTGTGTTTTAAACCACAAGGGTTCAGTAAATTCGCCAAGGCCAGACAGAGGAGGAAGTAAGTCTCGAGCTTTTCATTCACTTTTGCTGACACATCGGCAACCAGAGGCTTGTTGGGCCTCGAGAGCCATTGATGTGTCACTTCACATTTCTAACAGTCAAGATCAATCCCTCATTTAGATTCAGCCACGTGGAAAGCATGAAAAATAGCAGCTACACATGCTAGAAAATCAACAACAAAGTGATGAAAAGAAACAGAACTACAAACAACTGAAATGAGGAGTAATATCTATTCAATTTTAAACAGAAACAGGCTCTGTGGTGCATGTGATCCATGTTAAACCACATCATAAAAATGCAAATACCCTAGTTCTCACTCCAGGAGTTTATAGTCCAACAACAGATCTAATATACTATTGGATGTTTAACATATATATCTTTTCATTTTCCACATTTGCTCATCAGATTGTCAAAGCAAAGTGAGGCGCCACGCAATATCCTGAGCCTCACAAATAAATAACCTGGATTGCAACGGGCCGGAGTGATGCAGCTGTGATATTAGAGGCCAATGGAAGCTCTTTAAATGAGAGGGTGGTCGTAAACACCACGTCTACTTTCTCCTATTGCCAGCATTACTAGCGGAGCTGATGACAAGTCCTGGGCAGCCCTCCAGTGCCTTTAATACAGCGAGAGCATTCTCCAGGGGAAATGCAATCTGTGTCCTCTGCACAGATCCACTGTCTGCACTTCCCCGCATGTGAGCCGCTATCATATTATACTCCCCGCTCTCGAAATGGGAGAAGGAAATAGGAAATCGTCTCAGCCAGAGATGAACCAGGAACATAATCAAAAAATAGTGTGGCGCAAGCGATGCCGATCAGCCCGGCACGCAGACCTCCCCTGGCTGAGCGCTAAACAATAAGCAGTGGGGATTGCTTAGGATTCTTGTGCCATAAGAGGAAAGTACGCCCCCTTTTTTCACCCCGCAGGCATCTATTGGCTTATAGCAGCTTATGCGTTTAAGATGGGAGATAAGAACAGGGACGTTTCCCTCATGTTGTGATCCAGCATGCCTATATTGGCAATAAAAAACAGCCGAACTGCACAGACAAAAGAAGCTCACAACATGAGGTGGTGTATGTGAAACATTAGTCAGTTGACCTTGCATACTGCTG
>NC_045747.1:19163271-19170807 GCF_008692095.1 Etheostoma spectabile | reverse complement strand
GGGGGGGGGGGTAGTTTGCCCTTTCAGGGGCATCGAGGGAGTGGACCTGGATGGAGGAGGGTGGGGGTCACAATCTCTAGACTGAAACCAGTGTCTTGTCACCACCTTTGTGACTGGAGTAATGCTAACAGAGCGCCACTACAGCTCCACCGCATGTGGACTGCCGGCAGCACTTATCATCACGGTACTGACCTGAAGCAGCAGCAGCAGCAGCAGCCGTGGTTGTGTATTTTTTATTTAAAAGGTGTGTTACCTGAAAACATTCAATACATTAAAGGGTTTTTTAATCATATCGTCCATCTCGTGGCGCTTATATTTAGTCCGGGGATAAATGCAGTGTCCTTTATAGCAGACACACACAGCTCCACAGACACAGAGCCCGTGGCAACAGGAAAGCAACCTGACTAACACACACACACACACACACACACACATATATATCTATATATAGTGTGTGTGTGTGTGTGGGTTCGCAACGCACACACTGGCATAGGCACACAGGAACAGTGTGATTGCTCTGCTTCGCTCGTTTAGCACTTCTAAGGCAGAGATCCCCAGAGGCCACCCATCACATCCAGTTACTGTGGCACACAGACACGACCAGACCCCACCTGGCTGCTCCCCACCTCAATCTGTAGAAGGCAGGAGGCACTAGCACCATGTCGCTCTTTTTCTCTCTCTCTCACACACACACACACACACACACGCACATCACTCACCAAAGATCAAAGATGTGGTCACACACATACACACACACACACACACTGATATCTCTTATGAAAGATCACAAGGACTTTCCGCTGTACCAACTTTTACAAACTTGCCGTCACGCACATAGAGTTGTTACGAATCGCCTCCTCGTGTTAAATCACAAAAGTACATTGCTATAACGCGTCTGGTAACTGACTGTATCATAGTCACACTCAAGACATTTCACGGGAGGTGTGACAAAGCTCATGAATCCACAGCTAGCAGTCCTGTAAGAGTAGACAGTCTATTATCATCATCCACGGCACTCATATTAAACACATATTGTGTAATTAACGTTAAATTAGTTAAATGTGTCAGCTAGAGCGTGCCAGTGAGAATACCAGATGGAATCAATGGAAAATGGCGACATTACCAGATACTTTTAAAGAAGAGGACTAATGAGACAGAGCTACTTTGACGGTTGAGTCATGCTGATGGTATCAGGTGCTGAGATAAAGATAAAGATGTAAAGGCTCACTCAGAGGTGCTACCCCTACATATTCAAAATCAAAGATGCGCAGCAGATAGCTAGAATTGGAGTGTGCTGAGCGGGGTGAAAGTTAGGCTAGGTAGGAAATGAGAGGGTAAAGGAGGTGGAGGGCGACTGGCTCATGGTTAGTGCTGGTTGAGCCTGACTTGTCACAGGTTGACATGGGATGCAATTATAGAGATGAAGTTTCCCGGCCCCTCAGGCATGTGCCAGCCATGCTGTCAACGCTGGCTGATGTGTGGGCTTTCGGCACTGCCAAAGGTGTCACAGGTGCTTATGTGTGCTCCAAACTTCTATGCTCCCATGGAAATTGGCCTAGGCTTTCCCAGACGCATTGGATGGATGATGACGGTGTGCGCATGTGCCCGTGCACACATGCTGATGCAGTTACCTTTATTTGAGTATTAGTTAAACCCTACTCCACTCCAATCTTTCTCTCTCTCACTCCTATTTCTGCTAAAGCTACAAGGTAAAGCTACAACACTTGTGATTCTGCTGGCATCTCATGCTGTTCCCACATCTTCTCCTTTTTCCGTATCAGCCTTCATATGACTCTGCCAGCAGTGCGAGTAAGCTCTGTAAGACCTAAGGCAAATTACCTCAGCGGGACACTACACTTCTGTGCACCTTGCTTCTTTTTCCTCTTCCACTCTGTCTTCTCTCTTCTCCCTTCTCTGCATTTCACAAATCAAAGTGTGTACCTCTGCACCGGCTGCACGTCATGGGAGTAAAGCTTGAAACAAATTCAATGTCCACTGGCCGATTCACATCTATTCTATAGTGTGAGAGAAAAACTGCCTAACTAGTCCATCTCTGCACTATTCGGGAACACAGTCTTTTACCAAAGTACACAGATGGTCATCTGGACATTTGTCCAATCTTTCCTTTTGTATCATATTACCCCTTTTTCTCAGAAAATTGATTTGTACAAAGACTTTCATACTACCATCTAGAAGCTTGAAAGCCATGTTGGTGGGCCATCAGGTGTGATTTTCCACTTCAGACAGCTTTTTTAAGGGGGAAATGGCCTGAAATTGGATCCTTTGGCAGCTTGCACTTCCTCTAAACTAGCCACGGGCAACACAATTCTTAGATGCACCCCTACTTGCTATCATTTCCAGAAAGATCCCAGTTCTAAAGATGCTGCCACAAATCCTAAAACAGGGGAGGGGGGATGGTTGCATCCTCACCAACACATCTGTGCACAATCACATACAAAGATAATTGTACAAAAGGTTTAGAAGTGCACTTAGACTTAGACAGCAGCCTGTTCGCAGGTATATAGGAGTTGTCTGAGTTTGCTGCTCTGCCCTGTTAGTGTAGTCAGCCGGCAGGATGTGTCCCTGTGTCCTCTACCTGAGGCCCCGCTGTGATCACGCAGCAGGCAAGCATATGATGATCCTTCGCCCCTCACAGTTCATAGCCCAACACCCCAACCAAGAGGGCCTGATTAAATCGGCGAAACAAGGCCTAATTAAACAGGTTCCGATCAGGGAGGAGTAAATTATTTAACACTGCCCACACATACTGATGTCTCTTATTCAGATCCTGAACCAGACACTTCTTTTTTGTCTACTCCGTTTCATTTTCCCTCTTTGTCCATCTTGTCTTTGCTGCCGGCCACTGCTCTTTCATCTCTTAAAGGCTGCCATTCAGTAGCCACAACACAGTTGTGAAACAGTCACAGAAACAAATGCAGGGCCAGGGCTGTTGGAAGATAACATTGTGTGTTGATTAAAGAGATGGAGGGAGACACCTACACCATCAATTGGAAACAGCATAGAAGGGCTGGCAGAAATATCCCCCTGCAGACAAATATAACAATGGGACAAGATGTTAACTGTTGGTTCCTTTTGCTTTCACACTGAATACCCCCCTATCGCTACTGCCTCACCCTAACCTATGCATTGTGAGATAAATAACCCTTCCTGTTTTATTATACCCTTTAGAAACCTGTAGAATGTTAAGAGTGTTTTTTGCTGATGCCTGTGATCCAAGCAGTACGACCAAAAGTTCACAGAGAAACTCATGTATTCATTCACTCAGCAGGAGATGGCATTTTCCATTTCTTTTCTTCAATGCTGTGGTCTTTTTCTGACAGCGGTGCTCTCTCTGGGCCAATTTCAGACTTTGTGATCACCCACCGCACCATGCACATCTTTCAACTGCTACAGTGGGCTAACCCCCAAAACCTAAAGCCCACAGAAAATCACTGACCCATGACAGTGATGACTGGTGGTAAAAAACAGAGTCCATTGCCTTGTAAACATTGCATTTTGCATTTACAATCAGTTGTCATGAAACACTTAACCTTGAGAAAAGCTGCACACTACCACAGCAAGGGAACATTCAAATGCAGCACTCCATATTCCCCATCAATACAAGGCCTCTACCAAATAAACTAAAGGAATTGATCAGAAGTTATTGTGCAAGACTGCAAACCTTAAAGAGAAAACTATGTAGACGCATTTGTTGGTTTTTACAAAACAGAACTGCATTAATGAAACGCATAGGGCTGCATAGTTGTAGCCATGTTGCTTAAGGTACCCGTCAGATGAAGACATAAAACCAAGGAAGGCTAGATTGATCTTGTATATCATATTATATCCGATAAAGGCTTATCAATTGCCAAAAAACACTGGATTTTACAATTCTTAATTTAAAGACATCACAACGTCAACTGATTTATGCTGTTGCGAAGTGAACAGATCCAGTCTATTTCTGAAATGTTCAGGACAATTTCCTGCATGGGGTCATGTGTGAATGGGAGCAGGGATTGATATTCGGGGGGAATCTGTCCAGCCAACTGCCTACCTCAAGACCTTCTTACATTTCAGGAAAAATGCCAGTACGGCTGTGTTGTGAATGAAAGCAGTAACATTGCAGAGACAGGCATGAAACGGTTACGTCTGTCTGACGTGGAACGAGCGATCTAATCACAAGGCTCCACTGATCGCATGCATGGTATTAATATTAAATACATTACAAGAACATTGGCAACCGACAAAAACATCTCCTCGCCCACCATGTTCCTGAAAATTATAAGAGATTCATCCTGCCGCAAACGCTTATATCTGGCCTTACCCCATCATCATCTTCTTCTTCTGAGATTATTGGCGATTGGCATCCATAAGTGTTTCATTACCGGCATCTGCTAAATTGTCTCTTGCCCCGTCTATTTCAGCACTGCATGTGTGAAAAGGCACAAGACAGACATTTACCGGAACTACCGTATGTGTAAAAAACATGCGTGTAAGGAATACACAAATTCATTCGATGACCAGTGTCTGAATACCACTTAGACTTGGGGCTTTCCCTAATTAGCATGTTTTCAGTTGACAGCCTACATCATTCTGCATACAGGGTGTGGGGCTTCTTGGTCAGAGCAGTTTTTCATACTTGTCTGAACAGTTGAGGGTGCTATTTTTAGGTATTCAAAAGAGAACAACAATTATGAGAAAACTAATTCCAGAAGAGCTGAGGGCTTCTTCTGGGTTTCATTAAGGATGTTGAGGATTACCATTATATATTGGTCTCAAGTAGTACAGAAAAAAATAGATATGAAATGAGAGAGAGCTCAATAACACTAACATTTGTGTTTAATTATTTTTATGTTTGCCATAGTCAAAATCAGGTCCCCAGAAATAAATATAATCAACTACATATCACAGAGTGAAGAGGTCCAGGTACATAAAAAAGCATCTTTTAACAGCCTCTGCAACTCAGCATTACTTTATTCACTAATGGGTTTTATAGTGCAAAAAGGACAAACACAGTGTGCAGTGACATTTCGCACACATACACACACACAAACACACACACACACACACACACACACACACACACACACACACACACACACACACACACACACACACACACACACACACACACACACACACACACACACACACACACACACACACACACACACGGGTTCTGTTAACAGAAAGGTATGCAATTGCTTTATAATGTGCTTTTGCTCTCTGAGCTTTAATGCACAGAGACTGCATAGGCTATGTTGTGTTCGTGCATGATCTAGGGCATATTCATTATGAAAACAACACTTTACTCCAGTGGCAAAATGATGTTGACCTTTGCAAAATCGAATACTAGCAAACCTGTGTCTCATTGTTCAAAGATAATAGCTGGGAAACATTCCTTGTAAGGCAGATGATGTTGCTGGCATGCTGAGTGCCAGCCTCGCTATTGGGTGGGTGTTGGACTGGTGATGACTCATTCTTCATCTGCTTTACAGAGACCTGGGTGACAGGTAGCTCCTTTAACAAAGTGTTTCCTGTCGTCTGCGAATTTTAACGTACTTAGATAAATGATTGAGCAAAATCTCCTTTTGTCTTTGCAACACCTACCTGAGGTTTACTCAGCATAGCATAGAAAAAGAGGAGGAGGAGGAGGAGGAGGAAGCAGGAGAGAGAATAAGAATAACAGGGGGAGAATGTGGGCCAGCCACCCTAAAGAAGCCTCACTCATTCCCCAGGGAAATTGCATCACGTATTGATCCATGTTCCCTGCATCTAATGGACACAGAGGGTGGAATTGCTGGTGGCAATTGGGAAATAGCTATGAAAGTAACAAGGAGTCATTAAGGCATAAAACCCAGGTTAGTCACCTGAGGACCTCTCACCTGCCTTCACACAGTTCTCACAGTGCAGGCTGTCTGCACAGCTACCTATAGCCAGGAGTTAGATTGCCAAAGCAGCAGGTTCACAGGCTCAGACGAGCATTTGTCTCCATTACAGCCCTTACACTGGCAAATAAACAGGGGAGACAGACAATCATTCTACATTACATCCATGACTATAGTACTTTACATTTTCTATCAGCGTAACGGACTCCCCGTGCCATCTCACAATACTCACATTCATTTTTTACTGCCTCGCGCACATTTTGCTACTCATATGCACAGATCGAGCTTTAACCAGGGAGGGATTTCCATGACTGCTATAACATTTACGGCCCTTTCTCCAAGGCAAAACACAGCCAGATGCAAAACCAGGTCTGGATACCTAACCCAAATCTGTCATGTCATCAGTGTTTTCGTACTACTTCAAAACAAAAAACACTGAATGCAAAACACAGCCTTCAGTACCAGTCTGCAACCACAGTATTCTTCTCCTTCAAGCTTCGATCTGTCCGCAGCTACATTTCAACCCACTGTGACTTAGTATTCTTCCAACAACAAATGCATTAAGGTTTTTTTTTAGATCGTGCTAAAGCAGTAAAAGCTAAATTGAAGGCTAAAGCAAGAAAAAAGCAAGACCAGAGCAGCGTGTAAAGAGGAAAACTGTGTTTATCATTAGAGGAGGAGGAAGTGGGAGGACCAGCTTCACAGTGATTTTATTTTGATGTAAAGCTGAACCTTAAGGCTGCAGAAAAGGACATTTTTTCTGTAGTAGTGTCCTTAGTGTCCTCTGGCTTTTTTCACACCTAAAAAAGGCAAAACTAATCATTTCAAAAATATATTTTCTAAATTTAATAATGTTCCCTTTAGCTTCAAATGCACAGCAAAAGGACTCCCTGCCCTGTACAATTTCAATTTGATTTGTAATCCATTTGTATGGCTCTTTTCAGCTACTAACAGCTCTAACCATCTGTACATCAATTCCATGCTTCTCCATTTGTCTTAGAGGCGTGTGGCCAATTTCACACATATAAGTCACATGCCTTCATGTAAATTTTTTGTCAACCTTCGACCCCTAAAAAAAATGAATCAGTTCTATGCATGTAAATAAGGTACTGCACTTAGCTCGGGTGTTTCACCCCAATGTCAGGCTAGCGTGATTTTGATTTGGTGCCATTTGGATATTAAGTGCAGTGGATATTGAGTGCTATTATAACAGGGGACAGGCAGCACATCAATCTCTGTCAAAGAAGTGGAAATCTGTCTCCACACAGGAGCAGGCGCCAGGAAGGAGCTAACACCAGCTGCATGAAAACTGGAATCCCAGGAGTGATGGGAAAACTAGTTCTGTATGATGAACTGCATACAAGCTAAGCTATAGCATATCATATCACTTACGATAGCAGTTTGCATGCAGATTAAGCTCATTTGAAAACATGTCAAGTATCACTTAAGATATCTCAGGATAAGTGTCACATGCACATATTTCAATGTCATCTTTTCAAGTTAGCAATCTGACTTGCTGCCATTGTTGCACAACAGAGGTACAGCATGTGTGGGGAACGCTATTTTGTGCATCTCTACAGTGCTCTGGCTCTCTTCTTGCAGCGCTACTTTTGGCTTTGAGCTGTTGAGTTGCCTCTCACGGGCCCCC
>NC_045747.1:19146558-19163261 GCF_008692095.1 Etheostoma spectabile | reverse complement strand
GGGGGGGGGGGGGGGACAGAGACAGAGAGAAAGCTCTCATTATTTCTCCCTAATTGCCCACGAGTGACCCTCCTGATTCCCCCCTCTGCAACCAGGTACGGTGCCTCATTACAGGCAGCCTCCTCAGTTCTCCCAAGAGAAACCCATGAAAAGGCCATGAAAGGCCTCGTCTGACAGGGGCCAGCCAGACTGGACCAATTAACAGGGTTTTTCTGTGCTCTGACTCGCCACACTGCAGTTTGCAACTCATCTACGGTGTGAGACTTGCAGACGTCCTAGGTCAGGTTGGGATGGTTTGTTCAGAAGGTGGAAGGGATAAGGGCAGTGCCATCTAGCCAGCGCTTCTGTGCCATTTACATGTTTCTCACGCCTCTTTTCACTTTTTTTCTTCCTTTTTTTGGGACACATGGCTGACTGTTAAATATGAAATAAATATTATTACCGGGGAATTTGTTAAGAGTTAGTAGCTGAGCCATTATTCTTATAATTATATCCAGGGCAAAAAAAATATTGTTTATTCATTTTGGATTACCACTTAAACTGTGACAGGCCATTGAAAGCTCTAAATGTTTTCTGGTGCCCTGGCATCATTGCTTCATGAAGGCTAAAAGCAATTGTCAGCCTCCCATTGCCAAGTGAGTTAGTGTGTGTCTGAATAAATGACCCAGTCAAGGTGAGCTCCCCGTGTCAAGCCAGGAGCATCAAAGACGAACCATGCAACCTTGCCAGAGGGCCCGTTTTCCTTTCACCCGGAGAACTCCATTGTCTCTCTCCAAGGCTTGATGCATTCAAGCCCATCCTGATCTTTGTAAAGACTGGTCAAAAAAAAAAGTAATTCAGACAGCTTCCTGTCTATAAGTGACATGAAAGGCAAGACTTTCAAAGAGTGTTCTCCTTCCTCTTGGGGTCTAAAAGACGTTCAACAACAGACATTCTCTTCAAGGTTGCATCAGTTTCCGCTGGAGTGATCCAAAGCAAAAATCGCCTAAACGTAAACAGCACTGACTGATAGAGTGGAGGTAAATGATGGGGGCGAGCGACAATGACACCACTCAGCCAGAGTCTATGATAGTTGCAGTGACAGTGTATTTGGGCAGAGGAGGAAGGGTTGTGAGGGGTGGGGCCCGATGGAAGAGGGGTACTGATTGGCTTGCCGTCTCATGGGGTGCGTTTTTGCCTGCAGGGAAAGGTCATGCGAGGGAACGGGAGTAACGAGGTGTGAAGGGAAGGCACTGTCCTCGGCTGCTGGGCCCTAGGAGACATCCCCAGCAAGGTGTTAATGCAGATGCTGCAGCCTCCCAGGTTCTGTTTATTACACCTTTCAAGGGAAGCCAGCCCAGAGTTTCACCATGAGTCAATACAGCTGAAAACATTCTAATCAGAACCACAAACTGGCAGCAAATCTGACTCCCAGGCCCAGAAATGGATAAACACGAAATGTGGAAAAGCTTGGCTGCGTTTATTTTAATTTTAGTGTGTACACATTGTACTGTGAAAAACATTTTTAACCGCTGAAAAGGATGCAAGCTCAATGTGTAAGTGGTGTTCTTTTTCTCTCTAATTGGCCATCTCACAAATCCAGTTCACCTCTCTCTCTGAGCATGTCCACTCTTCTGTCACAGTCTAACCTGCAACCCCATACCATGAGTTGTGAATGACTGTACAGCTCATATCCTTATACGGATGCTTCATGTAGCAATTTTAAACATCCACCTTATTCTTGATTAAGTTACCTTGGCATATTCACTGGAAATATTGAGAGAACCATGTAGGTTTGTGTGTCAAAAAATTAATTTAATATGAAGCGTATGATGTTTTTTTTGTCTGTGCCAGTACGTACTGAGCTATATATATCCACAACGTTTCACTTCCGGGATTTCTCCGGTGGGGCGGGAAATTCTGCTGAAAGTCCCTCTTCGAGGCCGGATGTCAGTCACCTTTTGCCTTCTTTGTGTTGGAATTTTAAACTCTGGTCAATTTATTAGGATTATGGTTAACTGCTCGTCAGATCTCTGCAGGGTAAATCCAGACAGCTAGCTAGACTATCTGTCCAATCTGAGTTCTCAACTAAAACAACTTTTGAACGTACACATGTTCCACCAAAACAAGTTCCTTCCCGAGGCTGTTCTGCAGCGGCACTGTTGCTACCTCCGGCGCTTGTCGTTACCCATGATGATAGTGACTGGTTTAAAGAAATGCCTATAAAACAGAGCACGCTTTTCTCCCATCCCAGAATGTTGTGTGTACTAGCCAGACCCTCCTCCGCAGCGCTGTGAAGGAAGGTCTGGCAATGAAAGACTGGTACTGAGCTAACTGAGAAAGATGGGTGTTATATGGCAATAACAAATTGTTACTCATAATAGGCAGCATTGTGTAAATGGTGTGCCTTTACATATTTTCAATGCAGACATGTCTTCTTTTATATTTAAGATTAATTTGAAATCTGCACACGTTTGTTTTTTTCTGTTTCGTCAAAATTGTCTTTTACGCTGGTGTCTGGTTTTGAATCTTGCTTTTAATAGACTGTCTTGCTTTGTGTACACATGGTAATTAAGGTATATGTTGCTTTCTGTGTTGTGTCTTGTTGTGTAATGTTATTTCTAGCTAGTTTGTTATGCTCCCAATAAACTGCATTTGGCCTATTGTTTATCTTAATTTATGTTGCAAAACATATTAATGTTAAAATTGACAAGTAAATAAGCTAATGATATATTCATATTTTGACTTAATATGAAAAATAGCTTTTATATGATAACTTTATCCATTAACCAATCATTATTAGAGGCCTATGTCAAGGAGAATGTGAGTTTCAAACATACAAAGTCATAACAAAATGACCTTAATACGACTTGACGTGTTACAACCCCGTGTTTTGTTTCCAGAGTGGTCCCTGCAGCCGCAGCAAAACTGCTGTCTCTCTACGAACTCAACCTGAGAGAGGACCACATGGGAGACCTACCCTCATTATGTGTAAAATATCATTAATTAACTTTATTGAATGAGTCACAGTATGGTTTCCACCACATGGTTCCCTCAGGGTCCCTCGCCCAAGACCCCACCTTGCCCTGTTCAGAGCCAGTGAGCCAGCATCGTTCACATCAGCCCGTTCTCTTAGCCGAGGCTGGTTCTAGGTGACTTTTCTCCCCTCTTATCATTGCTTAGAAAGCTGCCAGTAATTTATAATGTTGTGACAGTCAAATAAACAGGGCTGCTGCCTGCTGGAGTGAAAAGTCCTGTATTAAAGGGAATCAAAACCAGCTCCAAATGGTGCCTTGAATGAAAATAATCTTGGTGTAAGATCTGTTCTGGGCTGGCTAATTTAAATTTGTTCAGGGTGACAGCTTACTGGAAGAGGGACATAATGAAGTCCATTATCATCAGTGGTGCAAATTCTAAAGAACGAGAACTCTCATTATCAGCGCTTTCCTGTATACGAAGGAAATATGTTCATCCATTATGAAATGTGCTGAGAATGACAACATGGAGCAAACATAAGACAATGTAGACTGTGACTTGCCTCTGGAAAAAAAATGGAATGGAGCTTGCTGGAGACTGGACCAGTCGCTTTTTTGTACAATGCCTTCACTTTATTTATGGATCAGGTGATAGTGGTTTTCACTGCACACAAGAAGGCCATGTATTGGGTTTTAACACAGTAAGGACTGTAATAGCCTGATCATTTTGATATCTCACAATGTATACAGTGGTGTGCAACAGCAAGACAGCCTGTGCTTTTATTTACAGGGCCTTTTCTTGTGGTAATCTGACATCTGGTAGACTGTGTCAGACCTTGAACAGTGTCTTCCCAGGCATTATCTCATAAAAACAGAGCCTTGATAATGCTGTTCCATTAGACAAGTAGCGGGAATAACAATAAGTCATTTTGGCCAGAATTAACTGATAAACAGGGGAATGAGGGAAGTCTTCAGATCTGTAACCCACGATAACCACGGCTTCACTAAACTTAGAGAGCGAGGACTTCAAGCTGTCTCTACAATATTTTCCCTTCAAAGAGTATAAAAATGTTTTCTGCCAAAATAATCATCAAAAGTAAGTTCAGTGCCAGCAAAATGGGTTGCTGAATAAACTGTAGTGGAGGAAAATAAAAAAAGCCAGGTGTTGGAGGGAGTCGCACACACATACTAATGTCCTATTAAAAGTCAAGTGCACAGATTCAGGGACAAGAGACTGAATCAACACAAAGCAATTGCGCTGATAATTAAGAAACACTGATTTAAAAATGTGTTCAATTTAAAATAATTAACATGTTCAGTGCCACGGCAGTCAATACCTTTCCTTCATGTCACAGTTGCAGCGTTTGAAATGTCACATCCAAAAGTAGACTGAAACAATAACAATTTAAACTAATCCAATAAGATTGATGATCATCCTCAACAAAACCAACACAAATCTTGTGGTATATTAAAGCATGAATAGATACTCGTTAATGTTTCTGACCTTACTTAGCTGATCTGACTGCAATATCCAAAGAGCATTTGGACACATTAGTTTCAGCAGCAATTCATGATACGATAAAAAGGTAAAGTGTCTGAACCAAATACGTCTTGGATGGTTAATATACTTCAGATCTATCATCATTGCTCTTCTAATGGTGACTGGTCTAAGATCGCTAGTTAGGTGAGAAGATTGACAAACTTTGATTTGGCTCTTAAATGTAAGACTTCCACGGACAGCTGGTTAGCTTAGCTTAGCACAAAGGCTGGAAACAGGAGGAAACAGCTAGCCTGCTCTATCCAAACCTCATTATTTAACACGTTCAATCTCATGAGTTTAATCTGTACAAAACTAAGTTTAAAAAACATTTGCAGTTTTTATACAAGGAATTAGGTGCCGTATTATTTCTTGGAAGCAGTAACTGGGCTACCTGGTGTCTCCGCTGGTTGCCTGGCAACTGCTTTCAGCTAAGAAATAGTTCAGCACAAACCAAATGGATGTATTATAAGAACTGGATACTTAAAGGGCTTTTATTAGCATAGAATAAGGGCGCATCAACTAAAGAAACTTGCAGTGGGAATTAAGTGCAAACAACAAACTACTACACTGGTAACACTGGTCACTTTTAAATTGTTCCTATATTTCAAGCAGTCATTTGTTTCTTTATGGTTTGTTAAAACTTTCTGAAGGTTGTGTAATCCATCTCAGTGAAAATCATGTATGAAAGAAGAAAGACAAAGAAACTGTAGGCAAACTCAAGAAGGCAAAGGCTGCACACAAGAGCCCCCCCATGTGTAGGCAAAAAAGGGTTGGTAAAGTGGGAGACAATGACAAACAAGACAGTTTTGCCACGTTAACACCATAAATCATTGGTGACTAACAATGAGTTGGCATCTGCAAATTGTTTTTTTTAGAGAGGAGCTGGAGTCAATAACTGTGGGGACTGAAGATGTGAGTGGAAATATCAGTGGATCAGGTGGCCAATGTTTGTCAAAACCACAATGCACGGTAGTCCACCAGCCCTGACAACAACAGACTCTCTATTTTGAAATGGAACTAGCCCTGGTGTGGCAGCCCATTTTCCAGAATTCAATAGACACACACACTGCCCCTGCAGCCTGGAAAAGTTCACACATCATCCGTCTTCCTAAGAAGCCATGCAACAAGGAGTGCAATGACTTTTGACCTGTGGCTCTAACTCACGTATGAAGAGCATGGAGGGATCTATCTCTTACATGCTCTGTCAGTCTATACAAAATATAATTGGATCCATACTAGTTTGCGTACATGCAAGAGCGCGCCACTGATGATGTTTTTGGCTACCGTCATGCACCTTGTCTCAAAACATCTGGATGCACTGAAAATAAAACCATATACAGTTGGACACACTGCTCTCCAAAATGCATCAGATGGAGATTAACCCATATCTCTTCCATTGGTACCGCTTCTTCGTCATCCACAGGCAACAGCTGGTTTGAGTCAATTACCCCTACTCGCCCCTGGTTACAACTAGCTGCGGCGCTCCTCAAGTAATCATCTGATGATACTGCATTGGTAGCACTGATGGAGGAGAGGGAGGACTCAGACTTGTACTTGGACAGTGTCAACAAAGTGGTTAATTTGTGTGATCGCAATGCACTTATAACCATCCTCTCAAAACCGAGGAGATCATCTTCGGAGCCACACAAGACACCCATATTGATTTGAGAACAGTTCACAAACAACCCATAAAGCAAACATCAGCTTTCAAATACCTGGAGGTGCACATACTGTATACATAGTCCTGGACCTACCATGTGGACTTCATCTGTAAGAAGGTACAAGAGATGATTTACTTTCTAAGGAGACTCAGGACATTTGGATCTATTCTTCTGCTCCACCATTCAAAATGTCCTGCTGAGTCTGGTTCAGTGGCCTCTCAGTCCAACTGAATTCCAAGGTTATTATGGCTCCTGGGGATCTTCTTCAAGGTGCTGGGTCACTCTGTGGAAAAGTATTTCCTCAACAGCTGCACCAAGCATACCCCCGACTGGCTGAGGGAGAATTTTCTGCCCACTGGGAGGCGCTTTAGAGTGCAATGTTGCAGAAAGAACCAGCACAAGCTCTCTTTTTGTTCCTTACCCCCCACCCCAACCACCACCTCCCCCCATCCACACACACACACTCACACATTCCAAATCCGACACATCCAAACGTATCATATAATCATATCATAAATTATATGATACGTTTGGATGTGTCGGATGTGGAATGCATGTATGTGTGTGTGTGTGTGCGTGTGCAAGATGAGGGACAGGTGTGTCAGATGTTGTTTATATTGTATTGTTATGTCTTTTTTTTGGCAGCTTATGGGCGACCTTACAGATGTTTTTAAGTTGCTTTTTGTTTATCTTATTTTGTCGTATGTTACTGGACACAGCTAAGAAATAGTTCATGGTTATTGTTATCAGGCCCTAAAGTTTTATATCTGTGCCTCTCTAATCAACACTAAAATGCACTGTGAGGTACACGGGGTACTGCTCTGGAAGGAAGTGTCAACTGAACTCTGTAACAGGTTCATGTAAAAACCTCAAAGCGGTGTTGAAAGACCTTAAAGTAGGTACCGTCACCTTCATTATGAAAATCAGTTGCCAAGTAAAAGTCTCAGATACGAGTGACTTTCAAGGCAAGAAAGACAAAGGACACATATCAAACACACTCGTCCTCTAACAATGTTCACCGCATTCTGTCCCTGTTCCATCTCATAGGGATCTTCATGTCCCACACGTTCCTTTTCACCCACTCCTTCAGGTCAATATTAGCACAAGGAACTCCAGCTACTTGATGTACCCTAGTCAAATTTACCAAACACTGTTTGACACGTGCTATTAAATCTAAGATGAAAGAATCGCCAAGGGCAAACAGCTCCTACGGCTATACACCAAATACCCAGACATTCTACTTTTAACAGTAAGGCACAATTAAGAATTTAAAATGGACCCTGCATAAATGTGCTTCTGCTGTGACTCTAGGTGACTTAACATAATTAGTGTCAAGCCTTGCTGACATTGTGCAAAGTGTAAAGTCCAGCTATCTTCACTGATGTACTGCAGTGATAAGTTCATCCCTGTGATTACAGGGTAAAACCAGAAAATGTACCCCAAAAAAAAAATATAATTAAGTCAGGAGCTATAGATGTTTGTTCCTGGAGGGGCCTGACTGAAACCTACATCTATTTTACCTCAACACTATTTACTTTCAACATATAATTCCAACTCTATTACTGGAGATAAAGAAGGACAAATATGACAGACAAATGGAAAGGGAGAGTGAGAGCCGTGCAGTAAGAAAAAGAGAAGCAAAAGGAGGGGTGAGCTATGAGAGATAGACAGAGGGGTGATAAAGATTCACAGATAAAGCCTCTAGGGTGCAGAGGTGTTCCAAGGAGGAGTGACCAATCAAGATAGAGTGAAAGAGGGGGTAAAATTGTGATAAGAGTGATGACAGAGTGTAAAATGACTCAGTCAGCCCTGGCAATGGCATTGGCTCTGACCCTGCATTCCTCATCCCAGTTCAGAGTCCTGAGGTTCAGGACTGTGCCAGATGGTTGTCGGACACTGTTTGAAACTGCTGATTTAAAAAAAAGCTAAAAAACTGTAAACCCTCCAACACAAAGGCCTCCCCAGACTCTGACAGTGTTTCACATACAAGGGATAGATGTCAACAAGTCCTCCAAACTAAAGGACAAAATGGGTCCCCCGATGGGCAGGACAACAATGTTTCTCAGTGCCTTCAATAAAACATGACTGTTTCAAAAATGATTGAGCTAATGGTTAAAAGAATCCATCCTTGCCTGTGGATCGAAAATGGGATGTAAACATCTGTCTCCTCTGTCAAAGTCACCAACTTTGTTGACTCAACCAACACAGACCTCCTCTCCAAAAGGTTTTGTGGGTCATTTAACGCATTTAAACATACAAGCAATGCTGGTGTTTTTCTGCTCTGATTTTGACTTTTACATTCCAACTGCAAGGCCTATCCAGACCACACATATACTCACCTGTAGGATTTTTAGGAACACCATACTAATACTGTGTTTGACCCCCTTTCGCCTTCAGAACTGCCGAAGTCTACGTGGCATTGATTCAACAAGGTGCTGAAAGCATTCTTTAGAAAGTTGGCCATATTGACAGGATAGCATCTTGCAGTTGATGGAGATTTGTGGGAGCACATCCAGTGCATGAAGCTCCCGTTCACCCACATCCCAAAGAGGCTCTATGGGTTGAGATCTGGTGACTGTGGGGGCCATGTACGGAACTATTGTCATGTTCAAGAAACAATTTGAAAGGATTCAAGCTTTGTGACATGGTGCATACCTGCTGGAAGTAGCCATCAGAGGATGGGTACATGGTGGCCATAAGGGATGGACATGGTCAGAAACAATGCTCAGGTAGGCGTGGCATTTAAACGATGCCCAATTGGCACTAAGGGGCCTAAAGTGTGCCAAGAAAACATCCCCCACACAATTACACCACCACCACCAGCCTGCACAGTGGTAACAAGGCATGATGGATCCATGTTCTCATTCTGTTTACGCCAAATTCTGACTCTACCATCTGAACGTCTCAACAGAAATATTGACTCATCAGACCAGGCAACATTTTTCCAGTCTTCAACTGGCCAATTTTGGTGAGCTCTTGCAAATTGTAGCCTCTTTTTCCTATTTGTAGTGGAGATAAGTGGTACCCGGTGGGGTATTCTGCTGTTGTAGCCCATCCGCCTCAAGGTTGTGCGTGTTGTGGCTTCACAAATGCTTTGCTACATACCTCGGTTGTAAGGAGTGGTTATTTCAGTCAAAGTTGCTCTTCTATCAGCTTGAATCAGTTGGCCCATTCTCCTCTGACCTCTAGCATCAACAAGGCATTTTCGCCCACAGGACTTCCGCAAACTGGATGTTTTTCCCTTTTCACACCATTCTTTGTAAACCCTAGAAATGGTTGTGCATGAAAATTCCAGTAACTGAGCAGATTGTGAAATACTCAGACCAGCCCATCTGGCACCAACAACCATGCCACGCTCAAAATTGCTTAAATCACCTTTCTTTCCTATTCTGACATTCAGTTTGGAGTTCAGGAGATTGTCTTGACCAGGACCACACCACTTAATGCATTGAAGCAACTGCCATGTGATTGGTTGATTAGATAATTGCATTAATGAGAAATTGAACAGGTGTTCCTAATAATCCTTTAGGTGAGTGTATACTCCTAAGTAAGCGTGGTTTTAGTGATTTGCAGGTCTAAAGACATCTAGCTGTCAATGAATCTTCCAAAAAAAAATTCCATTGCCTTCCGGACCAACGCAAGTAGGAGTTAAGAGTAATGGTTTCAAAAACCAAAGACAAACAATGTTCTGCCATTACATTTAGTGGTTCATATATTTTCTGATCTGCCACTACTATGGTGAAGGTTTATTTGGGTTTAGGCACAAAAACTACTTAGGTTATCATCATGGTTTGGGTTCAAATGAGCCAAGAATGAATGGTAATAGGAAATGGGATGTGAACAGAAGTCTCCCATGTCACAAGCTGCGTTTCCATTCAATCGCAAAGCACATTTTGAGCAAACTTTTGAAATTACGCAAAAATGAAATCCAAATTAGGTGCGTTTCCATAAACTGCTTTTGAGTGAATAAACTAGGCTTCAGCGTAGTTTGTTCCGAAGTTTGCGCTATAGTCTATAGATGGCTTTAATCCGCCAGTATCAGAGAGTTTTATGCTGTTTATGGTAGAATATCGGGGAACATAATCAGCTGATCAGTATTTGAGTTATATTTTTGCTATGTCAGAACTTTTGCGGCAAGGAGTTTCCTTCCTCTCATTTAGAGCATCAACTTGTTTTTGACAAAGGCAAAACCACCTTGCGAGCATAATTGCAATTACGCAGAACTAAGCTAGTTTACATACATATAACCGCTGTTTCATTTACTCTATTTCAAGAGCCAGTTAGAACATGCTTCACGGTGAAATATGTTATGCACATTAAGAAGTGAGTGAGGAGCTCTTGCTGAGAAGGCAGGTTTTATTGCAAGTTTAAGACATATCCATCACCGCAGCTTATGTAAAGTCAGATCCTCAGCTGTATCACCTAGATGGAAACTGTATCAGAACCCTGTCAAATGCACCTCACTGTATGGCTCAGAATGTTGTCACAAAGTTGTTCATAACAAATGTCTGCACAGCATCGTGAAAATGTCCTGGAAACTAACTCAAATAAACAGCTAGTGGAACAAACAGGACAGAAATGTGTGGATGTCACTATAACAAGGAGTGGGTGGAGTTTGAGTAGCCTTGTTCTGTGGCGTCAAGAAGATGACATCTTGAAGCCCCTTAGATAGATCCTGGAGAGTAGTTGCAAATAAAGGAGCCCAAAACATTGTTGCAGAAGAAAAGTGGAAACAGAGTTGAAGGAAAGAAAGCGGACCTGGGGCTACTTTTGACCATCAAAGGACAAGTTGTCTTGCCCCTCTCTTTACCTATACATTAGCTACTGTACTATAAAAGCCCGTCAGTCATATCGGATCTGTGCATTTAATGGAATCAAGGATTGCATGAGATGGACACATTTGAACATTTTAGCAATATACGTTAAGCCCTATCTTTAATCTTTCCATAACTCAACATAATATGAAAACAATTCAGTTCAGGCTGAGTGTAAATCTCAGTTAAACGTACTGGAAACTCTATTTTCTACCTGCATCATACATTTTCATAAGCAGTTGAAGCAGGGGGCATATTCTGTTTTCTGAATTGTTGACAGTTGCAAAGTGCACACATTTTGACAGTGATTAGAATCTGTGAGGGCTCACTGGCAATGAATATTCAAGAGCACCTGTCTGCAGCTGAACCCACGGTTCAACAATGCGTGGTCGGAGAGTACGATTGGAGTCTCTAAGATGGAGTTCTGCTACATTCTACAAAATGAAAAATCACCAGTATGTGTTTGGTTGCACACTGGCGGTCACCCAATGGAACACACTTTTGATGTCAGGTTGATTTACTAATTTAACAAGTAGATATTAAATCATTGTTTTGCTGAATTTGTTTATTGTAGTTCTTTTTACAAATCAGTCTGTTTTTAACATTTTGCTTATTAGCTTGTGTAAACAATTGGCATCTTTTAAAGTGCATCTGCACATGCAATAGTTTTTACTCTTTTTCTTTTTTTAAATGTTTTGTTTTCTCTAAACTGGAGTCAAACAATTAAACTCATTTTTATTTTTCATTCCTTGAATTGAACATATTCATACCTATTGTAAAAGACACAAAAATACACAACATGTGTTTAGTAAATGAATGAAGTAAGGGGACACCCTGTTTACTTACGTTTGTGTACTTTTAGTCTGAGGCTGTTTGTAATAGTTTGGTCCACTTTGTTCTAATGAAGGGAAATTCTACAGCTTTGGAACAGAATTAAAGTTTAGACAAAAGTGTGTGTCTATCTATGGGCCAAAGGTTTGAAGGCCCCAATGCACAAAGGAAGGTCAGTAAAGAAATTGTTTTTGCCAATTTAGTATGGAGGCCCTTGAGTGGCCTGCACACCCCATCCAACAAATTTGGGATGGACTCGAATGGCGACTGGGAGCCAGACCTGGTCCCCCAACATCAGTGTTTGATCTCACTAATCTCGTGGTTTTTCTCTCGTGGCTTATTGGGAAAAAATTAACAAAAGAGTGGAAACAGCATTTTAATAACCATGGTTATGGATTGAGTTGTTGTATAATTACAGAACATGTTAGCAACTTGTGGTATAAACAATTGACCAAGCAGACAAGAAAGCCAAAATCGTTGTTATTTTTGACACCAATCTGTCCTAGTTCTGCTGACACGCCCCCTGCTGTGCCTCTCCTCCACCTTTGGCGCAGTCAAGTCAACAATGAGTCACCAAAATACCAAACGAGAACAGGCAATAATGTGCCTGCAAAACAAAAACAACCCAAAATAAAGCTACCTCACTGGTGAAGGCTGAGCTGTAATTCAGGACATCGCACAAAAATATAGTTAAACCTTCAAACCAAATGGAAAACAGAGCAGCTTGCAATGTGTCTGCATGTTATAGGCCTGAGAGACACTGAGGTCTTCTATCATTACATGTGTTAAATTCTATTTAAGTTGACTCACTTACAGTGATATAACCTAGCAAATATAGATCCCTGTTCTGGATCCCTGCCTGACAAAGCCAGCTGGTTCAATTAAGTGTGTGATGTTTTCTCTGGCACAGAAAGTGAAATAGGTGGGTGGGTGGCATTGAAGCAGTTTTAGGGTCTGGAATTGATATCACTGTTTGTGCAATTTAAATGATAATATTTAATAAGCAAGACAAAATACACTGATGTAAGCTATCATCAACAGCACTATGCCATCATCTACCACCAATAATAAAATTGCCAAAGCAATTGTTGGAGAATTTGATCACATTTTGGGAATTTGAGCTTTACACTTCTGAGTGCCAGCTGCAACATGAGCAGCACTTATACAACTCCGCCTATAAATCAGATAATCATGAGCTGTTTCTGCAAGTTATCTGGTAACCACTATCAACCCTGAAAATGCAATATTTTGTGTGAAGTGAATGCCGCTATAAATAGGAACTGTAACCCTGCCATTCTGTAACTATGGAAACAATAATGAGGTCACTGTGCTATTTTAGCTGAGTTTACTTGGAGATCATTACTGACATCACCACAGCTGAAGTTTGTGGAAGTTCAGTAAAACAGAGCCTCGATGGAAACTGAGGGAACTTGTCACACTGAGTCGCATTAAGCTGTGATGCTGCCGGCTATAACCTTGAGTGATCTCACATGGAGCTCATTAGTTACTGCAAACAGTTCAAACCTAGTATAAGTCATGTTGAAATCATAAAAAAGGCCATATTCACAGTAATTAAATTTAGTTTGGCCTTCAATCTTCTGAGAAATTCTTTATCTCCAATCTAAATTATTCTCGGAATGAAAAACGTGAGTGTCTGTGAACGACAAGCTGTGTCGAGAATGTGAGAGGTCTGGTTCACAGAAAATATCTGAAAGTACTTTTTAATAAAAGGTTCCCATCAGTGGCTAATTGAACTGCCTGTGTTGTGACTAAGACGTCTAAATTCCTGCTGCAGCTTCTTACAATCACAGTGGGGGGTTCAGCATCATTTGAGAACCCTATGATCATGCCTCCATCAAGTAAAACATGTCTATTTAATCAATAACATAATGGAAAGGGAAAGACTTAGCCTCAATGAGCAAACCCAGTATTATGCTTCGAATTATACCCTAAAAAAAACCTTCATTCAAAGCCTTAATTTAGACTTTAGTGTAACAACAGAAACAGACAATGGTCTGCTATTGTGTCAAACATAACAAGAGTGAATTGCTCTGCATGTCATATAGATCCTCGAACACCTGGATGATTTTACAAATAGAGAACCTTACCATTAGCTCAAGCTATATCTACAAGCATTCAGTTCCATATTACTTACTTAAAAGGAACATTTAGACCATAGACCCTTTTTTGTTGGAGACTCACAAAAAGACAGAATCAGTTCTTTGTTCAAATGCCTGAAATTACCTGTATTTATATTTACCTATCATGGACCTCTTGTGGCAATGCAAATTATGACAGATGTCACTCAGTAGCAAATGCCAAGTCATATGGCATAGCACCGCCAAACAAAGTAGGAAGGACATCAGCGTAAATGGCTGGGTCAACAAAGTGTGACCTAACCATTTGACACGGGAGACATCCTGTATTCCAAGTATCATTTATTTGTTGTCTGTTATAATTACTTTGAGGGGCCCTGGTACCGGACACAATCACATTTGTCTTTACTCCCCATTTTCTCTTGACCTTAAAGAAGCATTTTCTGAGCTGCTCATCTAGAGGGAACTAGTTTACTTTAAACTCCTTTGTCTTCTAGCAACAGACAACACAGTTCATGTAATCTGCTACTTTTAAAACTGTTTGTGCAATTGTAATGTGTACTACTTTATAAACAAAACAAAAAAGGCCAATGTAAACTATCGTTAACAGCACATAAACCATGATTTACTACAAATATGCAATTTGTCAACATGTGCAGTAGTGTACAACAGCAAAACAGACCGCACAACACCATAAATGAAGATTATAGTGAGCTATTTGTGCACTAAGCACTAAAGTGAGAAAAACAAATTTTCTACATTTGCTTTTGCAAATTGCCATTTTAGTGGAGTCCCACATGAAGATGGAATATAACAGTATTACAATAATATAAAACACAATATGGTGTTCATGCTATAACTATGCTGTGTTTATTAGAACGGATTATATGAAAATAATGTTAAGGAATGAATAAACTAAAATAGAACAGCACAACACATCCCGATCCTCCTGAGTGTAGGCCAGATTGTGGCTCATAGATAGCAACAATGACCAGTTTGCACACTACTCTGAGCCTCTGAGTGAATGTTGTCCCCCATGTCTCGGCTCTGTCCTTAACCATTTGTACTCTGGTAATGACGCCAACGTGCTGTGTTCACCAGATCGAAAAGGAAGAGAAGATGGTAGGGCGCGGTAAGAGAGGCTTATCGTACAGTTAAGCTGCAGCTGCAGTTTCCATAACAACTACCTGCAAAAACCCTGCTCCCTCGACCATCATTAGAATAACATTTATACCAGCCAAGTAAGCATTAGCGGAATCTACATGAGCAATGAGAAGGGAGTAACACAAAAAAAGTGTCAGTGTCCGTTGGAGGTATCATTTGACTGCCGTGACAGAGAGCTTTTTTTTCTTGCAGGGGATAACTTAACAGTGTAATGAATGAGAATGGAAATTGTAAGCCGTGTAGCTTCCCTGTCAAATGTACAGTACACATCATGTGTAAGACCTCCAGAGGTTTGTTGTGCAGGAGTTTAGCATAGCAAATTATTTATACACACGACTGGGTTCACATTGAAATGCACTAAGTCCAAAAACATCCTGCACATAGCTCAGGGCTTAAGAGGCAAGCCCTTGATCATAACCTCTCCTTTTTTTTCTATCGGCAGGAACTCCGGTGACTGACTCCCATTCAGCCTCTCCTCTGATCATGCATTTCAATATCAACTTGAAAAGGGGGATAATCAAGAGTTTAAAGGAAAAGTAAAACGGAGAGGGAACACATTAAGTGGTGGCTAGTCCAGGGTATCATTTAAAATCAGCGCTGATGGCTTCATCACTGCCAGGCTGTATGGGCTGTAACCTTGAGCGAGGGCTGGTGGGGCCCTGGTGACCAGGGAGGGGATGGGGAGAAGGATTGGCTCTCTTTGCATTCACATTCTGCTCAGCAGGCACCCGGGGGCTATAACCCTGAGAATCCGTATTAGGTGAGCCAAAGTCACCATTAATATAGAGCACTGGGCCATACTATAACCTTACACTTCACATCTCTGGGGTGTCCTGAACTGAGAAAAAATGGTACTTTGGAACAATCACTTGGGAGGACTTTCAAAAGTGACCTCTTACCAAAGTCAATCGGTTGGCTTTTCTCTTTTTTTGTATTCATTTTTATCTGTGTTTGCTGTTCCTGCTCAATCTCTCCATCTCTCTGTGGCTTTGCGCGGCGGCTCGTGCTCCATGGCCGGTCTCGTCAGAGAGGCTGGTCCTCGTTCGCTGGATGCAATTACAGATTAGGGCTAAAACACAGGTTTAGGCCATGCTGCTACCACATCTTCAGCTGCTCCAGCCTTCACTAGAATATATAGCAGTGTGAGGAGGACCAGAGATAACACAGAAATAAAGTCCACTGTTACATTGCAAAGATTCAACCTATTTTATCATTTTGTGATACAGAAACTGTAATCCATGCATTTGTGTCTTCCAGACTTGATTACTGCATGTTTTCTGGTCTCCCAAATTGTACCACTAGAGACCTTCAACTTGCTCATAACACTGTAGCCAGAATCATGAGAAAAACCAATAAATTTGATCACATAACACCTGTTCTTGCCTCTCTTCACTGGCTCCCAGTGCAAGCTAGAGCTGATTTTAAAGTTCTTCTTTTAACAAATAAGACCCTGCATAGAGTCGCAGAGAGTTTATTACACCATATACACCGGCACACCCTCTCAGTCTCCGCTCCCTTGATGCAGGTCTCTTGGTCATTTCCATAGTAGACAGAAAAATCCTCATGCCCCTCATCTTTGGAATGGCCTTCCACTACATGTAAAAGAAGCTCACTCAGTTAACATTTTTAAATCTAAATTGCTG
>NC_045747.1:19142777-19146548 GCF_008692095.1 Etheostoma spectabile | reverse complement strand
GTTTTATTTTGTTTCATTATTACTGTTTTAATGCTTTTCAAGTGTTTTGTTGCTGTGTGTTATATATGTGTTCTTTTAATTGTAATTTGTATTTTTTGGGGCTTTTCCCTTTATTGGTGACAGTGGATAGACAGGAAAGGAGGATGACACGCAGAAAAGGGCCACAGGTTGGATTTGAACCCAGGCCGCTGCTGGACTCATGGGGCTCACACTCTTACTGGGTGAGCTTAAGGCCGCCCCAGTCTAACTGTTTTAAGGTTATTTAATTATTTACGCCACGGAAAGAGAGAACTTGTAGGTCTTCTTCATAAATAGAGTCAAAATATGCGTTTAAAAGACGCACATCAAGATGTTGGGTCTGGGAACTCACCATTGGCAGGGCTTAATCCGAGGAGCGGGATAAACAGTTGTCTTTCAAATTCCCTCTGCACGCAGTAGGATAGCGCTACAACCAACCAGAGCAACGCTAGTTGATGGATTAAACTGTTTGCTACCAGCAGCAGCCATCTTCTTTGTTAGCAGGGAATTCATGCAGAACCATCGCAACTGTGCCGTCCATATGTTAAGCCCGCCCACCAACTCTGTAAACGATATGATTGGCCTGACCAGAATTTGTTTTTTCCAGCTCGCAGGCCAATGAAGAGTTGCTAGACTTGCCCTAGCTGGAAATTACATTTTCTGCTGCTAGAGTGCGTCTAGATTTCTAGGCTAGCGTTTAAAGGCAAAATGAGCACAATTTCTTGGTTGCAGTCAACATTCAAAGATGGCCCTTTCTCCAGTTGGCCAGTGGGTGAAACCAGCCCCAGATTCACTATCACATAAATTATTTTGTATCCACTACAGACCATCAACCAGAACCAGCCATGCACCAGCAGACAAATAGTATAGCTCCTATTCCATAATCTATACACAGTTCTAAGCCCACTAACTTCTTTAAATCTCTGAATGTAATGCCTACAATGACCCTTCCCTTCATTTGTAATAAGTTATTTGTAATATAGTTAGATGACAGTCTGCTTGAATAAACCTTTTATTTGGTTATTTCAAATATTCTTATTATCAACAAAAGATAAGACTGAGGAGCATAAGCAAAATCTAGGGCTTCACTTTCATCTCTCAGGGATCAAATTTAGTTATTTTCCTCAAAAAGTAACTTAGTAACTTAGTACAGGCATACATTCCACCTTGATCATCATTATATGACAAACTACAGATTTGTAAGGTATGCGTTCAGTGGTTCTGTTCATTTAGTGAATATAAATGTAAAATATATATGAAATGGAAGCCTCCACTGGCCTTCAGACCACACTGTGTGGCACCAGGCTGAAAATTTGGCTAGAAAGTTGCTGGATCCTTTTTAGGCAAAAGGGATTCTGCTTTACAGCATAAAAAGGGAAAAGGGTGCTGTTCCTCTGGCATGAAAACAACTAAAGCTTATGGAGTTTCTGATAATAACAGATGGTAGAAGGAATGTGATCCAATGGTGGGTGGGCAAGGAGAACAGTCCTGTATTTGACAGGAAACAGTGTGGTTTGTGGGCAAGTCAATGTTAGGGGAAAGACTTGCAGTGTGAGATAGAGGTGATTTCCATTGATTAAACTAATTTGTCACAAGGGATTTGACAATATGAATACAAAACTAAATGTAACTATGATATTAAACACATTGCAATGTCATTCTTCTGCGATATTTTAGGATTATGCCAACCAAACCCTGACATGACAAAAAATGTGTATTTTTATATGGTTGGTTAACTAAACCATTTCGCATTTGAACATTGAAGGACAACTTTTGAAGGAAAACTATAGACTAAAGATTCTTTTCCCATGTTACATGGAGAGTATGAATGTAAACCATATGGTCGGTCTTGGGCAAAAATGAATACATAAATAAATAAGCAGTCCTCTGGTGATGTAATATATTGTACATTCTGTTTTTTTATTCAACAAAGAAACACCTGGGTCTTTTGCACAGAATCTGTAGGTGTAAGACAGACACTGTACTTTCTTTTCATGGATAGTTTAATATTTACGAATATGAGAGGAATTTAATTTGAGGAGAGTTAAAAGATTTGAAAAAAGACAATAGCAATGGATCTTTCTATGAACAATGATCTGGTTTCTTAGAGTAACCCACAGTACTTTAGTATTGAACTTGATTAATTGTCAGTAGTGATGGTGGACTGGAGTTTGTGATCCAAGTTCAGTGAATGGTTAGCTTTAGACAAACATGTTGGGAAAGTTCATGGCTTTGATTAAATAATGAAACTTGAAATATTGTGTTTAAAGTTACATTACATTTACTGACATGGTGCTTTTATGCAAAGTGACTCACAAAGAATGCATGAAACAGTAACATTTGGTTTCAAGTAGTATGTATAGCTAACCACCCCCTCATGTTAATTAGCAGTACAATGACCTTGCTACGAACATAACCAGCCTAGCAATGGGAATTTCCTTCCACTAACAGCTCAACATACAAAAGCCCCTTTCACACATGCACTGTAACCCAGAACTTATCTGGACATGACCTGGTCGGGAACCTCTGTCTGTAACGGTTAACACATGAATTGTCAGACAAAGGAATGGCAAGAGTTGTTTTTTACAAACGTTTTTTACAAACAAATTAAAAAAACGTGTGTGTCATCTGCATCATGTCCTGCCATGCACACTCAGACAGGCACAACCCTTTACCTAAACCACACAGAGTATTTTCCGTAGGGGAGAACACGTTTGACACAGAAAATTTCCTGTTGTCTGCTACATGTGTGAAAGGAAAACCTCCGGACACTGTCCACACCTGATTCCCTGGTTATTGTCTGGAGTTCATATGAGAAAGCGGATACACAGTTACAGATCCACGAAGAGGTATGATTTCTAAACATCCTAAACCAATTTAGAATAAGTATAAGTAACCCTAGCTTGCACAAACCCTAGACCAAAAAGAATCTACTATTGGTGGCATGACATTTCTTTCATAACGATTTTTCTGTTGCAAGTTAGTGGTACATAGGTGAAGTAAACAGGAGATAGAGTGGCAGGTCAGGCAGGATAATCAACATGTATAAATCAAAGTTCACTGATGGATCTATAGACAAACATACTGACAACACAATTACAAGATACAACAACAAGCTGACAATAAAACATGTGCGATGTCATGACTTTACCAAAAAGCTAAATTTGGTTATTTCACCGCAAATGTAACCGCTTCTAAACATAAAAAAACAGCAATCAGCTGGTCAACAATTTTTCATTAAAGGTGAGGCTGCCTTTGGCGTCTGTTCCCCTGATTTGATCTGGAGTTCAATTTGATTTCTGTCTTGCTGTCATTGGTTTAACACTGACCAGTCCATTGGGGAGAGCAATGCGGTTAGTAATTCATCTCAGAAAAGGGCAGTGTCAAACCCAGCCAATCGCTAAATATAATGTGCCGCCAGCGATTCATGGGATCTGGAAAGCAGTTCACCTTTGATCTTTAGCCTTTTTGAAATGGGCAACCTTTGCTGGCTGACCTGTTTGACTCTCCAGCCCTGCTGGGGAATGTTTGGGGTACATGAGCTGGGAAAGTAACAGTTCCTACTGTCATGATTCCTTTGCAAAGCCAACTGCTTTAGTGTAAGAACATGCACGTGTAGATCTCCGAAGAAATATTTCAAGTAGCAATGCTTAGATTTTCCACAGTAATCTACACTTATAGGGTCATAGAATCTTTTGTTCAGAACTGTATTTTCAAGAAAGCTTAGATGGGGAATAAGACTGCCAACTGGTG
>NC_045747.1:19128249-19142767 GCF_008692095.1 Etheostoma spectabile | reverse complement strand
TCAAAGAATATGGCCTGTCTGTCAGAACAGGGGGGAGATTAAACTCTTCTCTTCCTCAACACAACTGCTGTGAAGCCACTACGTGCCCTCAGGGTTTGGGTGGAGATGGTGTTGGGGCTGGAGGTGGGGGCTTGATTATAATGATTGGCACCTGTGAAAGAGGGCTTGGGCAAGTGCACAGACCATATCAAAGAGGATCAGCCAGGGCACAGTGTGACCTGACTGTTATTAGGTGCCAAAAATGAAATGGTCGCTCTATAGCCCTTCAAGAAATCATTTAACCACTCACAGCTGAGAGAAATACGTGCATGCATGCACACAGACCAAAGGCTGCTGGTAGACATTAACCATGCTTTGAAAGTGGGAAGTATGTTGATAAATCAGTTGTTGTAAATTCTTTCTCTCTTCATGTTTACAATCATATCATTTTTGTCACTGTAAATCACAATAAAGCATATGCGCAACAACAACAGTTTCAGAATTGGTCTAATTTTGTTGACTGAAATGATTTCAGAAATATCTATTTGAAAATCTTTCAGGCGTTTGATTACACACAGTGCTGCTCATGAGCATAGGAACCCCTGCTTAATTGACTAAAATGAGGAATAAAAAACTCATCTTTTGGAAATTGATCTTATTGCCTTAATTAAAAAATGAGGAAAATCCAACCTTTAAGGACACCAATTTTCTTTTTGAATGAATAATGTATCATAAATAAATAAATGTTCATTCCTTAAAATACAGGGGGCATAAGTATACACACCCCGTTGTTAAATTCCCAAAGACGCAGGCAGATTTTTATTTTTAAAGGCCAGTTATTTCATGGATCCAGAATACTATGCATCCTGATAAAGTTTTCTTTATCGGAACTTTATCAGGATGCATACAAATCTGCCTAACCTATGGGAATTTAACATAGGGGTGTCTATACTCATGTCCCCTGTATTTTAAGGAATGAACATTTATTCGTTCACGATACATTTTTGATTCACAAAGAAAATCGGTGTCCTTAAAGGTTGGATTTTTCCTAACTTTTTAATTAAGGCAATAAGATCAATTTCCAAAAGATGATTTTTTTATTCCTCTTTTTAGTCAACTTAAGCAGGGTTTCCTATACTCATGTGCAGCACTGTACAAACAGATATATGTTGTGTTATTGTACAGAAATTAGTACAGGGATATTTTACTACATAAGCCTTAACTCAAAGTCCCCTTAAAAATACTTTTGAACACATCCCAAACTGCATCAGCAGATGGGGTTGGCTCAGTTGTCATGGAGACTATTTTACATTCAACAAGGATATTGACAACTTAATAGACAGCACCATTTTCTGGAGTGAGTATGTACATAGCTTAATGGCCAAGTGGTGTGGATTTAAAAAAAAAAAACTCCACTTTTCCATAACCTAGGAAGTCAGTCTAAATTGTGTGCATAGATATGAAAAAATTGGATCATATTGGATTTGCAGGATATGCATTTATTTTGCAATAGTTGAGATGTCAAGTCTTAAATGGAAACCAGTATGTTACATATGTTTCGGGACAGATTGTGTATTTATGCTTTTTAGAAACTACTGACAAAAATGTCATCATTGAAGATACATCACTTTCATCTTTAGTAGTAAGAAAATAGAGTAGCCCCAAGCTTGAACACATAACAATGTATTTTTGTTTCCACCAATGTAAAAATAAGCTTAGTTAAAGCACTAGTGTTGCCATAAGGAAGATTGACATTCATCTAGATTAACTTTTTTGGTAGTTCTCAGATCCCTGCCTTATTACCCAGCACTTCACATTCTGTGAATAAAGGGAATTCAGTTATCAGAGCTAAAAGTATAAAGGGTCAGATCTTTTAGAAAATAGGCAACAGTAGTGCACTATTGGATCAATCTGAAAGTGCGATAATTGTAGGTTTAAATATGATTTTCACTTTTTCTACAGCTCGCAGGAAGCTTTAGATCCACTGTCCATGGTCACATCCTCTCAACTCGCCCACGCCCAACATTTGTATTTGCATTTTCTCTTTTCTCAGTATGGTAACTGGTAGCCTGGGCTTGTGTTCAAATGGCCTACAGTTTGTTCATAACAAATATTTCCTGTCACTTAGCAGCACCCCCGCACTCCCAGCGCACCCCCGGCTCATCAGGCATTTCTCTGTTACCATTTCCTCATTTGCTGTGTCTCCACATTGGCCGAGCTTGCCGTCCCCTTGAGGGACTGCTTCACTCATGACTTCCACTGTTGTGTCTCGGCAGTCCTCTGCCTTTTGCACAAACATATCGATCACTTCCACCTCTCCTCCATTGTCACCTTTTCTGTCCTGGGCTAAAAATACACTTTCACAACCAATCCGTGTTGCCGACGACCACCTCCAATCCTCTCTCCTTCATCTTTTGACCCCTCCACTTCGGCTTTAATCCTTGTCATATTTCTGTCTCGAATGTCTGTTTCCTCAAAATCCATCTTGCCACCTTCCAAGACTCAGTGACCTTAAGATACTATCGCTGTTATTCTGCAGTCAGAATGTGCATTTGAAGACGTGTTTCACATCGGATTCCTTTTTGAAAACCCACAAATGTACCGCCTTCAAATAAATGCTGATTGCTGTGTTATTAGGTTCCTTTAGCTCATAAAACCATGACAGACCCTAGATGTTTACAGAGCCAGGGACTCTATAGGGATCAATAAAAGGAAATTGCTGCTCAAATGAACTGTGGGAGTATGACTTAAGACCTACATCTCAAACTATGACGTGAACACAGGCGATCAAAGACAAAGACAATGGCCTTCAAGGCCCATCGTCTTTGGAATAAAAGAGAAAGTCTACCGTCTGTGTTTAATTGTATAGTCAGACTCAGTCTTGTGCCCAAAAAGTGTGTCTTAACTCTGCCCTAGTTTACCCTCATTGATCAATCTCACCTGTGATCCTATTATCTGTTTGACAAGACTGACAATAACAAGTGTGAAGGTCAAGGCAAAGACAAAGCTTTACTCTTGAAATAACAACTTTGGGATTCATAAGGCCGAAGTCAATAATGTCGAGGTCAGTTCTGAAGAAGCACCATCATGCTATTTTCTTAATAAATGTAGACATTTATTGTCACTAGGTTTTCTTTATTCTCCTTCTTTTTACTTCTTACATCCACTAAAAAATACAAAGAGTTGATTTGTTTGGATAATCGTTAAATACTGAATGATGTAACACCTGGTTAGAACGTGAGTAATGACCTGATTGTCCAGTTAGAACTAGAGAGGCGGGCTCTCATCCTATATGTGTGAATGGAGCAAGAGAAAGATTTGACTGTTAAAAAAAAAAAACAGCACCAGAACGGTTTGAGCTGTGAAAAGGAGAGTTTCCGCTGTGTTTTTTTCTTTGTTTCATGTTTTTTTGTAGACTGAAAATATAAGCCTACCCATTTTTACTAGCAAACCCTCCTGCCAGCGTGATGTTTTTACTTCTTGCTAATTTCTCTGAGCTACAATGCACCTCACCTTACAACAGCAGTGGACCACACACATACACTTGGGAGTGCAAGAAAGGTCTATTTGCGTGAGGCTTTCGGAAGGTCACGGCGTCAATGCCTTGAATGAAATGTCACAATAAAGGCAATGCAGAGGCAGGGTCACCTGATGGCGAGTGCCTTCTGTTGCAGGGGGTACTTAACCCTGTATGAGTAGCTAATGGAGAGAGTCATCTAGAGCAGTTTCACGTAACCAATCTAAATAGGCATCTACTCACAAATGTAGAGAGAAGCGTGGAACTGCTGAGTGCTACTAAGCCAAAGGTGCTATTAAGTGGATGAAATAACACTCAACAATATCCACAAAGGCTGTTTTGGTGTGCACTGAGCAGATAGTTTAGGGACCGTGACAAAAAGGAAGAAAAAAAACATACTGTACTTAAAAGAATTTGTGATTTTTCATTACTTCAAAGTAGGATATTAAACCTTTAATTGACTGGGATTCTACTGTATCTTTGCAGGATAAATCGGAAAACAATCTAAAATATACTCCTTGTGGAGTATGAAACATCAACATTTTTGAAAGACTTCAAAGAATGGCCCAACCCTGACAGAAGTCAACGTTAAAAAAATGGGGAAAAACATGCGGTAAAAAACTCGACAACATATTAAATCTGATCGCGGCGTAACAAAAAGCGAGCAGTGATAATAATAAGCTCTGATGTGGCCCTCTCATGGCCCATCGATTTCCAATAGCTGAGATCATAGAAAGCTGGGGGGGTAATTACACTGTGCAAGCAGAGGTCGTCCTGAGCAAATATCATTATCATCAGATTAGAATGAAAGGCTGGCGCGGGTCGAGCACATGGGGGTGAAGGAGACCCAAAGGAGAAGCTTCGCAGCACACATTTCTGACCCTTCATCTGTCTCAATGTCCCCAACCTTGCTCCCAACTCCACAGGTCAGCCCTACATCACAGTGACACAAACAAGGGGAGGGGGGGCAGGCCACTGAAGCACAACCATTTATCAGTGAGAGACAAGGTATATGATGAGAATGATAACTCAGAGTAGCAAACACATAAACAAGGGGACAACACAAACTGAAAAGTATGCTTGTTGCAGAGCTGATACAGTGCAGCTGTACAGGGTTTCCTTTGGTAGAATCCACGAGAAAGAGATATCGGAGGCTGGATTGATAACAATGGTTTATTATTTGGGTTAAAATTGCCTTCTAGTAGTAGTCATGATTCATTTTTATTTTATTTCATCCAAATACAGTTGCATGATGGTAAAAGCCCAAAATGTTTTTTTTTATTTCTACCATTCAAGAGAATAGCGCTTTTATTCATCAGTTTCCTGTAAGTCATTCGCTACATCAGTTATGCCATGTTTTTATGAATAACACAACACGTGCATAGAAAATAAAGCCCTAACTGGCAGTGCATTGCTAGTTTTGATTGTACCTGTCAGGGTCTGACCCTATCAAAATAAAACAGAATAGAGTGGTATAAAAAATGCACATTTTCAAAGGCGCATACATTAAAAGCAGAAATCTTTCTTTCTGCCTTTCTCTCCAAGAAGTCATTTGCGGTTCAAACGATGTGTGGAGAAGTAGATGAACCATCCACAAATGATGAGGTGGGAGGGAGTCCCAGCAGGCCCTGCCTCACCTCACCCATCTCCCCAACCCTGGATATTTCTCCACAGACAACCCCGTACATGCGAACGCAGAGATCCCGGGTAGCCCAGCAAGAGGCTGTGAGTGCCACTCTGACGAGCCTCTGACGTCTCTATCTGTGCAGCTCAGTGTGAGAGCTGAGGCCCTGGCCACCTACATTAACATAAACAAGGCGTGCTGCTGGGGTCCGCCTGTCAGGGGCTGTCACCACCGAGGACAGAGGAGAGACGCCTCTGCATTAACCTCCAGGCTTATCTCACTCAGTGCGTCCCACAAAAAAAGTGGGGATTAGTGCTCAGTCAGGAATTGCTTTTGGGTCCTTGTCACTCCTGCACAATTATTGAACTTCCTTCATTCTCCTCCTTCTCTGCCACTTTCCCACGAAGAGGGAATCCCTGGAGTTTTAAAATGGCAACCCATAGGAGCTGAGTTTCTTTGATTTTTGTGGCGCCTTTGGTGAAAAGCCATTGAAATTTATCTTTGACAATCTGTGTGACACGTTTCAAAATTAAATGCTCAGAGTTTTTATGTATGTAAGCATATGATTATTTCAAGCAGACAAACAAATTCAGCACTCTGCCACTAGTAAAGGCTAAAACAGACGTGTATGAAATATAACCAAAGATAATTTCACCAGATCCAAAGTGTAGTGAACCTGAACGCACAGAAGAACAGAAAACAGACAGAGAAACACTGGCAGCACCATGGCGCTCCAATAATTGAGAATTGAGCAGCCATGGTCAAACCAAGTAGCAATTCTCCCACACTTCACACTTCACATTCTCAGTCTTACCTGTGAAAACACTGTAATCATTATGATCAGTTTGTGATCAGAGCCGATAGAGATACTACCGTGGCCGACCAGGGCAAACACGCAACAATGGCCCAAAGCACTTCCATTGGGAGAAACCTGCTGCAAATACAGAAACAATGCAAAGTAATAAAAAAAAAAAACAGAATATGCAAATGCGAGTTTCTCTCTTCTTATGTCCAGCTGTGTCTCTCCTGCTTTTAGCCTACTGCATTAATAGTGGTTGACTTAACCTAAACGTAATGCTCTATGCTGTAGTCAATCCACTTTTTGCAGTGATGCCTTTGCTGCTGCTGCATATAGTATACAACCAAAATCTATTGTTGACTTCATAATGCCCTGAGTGTCAATTGAAGAGCCTGGGATTGAACTGCCAATCTTGTAGTTGAGGTGCAACTAATCTACCTCGGAGCCACACTGACAAAGATCAGTGCTAATAATCCGACATATTCAAAGGTACATTTTATAAACCTAAAATTATAGTTTTAGGTTTAGGACCGTCCGTGCTGCTGACACCGCCAGGCACAGAGCTCCAGTGAGCCGGGGATGAGAGGCCGACCGGGCGGTCAGATCTGCGCACAGCATCTGAACAAAAATACTGACACATCACTGACAGTTTGATAATGACATCCAACACATTCACTCTCAGTGGTTTCTGTAACATAAGAAATACTGTCAAAATATTAGTGTTTAAAAATAAAAAAACTGCCAGAGCTATCAACAGAAACGTAACCCCACCTGATGACCTACAATTTCATATTATTATATTGACAACCGAACGGAACATACTGTATTAACACACCAACCAGAGACCCAGTGCAATACAGCAGGGCTCCACCCTGACCCAGTAAGCCTGAATACAATTTGGACCTGAAACAACTCGGGTCCTGTGCCAGGTCTTGGTTACAAGAAAGTGGACCTGTGAAGACCTCTACTTTGTACAAATTATTGATATAGATTACTGAGCCTTCTACTGGAGATTGTGTTATTTTTCGTGTAAGAATGCCTGTTCAACAATGACTCTGTCCCAAATTACAAATGTCATGTTCACAAATTAGCACAAAAAGCATTGAGTAGTAAAAACAAAGTACTTAGACTGAACCGACTGGGAACGGCCAAATAAACCCTAAGAATGGAATTACATTTCTTTCAAAATTAAACCATTTTTAGAAAACATTTTCTGCTGAAGCTTTCTGACTGAGTACTTATTCAATGGTCAAATTTAAGATCTCTATGGAACAGTACTGCTGCACGAGTTTGAAAAAGAAATTTAAACTCAAGGTCCACTTATTAGCTTCTTACACGTCTTGCAACCGCAAACGCCATTAACAAAAAACCTTAAGAAAAGAGTTTTTATACCAAGGTTTCGGAGGTCAACTAATGAACTTTCACATATTGCATTTCAGAGGTTTTAAGAATCTTTTCTTGTCTGTTCACCATCCTGGCTATCACTACCTTATGTAAAGCTAACTTTTTTGTCAAGAAGCATTATAAATCACAAAACATGATTTCTTTCTTTTACGGTGCTCTCTTGAACCTTTGCTATACAGTTTGCAGAATGACATTCTTTCTCCTCCATCACTGCAAAACCAAAACTACGCCACCACTGCCTAAGTATCCCCTCAGCAGATTCTTGACATCCCTGCATTAGTGACTTTTCCACGTCCTCCAGCTCCGGGGCGATGCGCACTCCAGTGTCAACAACCATGATGCAGGTAAATGTGTTCTAACTTCTCCATGGTGGAAACAGGCTGAAGGTAGTCTGGCTATCACCAGACCAAGCCAAGCTCAATAGATTTGAGATTGAGCATTGGTCTGAGGAGTCTGCTCTGTATTTTCTCTGCACAAGAGGTGTGACCAGCGTGTCTGTACGCAATTGGAAAGTCTTTCAACCAATCAGACCAATCATCCGGGTGACGTAGAAGCATTAGGATTAGGGACAGACCGATCATTGGGCCTGGACGATTTTTTTAAGTTGTTTTTTGGCAGTTTGCAGATGATCTCTAGCGGAATTTCATTCGCCTGATAACCGATAAAGGTAATTAATTCAAAACTACGCTACTTTGACTCCGCTACAGCTCTGTGTCTGTCCCTCTGCTTTAGTTTCACTCACCACTAAGTCTTACTTAATAACCCGCCCACAACTCTACTTACTATCTTTTACTGAATGTTATGTTGAAAGTTTCAAACTTAAAAAAATAATTGCTTTAAACAAAGTTTTGTGTTGGAGTTTGTAACATTCCAAAATCTTAATTTTTACTTAAAGATTTTCCAAATAATGGTTATCGGTTTTATTTACTACTAATAACCGGCATCGGCCTTGAAAAACCAGTATCGGCCAATCCCTATGAAGGATGTCTGCTTCATCGTCAGAAAAAGTATACAGCAGTTAGGTTCTTCCTCTTCTTCACCATCCTATTCCTCAGTCTGTATCTGTATGGCCGCATGGCTCCTGGCCAACGAAAGACGGTAGCGTTGTACGGCTGCAACACTGTGAGAGCCCAATCCATATCTCCAGACCTCAGGCCTAATCAAACAGACTGAATGTAGGGAAAGGAGTCAATAGCTGCTTAATTACTAACAAGAGTAATGACAATAACAATCACGTTCCTTTTCCAGCTGACGTAATTAAGCGAGGCATGAAAGCCATACCGAGGGAGAGCCGCCTCCAAGCAAGGCAGCAATTAGGACAGATGCTGAGGCGGCAGCTTCTGGCAAAAGCAGGAGATGAGCTGCAAACGCTGTCTCAGCCTTGACTTTCGTCTAGCACCTTGTCCTCCTTTTAGGCATCAGTATCATCAGTTGGTGCCATACACTGACAGCGCTGGGCTTCATTATATCTGTCTTGCCCATCGGTGGTGTGAACGCTGTGCTGCTCAACCGGCATCCACCAGCACGTTGCTGGCGGCTGCCATGTTTAATGACCCTCCTCCGCCTGTATCCAGCACTCAGTAGGCACAGCGTGAGACGTGGGGAAACACTCAATTTCTGTAATGGCTTGAAATGGAGTAAATATCACTCGCCCCCCTGCATTTGTTACTCATTCAAGCCCCGTTATCACTTGCTGCCTAATTTCCTGGTGCACTGACAAAGGCAGAGGGCGTTTCCATGGAGAGGGAACCCTTGCGGTTTTCATGCTTTTCTCAACTTGGCACTCTGTTCATTTCACAGCAATTATACTGAGTCATTCCACACATTCTGCCACAGAACTCAAGGGAAGGACCTTTCAGCTAATTGCTTTAAAATGGAAATAAAAAATAATCACACGGCTACTTTGTCAAAATGACTCCTGTTATGCAGCATTTGGTATGGGAAATTGATGTGGGATTCCTTTTAATGTCCCATTTATAATTCCTCCCGCTCTATTTCCAGATGAAAACCTTTTCTTTAAATGCATTTGGGATGAAGTCCTGACATAGAATGCACCGTGAGTCTGCAGTTTCTCGAAAACCAACATTTTTGTGTGGACAACTTTTTTATAGTCGAGGTAATTTGTTTTGTTTTTTTACCCCCAATGCTTGTGTGTATTTTTTCAAAGCAGCCTGCATCTCCGTAGTCTGAAATTCACTAGTCAATGTATATAAATGCCGTTATTTAATATATGACATAAATATTTAATGACGTGTTTCATAGTTATTGACTTTGTCTTTATACCCACACAGCACACAAGTTTTTCTTTTTTGTTTATGTTGCTTCTCCGAGGTCTGGGAAGCTGAAGAAGGAATTTTAGAGTTTTCTTTCTGCTTATGGACAGTATTCTTTTCAGGAAATGCAGGTGCACAATAAAGATTATATGGCTTGCTGTGATTAAAATGAGTAGTCTAGCCACAAAGTGTCTGTAAGAACATCAATCATGAATGAGCTTCCAACGTGGGTTCAATATTCTAGTAAAACACAAAATACAGACTGCCCGCAGTTGGGAACGCGTCAAGTGTACTGTGATGCGGTCACATCCACTGGGCATCCAGGGTTAGGCTCAGTCTATGGATATCTGTTCTTTGTAAACTCTTTGAGTGATGCCACTGATTTTTCGTCCTTATTTTATGCTCAGTTGAAAGAAAAACTATGAAGATAAGTTCGGAAACAACCTTCAAACAAGACAAGCGTCAAAGAGTCAAAGAGTATACAGCCACAGTAGTGGCTCTGTAATGTCATACCTAGGCACATCGGTGCTTTGAGCTAAATGCTAATATGCTAACATGTTCACAATGACAATGTTAACATGCCTACTGCATGCATAAGATTTAGCATGTTTACCATCTTAGGCTACTGTACATCCACACTACCACGTTATCGTTTTAAAAAGCGTTTTAACCACTGGTTATCAATGCTGATAGAGCTTAACGCATCAGGAAAGGACACGTTGGGACTGATAAGAACCAATCAGGAAGCAAAAGTGGGTGTCTGTGTCGTCATTTCCAAAGTTCTCAGCTTCTGCCCAGCTAGACTAAAAAGCCATCCCAGAATTTTCAAACCAAAACGGGGTCAGCAGCGTTTCCAAATGTGTCTGTTATAGGGGTTGTGTGAGGCAAGGCATAAAGCCAAAGATATGCCTATTAAAATGAAAATGTATTAGTGTGGATGTAGCCTTAGTTTAGAATGTTAGCATTTTAAAGTTTACTAATTAACACAAAGTACATCTGAGGCTGATTAGTTTCATGAACCAAAGTATTGGACAAAATGCGAATTTTCATGGCAATCCATCCAGTAGTTGTCGAGATAATCCATTAAAAACAACATGTTAGCCTTATGGTGTGCTAAAGGAAAACTCAGTAAGAATCATCATTTGGGAACTGTAGTACTAGTAATAGTAGTAACTAGTAAGTAGTAAGCTGCTGGTTTATAAAACACTGAATGGTTTAGGGTCAAAATACATTTCAGATATTCTGCTGCATTATGAACCATTCAGACTTCTCAGGCTGACCAGGGTTACACCATATGGGGAGGGGCGGCTCATAGATCCCCCTATATTTCTGAAAGTCCTAGACATGGTCGTGCATTCTGATTAGCCTGTGTTTGTATAGAAACAAGAGGCTGCTGCGGCCCGCTGTACGGGTTGAGCAGAAGCTGCACAGTTTGACCAGCGGGCAGCTGCCGCTGGAGGGTGTTGCTAAGAACTTGCAATGTAGAACTATTATCAGACCGGCCCTCGAGGCCTTGAAACACTACGGGCCCACCCACTGTAAATTACTTTTGTATTTTACACCTGTATTATTGTATTTTAGCTTGTTTTTTGTTTTTTTTATTATATTTAATTACTGTTTTTAAACATTTGAATTGCTTTTTAATGCCTTATGTGAAGGGCTTTGAATTGCCTTGTTGCTGATATGCGCTATATAAAATTAACTTGCCTTGTCAATTTTCACTGGATAAATGAAAAATAACTGAGACTAATTGGTGGCACTAGATGAAAAGTTTGGGATCAAAGCCATTCTAATTCATCCTCTGAGGACCATGAGTCTGTATCACGTGTGTGTCTGTGTCAATCCATCCAGTAGTTGTTTAGTGCTACAGTAAAAGACAGAGTGATAACTAAAGTCAGAAGGCTTCACCTCTGGAGACCATGCATGTCTTTGCAAAATCTAACGGCAATTCTTAAAAAAGTTCTATCAATATTTCAGTCTGAACAAAAATGATGGACTGACCTAAGGCCATGCCGCTACTGTGGCCAAAACATTATGCAACCATCACCTCTGCAAAAAGAAAAAATAACATTCCACCTCCTTTCTGCCCCCTGCTTTCAGACATCCCCTAGATTTTCCACTCAATTCCACATCTATTATACAGCCAAGGTGGAACTGAGGCATCCACCAGCAAAAAAAAAATATTTTTGTCAATACATATCAACCATTGTAATATTAACTGCATCAGGCTATTCTTTCGGATTTATCAAGCCTCACATTTTTGGGTGTTTGAAGGCTGGCAGTGTGGTGCTGATGTGTTGACGTATGGTGGGAGGCAGGAAGAGGCAGCTGCTGTTCATCTCCATGAGAGGAAGGCTACTCTGAGAGGATGAGTGGAGAGGGGCCTTTCAGAAGATCTCTGAGTCAGAGCGAGTGGGGAGGCATCAGGATATTATTAGGGAGGTGTGCCTGCTGCCCTGCTATTATGACTGAAATAAATGCTTCTGCTTTAGACCGGAGATACACCTGCCTTGGGTTTTTTCATCAGGTATTAAATGTGAGATGTGAAAGAGATGTGATACTATTAAACCTATAATTCCCATCAGATTATAGGGCTAATGACACTTTTGATTGTTGTGAAAGAGACAAAGGCCATCAGGATGAAACCTGTTCACCACAGACGTGGATAAATGCAGCTGCTAGATTGAGGAAGATTCAGAAAAGTGAAGAATATAAACCTGAATATTCGTTTGACATTTACTGCAGTTAATTATATTATCTGCTTGTCTTCAGGTACAGTTTAAGAACCTGAAACAGTAACAATATAGAACAGAAACTTCAATAAAAGACACCCAAATGCAGGCCTGTTTTTTTATTCTCTTGAACTCCACAGCTGACTGAAGCGCTACAGACTCTGTATTATCTCATGTGAAACAGCTCCACACTGCACTTAATCTCTACTTTAAATGCACTTAAATAAATGATTGAATGTATAGCGCGGGAACCGAAATGTCACTGATGAGCTCCTTTTTGAAGCTTTGTGTAAAGCATAAAGGCAGAAACGAAAATGTTAATGAATTGTCTGAGGAGTAGAAGATCAGAGGAGCCAAACGAATTTCATATCACACCTAAAGACCTGGCATTTAATTAAAGTGGCCTGAAAAATGGCTGCCTGGTTGGCTGACAACAGTTTCTCTTGAAGCAAATTAAAGAAATCAATTACTGCCGTGTGAAAGTGTAATGCCAGTACACTGGAGCCCCGCAGCGCCACAATGAGACACCAGGCCAAGGGGAGAGAAGCGAGGAGGAGGGCGCCTCCACTGTGCCACATCTGACTGGCTCGGCTACAGAGTTTATCACGTCAACCTGTTACAGGCAACAGAGCCTGAAAGGGCCCACGCGCTGGAATGAAGCCGCAAATCAGCCTAGCTGCCTCCACAAGCCTGAGCCTCCTCCACTCTGCTCCCAGCTCTTACTCATTCTCTCACCTTAATTCTCCCTCTCTCTCACACAGACATATGGTACACACGCTAGGGTTAGAGATATTTCAGGGTAATAATGGCCATTTACTACATCCTGCATATTGCATCTTGGCTCATTGTCTGCTTATATGAAAAGCGTATCTTGCTGGCAACAGATATCTGTTAAGCCACAATTGCAATGTGGTACAAAATATATTTTCTTTGCTTTTCTTTCATTTATCTGTGCATGTCGTTGGAGTAAGCTGATTTAAGAGACTGCTCACCACAATTGGGCCTCGATTTCCACACATTCACAAGAAATCTGCTTCAAAATCTAAAGCAAAAGATCGGCATGGAATTCACTAAGAACATTTATGCTCCCCAGGATGAACCTTTTGGACACTCAGTGTTTTACCAGGGCAACTGGTACATCTTAAGCCCTGCTACTCTTAGTACTCTGAGCAGTCACTGTGTTGTTTGATCTGTTTCATTTTGTGGTGAGTAATGATGACTAGGGACCTAGCAGCCTAGGGACCTTTGGACTCCTGTTCCAATAAAAAGAGTAATTCTGTGTTTTTTCATCTCTCAATCCATCTTTACATCTTTAAAAAAAACACATGCGCTGCTAACAAACATATAGATTGTTTTTTAAGGTCCCATGGCATAAAATTTTCACTTTATGAAGTTTTTATGCATTCCCCCAGCCTGTCTATGGTCCTCCAGTGGCTATAAATGGAGATAGGTGTATACCAAGCCCTGGGTATCCTGCTCTGCCTTTGAGAAAATGAAAGCTCAGATGGGCCAATCTGGAGGCTTGCCCCTTATGAGGTCATAAGGGACAAGGTTACCTCCCCTTTCTCTGCTTTGCCCGCCCAGAGAATTTGGCCCGCCCACAGGAGAGAGAAATGGCTTTCAAATGAGCAAAGTGTCAGTTGGTCAAGGCCACACCCCCACCCTCCACCTTGCCCCTCTCTCCTCCTCTATATCTACAGACTCAGAAAGGGCACATACTAAGGAAAGCTCATTGTGGGACAGGCTCTAGTGGCTGGAATTCTGCACCAAGGCTGGATTTTGGGAAAGAGACTTCAGATATGGTATTAGGGAACTAGGCCTGCACAATATTGGAAAAATTTGACATCCCGATATTTTTTCCCCCTGCAATATATATTGCGATATGAAAAAAGAAAAAGTAATTTTTGAAAGATGACATAAATAGCTCTATTTGGAAATATAAAAATCGTTCGCGACTACTGCGGTGATTTTGTAGGTAAGTGCATCTACACAGAAGAAAAAAAAGAAAGAGGATCTTTCCTTATGTGAACTATTCTTTTTTGAACTTTAATGCTTTACAAACACCAAAGCAAGTAAGGGCTGTGACTAGCGTTACTCTTCTGAAGTGATTTTGGAGGAAAATTAGGTAGAAATACGCTGGTGGACTAGCATCACACCATTGTATTCATATACAGTAATAATCAATCCAGG
>NC_045747.1:19117644-19128239 GCF_008692095.1 Etheostoma spectabile | reverse complement strand
TGACAGTGACTGCATGTTGCTTCCTCTAAATTCCAAGTTGTGGTCATTTACTGTAAAATGTTTGTTTTTTTGCTATAAAAATGGTTAAATCAAGATATTTATAATCAAGGTATTGAACTTAACCACAAAATGCTGGCTTTAAAAAATATTGGCATTTCTGTAACCCATATCATACCTGCTAATTTGCTATAAACATGCTAAGTTGAAGCAAGGTAAGTTTTCAGGTAAAAGTACAAATCAACTCTTTTGTAAAAGTACAGGATAATCTATATTTATGGCATCTTTTATGGTGTAGCATGTAGCTGATCATTAACTAGATTTCCTATTTAATATACCACTAAATAATTGCTGGTGAAAAGCTATGTAAACAAGAAATCCCAAAGAGTCTTATTTACTGTATAGGCTGTTCAAGAGAGCGCAAAAAAGGAATGAATACTTGATACTGTAGGTTAGCAACTGTAAGAGAAAATGATTACATGCTAGCGGCCTGCTGGAGGAAGAGGTACTTCATTATATGAATATCTGCTGTCATATTCCTGCTGCTCAATTTTAATACAGTATGTTACGTACACTGTGTCATTCAGGCGGAACTGACTGCCATCCTCTCTAAATGTTAATATCATTGTTATCAAAGCAACGTCAACACACATAGCAGGAGCAGTATTCACGTGTAGGCTTTGTCCAAGGATACAGACAGCCACTCAAGGTCAGTTTGATTATAGATTCAGTTGGATTAAGTGTTGACATAAACATCAGATAGTTAATGCTAGAGCTAGCAAGCAACAACTCTCCTCAGCCTTCTTCACTTTCAGCAATGTTGTTTGACAGGTGTGAAGGAATCCTCTCTTTGCAGCACTGCAGCCATTATTCTGCTGCACCAGGAACTGCAGTCCAGTCCCTCTGTTTCCCTGATAAGACTCCATAAGGGGGTCTGTTGGAGACAGATTAGCCTGATTCATGGTGGATCAGCATGCATCATAACATGCCAAATGCTGAGGAGTGGAGGAAGAAGGAACTATTAATGATGTTCATATGCTACCATCATGGATCAGCCATTTATGTTCAATGGCAATGCTCAGAACCAGTCTTGGAAGTTGGCACTGAAGAGGTGCTTGGATGGACAACGGAGCCTTTCACTACTTTTAGAGTGTCAGAACAGTATGTCAAATGGAGCATGTCAGTGCAGCTAAATACTTAAATACTTTTTTTGGGCCACCTTTTAGGTTGATATAGCAAACTTGGAAGCAGCCAGCTGCTTATTTACACATCCAGTAGTTAGGGAAAATAATTAACATTAATTTGGAGTCGTGCTTGTGTTTACCTGATGAATGTAAATCCAATATTCACCCTCTTCTAGCTCTGTTTTTGGTCTCTTGCTGCTAAATGCTCCACTATGTTCACCAGCTTGCATCTAACTGTGTCTGACTGCTGTTTGCTGCAAAGCACGTAGTGTACAGTGGCTTTTTAGAGCTCTTTATCTAAAAAACAGCTGGTTGCTGTGGCTGAAAACAATGCAAAGAGAGGTGAGAGAGAACAAAAAAGATAAGGTTGCGGCCGAATAGCTTAACAACGACCTAAAACTCACTATAAAGCTCCATAAAGCCAAGGAGAGCTGCAAGCGTAGGTGATAATTTGCAGATATAGGTTTAGCATTACGAGGGAAGTCCTTTATATTGCCATTTAATACATGTTATTATTCCAAACTCTTTGAGTAAAAGCAGCAATTAAGACTAATAAGGGAAATAGAAGGGAACAAATATCAACGGTGAAATGTACTGAAGTTATGAGAAATAAAGTACTAAGAGCCAGTGTTAAATTATTGATGCCTTAACAATAAGTTCATCAATTACGAAAAAAGACTATAATAGAAATCCCCAAAAATTGTAGACATATGAAAGTCTTCAAAATTGGATTTAAGAAGTCTTGATACATAAAGAGTGAACATTTTGGAAAAATATTTATTAATCTTTAAAAACCTTACATGATGTTTTTTCCAAACATGTCAGTGGCTAAAGGAAACTGGCAATATGATTACCATAATTCAGCTGCTTACAATTGCATGTAAAGGGCTACACACCCCGTAATATTTTGGCACAAATTGATAACAAAGGAAACAAGTGTTTTCAGTTTATACAGATAGTTTGATCAATTTTTTGATCAATATTTGACGCTCAGCCTTGTTTAAGCGCTGCCATTGCTTGCAACCAAAACTGATAAGACAACATACTGAGTTTATCCAGCGTGACGTGACAATTAAAAAGTTGGGGTATCAAAGAAAATCCTCTGTAGCTGCTATTTAGTGAGAACTACATACGAGAACACAGTGCACCTCCAGTGGTTTTTCCTGTGGTTTGAAGTTATACGCTTGGTATTACTTGCATGTGACCTGATAATAAGCCATTCATGCATTAAAAGTTTGTTTGCTCACAATTCAAAACACATCGATCTCAGCATGCTGGCATGAACTTGATAGTCTACTTCCAGTCACAGCAGGGAAAGAAACAGCTTGCCATTCAAACTGCAAAGTGAGCAGAATACAGATGCTGTGAAGAATGTTAAGGATGGTCATGTATTTATATATTTATTAGGAGTACAAATGTTTTGGGCATTATGGAAATCTTTCCTTGTTCGTCACATGTCATGTAATGTTTTTTTAACCTGACAACCAGGGGTGTCGGACTGGGGGGGAAAAGGTGACTGAGTACCCAGGGCCCTCATGTGAGGAGGGCCCAAAAAGATGCTAGAATAAATAGCTGTGGATGCAGGGAGGGGCCCATAGAAAATGCCTTTTGCACAGGGCCCAGAATGTTGTGGTGCGCCCCTGCTGACAACCCTTAAGAATACTACATTTGAAATGTTTTGATTTGTAAAAACCTGCTGACTTCAACTATTTAAATCAATTACTGCATTAGGGATGATCAAAGAAAAACGGTGTGAAACACATCACTTCATACAACGAGACATTTTGGTCTACCGTATGAAAGGTTAGAAGAAATACTTTCATTCGGGCATACAGCACTGAACTCCTATTTACATTGTCTCTGGTTGAAACTGGACGGCTTTACTCTACATGTCCATTCAGAGGAACTTTATGAAAAAGTAAACTAAAAATATTTGGTGGTTGGGTTGTTATCCACATTTTATGTGTTTATCGATCTTTAAAAAGGCAACAATGTGCAAATAACTAAAAAATATCTCTGTAACTAAAGACTGCACAACTCTCGATTACTGCTGGTTTATTTTCCATTCAAACAACATTCATCAGATTTATGAACAAGGATTACAAGCATTATACATATCTTATTATACACAATAAAATTATCCAGTCAGAGAACCACAAATTAGATCAATTGGTGATAGACAGACCTGTTATATTATGCCCAATTCTACTATTACATCCCTTATTCTTTGGGCAGCATGAGGTTATTGCAAGGATGGTCAATAAAAGGGACCAATAAATTGTGCGTATTAGTGCTGTATAATATACCTGATGTTGCCATTGTCTAATTCCTGTACTTAGGTACAACATGTGGTTGTTATATGGATGTTGTTAAAATGCCCTTAATGCATACTAATGACATAGTGATCTATTGTCTGTTTTAAAGCTTTTCAAAGTGAGATGTTAATGGATTTTTTAAAAGAAAAGATACGGTCTGTTCGGAATAACCTCAATGAGTCATTCATTTACCAATTATCATGTTTGCCTTTCTCTGATTGGATGGTTTACCTTGCATCTATACAGTATGTACAGTATAAGGAAGTGTTAGTTGTTCTTACAATATACATAGTGAAGGTTGTTTGGATTGGAAATTTATTAAAATAAATAAATCAGCAGTAATTGAGGCAGTGTGTAGAGTTGTAATCAAGCCTTAAAAGTTAGGCCCGACAAGGCCCGAGCCTGACAGAATTCAGCCGGAGCCCAACAAGTGCATGTTGATTGACAGCTTCTTAAAAGCCCAACCCCATTTAAAGCCCAACATTATTCAAATGTGTGCACACACACAGCTTTTTTGCCTTTTGTCAAGGATGAGCCATTTATAAATTTTTTAACATCATTTATTCATGACTAACGTTCTTTGCCGAGTCCCGTCGGGTTCGGGAAAAGATCTTCAGCTCTAGCAGTGTGTGGGAGTTTGTTGCTGTTTAACAACAACAACTAAATTCCAAAATTCATTTGAAGAAGACATGAGTTAACTCCAGAGTTATTTGGGTTATAGTGACAGATTTAAAAGTTTGTAAGCACTTTTTAACATCCGATGTTTAAATGATATAAACTCTAATATAGATTATCTAAATATATTATAAAGTTAAACAGAAGTCTGGATTTTAAACATGAGCTTTTCTAGAAGATCAGATACTGTATTTTCAGTCTGAGAGATACCATATTCTTAATATATGTTTGAGTAATGTACTCTGACTCAAACTGAGGAATTTGTTTTGGCCCTTCATCTGGGGAAGGTGTACTGCAGTGGTTGAATATGGGCAGCAGGGAGTGCTAAAGGGCAAAACTTCACTTTTCTTCTTCAAGTAAATGTGAGAATCCCTGTGGAGAATTCTCTGCAGGATTGAGAGGGTCAGATAAAGTTTGCTTGCCGCTCAAATTCAGAGTGTGTGTGTTTGATAAAGTTCTCATAGCAAAGATCTGAGCCAGTCTCAGCAGTCCAAAATACTCCTCCAAAACTTGCTGACAGTGTAGACGAGTGGATAGAGTTAATATGAGAACGCTAATGAATATGAATGAGGTAAATGAAAGCTGATGAATGTTATCCCTTATCTCCATAAAGATTGGACAATTACCTTGAACCTTTGTCAAGGACACACACAGTAAGACAAAATGAGCAATTTGATGGACGTTACAGTTACATCACAACGAAGAAATATATATATATATATATATATATATATATATATATATATATACACACACACACGCAAGTATGATCTGAGGAGACTGCAGTTCACTTTTTAATAGTTTGTCCATCGTCATGGCATTTGCTAAGAAAATCAATGTAGATTTTATAAGATCTTTTAACAATATCCTTAGGCTAACGTACACATTAGAGTTATTACAATGAATATGTCTATTAGGGCTTTTCTTCCCGAGAGACCGCTGCTAGCTGACGAAGAGATATATACTCTCATTTTCCTCTTCATTTTCCTGGTGTTAGATCAATCATGCACCATCCCGACTCAAGGTGAAACCCATCAAAGTGTCGTTACCCCATTGTCAGTGATTCACAGGAAACTCCGACACACAGACGGCATAGGCAGATAAACAGAAAGACAGCATCAACAAGCAAGTTAGAGAGAAACAAACATCCATGATGCCCAGAGAGATTAATCTGCTTTACTGCCAGTCCTCAAGAGCAAAACAGGTTGGGAAATTTACTGTGAACACAACTCCTAGTCGTAAAACTGATCGTAAACATGATAAGGCAGCATGTAAAAAGTGCTGAGATAAAGTCTGTCCAATCTTTGTGATAAGATACGTTGGAGACACTTTGCTCGGAAGCTGTTGGCTACAGAAATCTCATGCCAAGAGGTGGACCATCTTGTAAATGAGAGTGTTAGCTGAAGGACTGAGTGAGTCAAGATCTGTAAAACGCATGTGTTCACCATGCTGTGGATTGCAAGTCTCTGGCTTCTCTGGGCCTCGTCCATCCTCGGCGCTCCGGTAAACAAACAGAGACAGAAGGTGCTGCTGATCTCCTTTGATGGATTCCGGTGGGATTACGACCGTGATGTGGACACACCGAACCTCGACAAAATGGCCAAGGATGGAGTCAAAGCCCTGTATGTCACACCTCCTTACCTCACTATCACCAGTCCTACACACTTCACCCTCTTGACAGGTAAAGTGTTTCATTTTCTACAACAGCGCTTCCAGTTGGCAGGGGATCTGCATATCATGACGGCATAGGGAACCGCTCTGAGTTTACTTTGCTAGGATTGAAAAAAGCCACGGGAAAAAGGAATTAGTTGTAATTGAATGTCCCAGGGTCCAACAGCTTTTATAGCTGAGTAAGATAATTATGCTTGGATGACTGAGGGAAGAATGCTCAGCTCCCTTTCTTATTTTGACTCTCAAATCATCAGTGCCAGCTAAAAGAAATTTAACTTCCTTGAAATTAAATTCCTCTAATCTCCGAAGTTGGTCATAAGACCTTGTCCAAAAGCGTCATGCCACTCAGCCCGTTAAGTTGATAGAATTTTTAATGTGAATGTGTCACGCTATGAATAATGAGTGCAAGCAGACTGACAGTGATTCTCTTCTGTAGGCCGCTACATTGAGAATCACGGCGTAATCCACAACATGTGGTTCAACACAACCACCACTGAGAAGATGCCTTACTATCAGACTCTGTTTGTAAATGAGTGGTGGGACAATGGCACTCTGCCTATCTGGATCACAGCGCAGAGACAGGTCTGTGCAGCACAATTTCCATGTTATCACTGTGAGAGATTGTTTTGCAGTTAACAGCACTACAAACTATTTCTCTTGACAAACATCTTTGTAGGCCTGCTGAATCCTTCCATGTATATCACCGCAGTCATATTGCAAATTATTTTGCAGATATAGATGTTAACTGCATACAAATGGCAGCTGCTGTAAGGGAGCCTAAAATGTTCAGCAGTAGGTTTTAAGAAGATTAATGAAAATCCTGCAACTACTAATTTTCTCTCCTTGCATGTTCACCATCAGTACGAACAGATCAACCCTTGAAGTGCATGTGTAAGTGCACGTGTTATATTAATATGTGTGATGTTAATGTGTCTTTTCCCTACCCTTGCAGGGCCTAAAAGCTGGCTCTCTTCACTTTCCTGGCACAGCTTCCAGTTACCAGGGACAGGTTGCTATGGTGCGGGAGTGGGAGCCACCGATATACAACTACAAGAACGAGACCGCTTGGCGAAAGAACACAGACAAGGTGATGGGCTGGTTCAGAGACCAGGATCTGGACTTCATCTCCTTTTACTTTGGTGAGCCAGACGGAACAGGACACAGACATGGCCCAGATTCCCCGGAGCGCCGGGAGATGGTCAAGCAAGTGGACCGAACGGTGGGCTACATTCGACACTCAGCTGAACAACACGGGCTGAGCGACCACCTGAACATCATCATCACAGCAGACCATGGAATGAGCACAATATACCGAAATGGTCTGGTGGAAGAGATCACCCTGACCAAGATCCCGGGCTTCTCGTTTGGGGACCTGTCCTTTCACCTGGTGGACTATGGCCCTTCTGGGATGCTGTTGCCGAAGCCAGGCAGACTGGAGAAGGTTTACAACGCCTTGAAGGGGGGCCATCCACACCTCCATGTGTTCAAGAAGGAGGAGATGCCAGAGAGGCTCCACTTCGCCAAAAATGATCGGATCCTCCCCATCATTTTATTGGCCGACCCTGGATATGTAATCAACGGGGTGCGTTGAAAGATAGTCTTCTTTTATATCTTTCTTGCTAAAGAATTGGCTGTTTGAGAAAGGGTGCAGAAATACAACTGTTCAATGTTACCCAATCACTGAGAGGCAGCAGCAATGATCAGACATATCAAATACTATGTTTTCTCTCACATCGCTGACTTGGGTTTAACCAGAATTGCAAACTGCTGGAAAGTTTAAAAACCATGGAGAGATGAGCAGCAGTTTTCTGCCCACTGCAAGTCCTATTGATTTACCCTTTAAAGTGAACAGTTACCTCAGGTTCCCATTTGTGCCCATCAATGTGCCAAGCCGCTGGGTTCAGCTTTAAAGTAGCAGCATGAGAAAACATTACTTTAACTATAAAAGCTAAACATTGCATGCTGTAATAAATACAATATGGTTTTTGAACCTTATTAAGAACTGTCACTAATTTACATGATTATGACTCAGTTACAAGGAAGTCCAATGACAAGCACTGATACACCGATAAAGATAAATGGCAAGATAAACAATCTCTACGCACCATCCATTTTATTCTAAAAATTATCCTCAAGACTTTGTTCAAGGGAAATGATGAATCTGGACTCTTTTCAACCAGAAACAAGGAGTTAAATACTAATCTTTGTACATTACAATTTCAATCAAGTGGATTTGCACGTCCTCAGGATAATCCAGGCCTGGCTGATGGCATGCAGTGCTCTCAAACGCTTCATGAAGCTATTCATGCCTCAAAATTCTAAATTAGCATTTTCATCTGACTCCACACTCACTCACAGTCACTCCACTGGGTTGTAACTTTGCATCTAAATGTGTCAGTCAGTAGGGAGAGCCATCAAATCATAACTTCATTCAAAGAGTAAATAACTGAAAACATAAAATCTCTTCAAATGCTGATTATGAGGAAAATAATCATTCCACAGAGTCCATGGATTATCTAAAGTCTATAGGTTACAACCGGCCATGATCATGACTGTATTATCTGCCTCTGCCTATTCTCTCCCTTTATGGCCACTTAAACTCCTTTTAGTTTAATCTCAGAGAAGGATAAGCACAGTGAGGCTGTTACATAACTGCTTAGATAAGGTTATTCTGCTTACTGATATTACTATCACATTTTGTTGGTAATGAAGTGAATATATACTACAAAATGAACAAAGGAATGTATGTCTTATGGGTGTTTTCTGAAAATGTAAATTTTTCCAAGATGGATTAAAATTCTCATTTAGACACTTTCATTGGTTGATAGAAGTCACAAAGAGAAAACATTCCTTCATTCTACAGAATGGGCATGACTCTTTCTCTTGGGCAATACCTCCCTCTGCTGACTAAACAGGAGCAGTCCAAGATGTGTCAACTGCAGATGATAAGATCCTGTTCCTAAAAATCACTGGCTTCTAAAAGTTACAATCTAATTGAATCTAACAAACTGGGTGATGCATGTTATGTTATCTACCCCTCTATGTCCTTGCAGTATTTTCCGGTCCAGTTCAACAAGGGTGAGCACGGCTTTGACAACGAAGACATGGACATGAAGCCCTTCTTCAGGGCTGTGGGTCCAGCATTTCACAAGAACCTGGAGGTGGGGCCCTTCGAGACAGTGAACATCTACCCCTTGATGTGTCATATCCTAGGCATCCAACCAGAGGTCAACGATGGCCACTTGAATGCCACCAAACACATGCTAGTTACTAGCACTACTACTCAGAGTAAGTTTATGTCAGGCTAATGAGTCTCTCCCCGTGGCCTGGAAAGTGTGTCCTTCCAACATCTGCTCCTTCATTATGAGGCCATTCATCTATCATTTCTGACTTCACAAATGTCCAAATCAGATGTGCTGTAAGGCTACTGTTGGTTCAAACCAGAAAGTAGATCTGGCATTGCTCATGGTATTGGAAAGATGTTAACAAAGGAGATTTTAGGACAATGCTAAAATATTCAATTGTTTAATGTACGAATGCAATGAAAAGACCAAAACCAACAATGTGTAAGTTCATCTTTTCATATTTTTGGACTTTCCTACCCTGTCTGTCAAACTCAGCCCAAAACCCATTGGTTCCTACTAAAGAAATAAATCTTAAAAAACAGCTCACAAATATATAGTCTCATTGTTTTGAAGGATCAGTCATTTTCTATAACAGCTGGGTATTGTAGTGTTTAGTAAATGACACTCAAACAAAGAAATGGATGCATTGAAGTGAATTTGATCATAATTATCTTCAATATCCGCGGTGTCTTGGCCACACAATTAAGTTATTGGACAGAACTTCAAAGTTGTTATAGCGCCATCATGTGGTTGGTTGATGCAATAGTGCATGAGCGGAGGCAGTGCTCTGGTTGCTGTAGGTTTTGCTGTTTGCAAGAACCAGATACTTATTTTCGGGGAAATATCAGCACCAACATATAATGAATGTTTTCTTTCTGTATTTTCTGTTTTGTTTCAGATGATGTTGTGAATTTCCTGCCAAATGTCTTTACCGGACTGGCTGCAGTTGCTGGATTTCTTGTTGTAGTTTTTATAGTGATGACATCCCACAAAATACTCAAGAACAAACGCAAAAATAAAAGGTACATAGTCAATTAAAACTATTTTTTATATGTTGTTTCTGTTTGGATTGGGTAATACGGGTAAAACCAATATCAATATTTTAGGGATACTAATATTGATATTAATGTCACAAAACGGAAATTGTATTCAAATGCACTTTATAATATTTCAATTGATTCTTCTGTAATCATTCAGACCAAACTTTTCACAAATGTAATATGACATGATTGTTAAATCATCCACAGAATTCTGTAAAATAATAACACAGTATGTTCACATCATTTTGATACAATTCTGCGGAAAGCTGGTGAACAATAATGTTTATCTCTCTCTTTGCTGCGTTTCAGATCTGAAAATTCAGAGCATCTTCCAAAAAAAGAAAAGACAATACAAACTTCACTTTGATCGTCACACAAAAACAGCACTGGTGCTATAGTGTGACGTTGAGGAACAGCTGCCTGTGTGGGCAGTCTTTCTGAGGGATTCTTTCTCATCTCATGTAAGGAAAGGCAGGAGGAACCCAGGAACAGAGTTGTGCATAACCATTTCTGTAAATTATAATTTTTGTTCAAAAACGGGGAATAACAGTTGAACTGGGGAATTAGAATCAAATCAAATAAAATAAC
>NC_045747.1:19103297-19117634 GCF_008692095.1 Etheostoma spectabile | reverse complement strand
AATCTGGGTTTTTATTTTTACTTTGCTTATGGTGACAATTTTTGCCTTGAATAAGAGCCTCCTAGAGCCATGTACACAATGCAACTATTTGTCTTATAACCCTTATATGGTCTTTGGACAAATTGTGCTATTTATTATTTCTTCTAACTCAAACTCACTGGCTTTGGCTCATTTTCTGTAAAGAACATAAAAAATAACTTAATTTCAATGATTGCACACGGTACACTTCCCATTCACATAACTATAACATATGAGGTGGTCTACTGGACCCGAGTGTATTTAAATGTAGGTGCTATGACACTGTGTTGTCTTTCTGCACCTGCTATTCTCACACAAAGTTACACAATTGTTACATTTCAAGCACTTTCACCTGTTATGATTGGGTTCAAAGAAATAAGCACCAATATTTCTTCTCTCGTTTTCTCCCAAAAAATAAAAATGATCATAAATATGCTCTCAGGGGGGTAAATGGCAAATATGAAGCATAAATGATGTATATATCATTGGTAATTGAGCTAAAGTAAATATCTGTTAAGTATTTTTACATAAAATGTTATGGCTGTATAAAAGCCTAATAATGTGGTGGGTCCACCAGACCCAGGAACATTGGTTGATGTAGATGATGTTTTAATTATTTTTGAACCCCAAACAATTAAAAACAAGAAGCCAGCATATTCATGAGTAAAGCACGCCAAGTTAAAACCAACAAAATTAAGGTAAAATAACTCAACAATAATAATCAATCAATAATAAAAAAACAAGTAATGTGTTTCAAGATCTGATTTGAGAAGAAAGTGGTGAATATTTGATCATGTCTATTTCTCTACTTTCACTTACAATATACGATGTGAACGTGCTTCGACCAGAGGACGGTGGCTGCCAAGGGACATATTTAACGAACCACATTCTCAGTTGCCCGCCTCTCTTCGTGTAATGTTATCAAGTTAAGCGCCAAATAACAAAACTTCCGGTTACGACTTTCAAATTACCACAATGCTTGACAACTTTGTGGGAATTTTCCCCTACCCTCAGTCCCCATTTCGGTGTGTTTTAGTTCTATCAAATAAAAACAAAACAAAAAACAAACATGAATACAAATGCTACAATTGCAAAGTATCTGTAAGGTGATGCCACTTTTTCTAATGGGTGTGTTGGTGGTATTTTTTGTTAAAATGGCAATGCATAAGACAACTAGGCTATGTTTTATAGCAGACATTCTTTGGCCAATGAATGCAAGTCTACATATTACAAACTATTCAAATATACCTTGAAAAACTCCCTTTCACTATATAAGCATTTTATTCAACTTTCATTATGGATATTTAGATCTAAAATGTCCAACATATTTTATTACAATTAAATAAGGTGACAAAGCCAAAAAACAGGTTTTCACCTTGGTATGGTCGGTGCATAACGGTCACAACAAACATTGCAACAGAAATTAAAAAAACAGTTAATAAATGATAATGAGAAAATAGGTTAAAGCTCATCTGAGAGTAGACCAACAAATGTAATGGACCGCTAAGAATATATATTTTGTACTTACTCGAAGAGCAGACCAGCTAAATCATAACTTCCACGTAACTGTCTTCCTAGCTTATAGCTTTATTTTGAAGGCAAGTCTGAACATCCGGTCCCGCCCTAGCGTAATGCGACGAGCTGGACGCACCTCTAGTCTTTTGATAAAGGATTCTTGTGAAGGCAGACATGGAGGAGCTGAGCGCCGTGGGAGAGCAGGTTTTTGATGCGGAATGCATTTTAAACAAACGGCTGAGAAAGGTCAGAGCTGTGAAACATCCAAACGTTTATCCGCGGTTGTTTTCTGTCGGCTGCTTTACAAACGTGCTTCCACTCTTGGTTTTCTTTCAGGGAAAGTTGGAGTTTCTCGTGAAGTGGAGGGGATGGTCTTCCAAGTAAGTACAAGTGGTGCTGCTCAGCCCGAAACAATGAAAACAACAACAACGTGTCGCTTGTTGCTTTCAGTTAAACTGTTCGCTAAACCGTTATTTGTTTTACTCAAATCACCGAGTCCGAACTACAACAACGACGCGAAGTCATCACATTGGGTTCCTGTGGACACTTAGTTCATAATTATCTTCAATATCTGCCTTTTATATTTGACTTCTTTTGTTCATAACACCTCACATTTGAGAAGTTAGCGGAACGCCAAAGCGAACACATTTAAGACTATATCGGTTTTTAGCCTACTGGTCTTTCATACCTTTATTTAGTCGTTAGGTTTGAGTAATTCTCTTTTTTACTTTAACAAGTTATTAGTGTGATTAAAACACCAGTCAGTCCCATTTGCGAGGACTTTTTAGATATTTTGATTAAGAAGTGCCGTTATTTTGTAGCCTATAGTGTTAATATTCGTTACATAAAACCAAAGTCTACAGTAATTTTTGTTTAGTTTTTTTCTCAGCATTTATGACGCTGCTTGCAAGGCTCCACTCTGCCTTCATTTCTTGTCACTTGCCCTTTCTGTTCACTCCACATTGTTGCTGTAATCCACCATCAATGCACACTGTTGCCTGCCAGCCCCATGGCTTTCTGTTAGAACCACATCCTTTGTGTGTGTGTGTGTGTGTGTGTGTGTGTGTGTGTGTGTGTGTGTGTGTGTGTGTGTGTGTGTGTGTGTGTGTGTTCGTGTGTGGTGTGTGGTGCGAGCGGGAGAGAGACAGAAGGGTGGGGGTTGATTATTTCACTGGTGACAGCTGATCAGAAAAGGCTATTCAACAAGTAATGAAGAGAGAGGTCATTATAGATGCATGTAGTTCAGATCACTTCAAGACTACACACAATGGGCTGTTTTGAGTTTGTTTCTGCAGTTATGCAAGTTTTTATTCTCCAAAATGTGGACAAATAATTAGACATTCCAACTCGGGAAAGGGAGCTTACAGATGCGTTGATTTTCATATCTAGAAATCATACAGGCCTAGTACAGCTCTTAAAAAAAGCACTGGATCTATATGTGCCACAAAGCAGCAAAAACAGTTATTTTTGCTATCTAAAACACACTCCACGCGGTGCCATCACCTGTGCATCTAAGGAAGGCTATTTTCATCACTTCCCATAAAAAAAATCAACTCATCTGTAAAATGTTCTTCCTTCCTGGGGTGTTCATGTTTTTCTCTAGAGATCAACAGTCAGTTTTGAGTCTGTCTTCGCAGACGTTTATAAGAGCCCTGGAAATACTTCTTCTAACTAGGGGTGGGAATCACCAGACGCCTCCCTATACGATACCATCACAATATTATTGCGGTTTTGAAACATATTGCAATATTCTGCAATACATTGCAATTTATAAAAAAAAATTCCAACTTCTAATTTTTCCCAATTTCAAATGAAAGGAGACTGTGTCAACATCTGTTCTATCTAAAAAGATACATTTCTGTTTGTTCATCTCACTTCAATTGTATTGCTTCAAAATGGGATTGTCAAACAGAAAAACTGACCAACACATATATAATAAAAGATCAATACTTGGCGCCTGTGTATCGATACAGTGTTACTGCAATACTGTGTGTGTGTGTGTGTGTGTGTGTGTGTGTGTGTGTGTGTGTGTGTGTGTGTGTGTGTGTGTGTGTGTGTGTGTGTGTGTGTGTGTGTGTTATGTCCTGTACTATTCAAGCCCCTGGAGGGTTTTAGGCAACTTTTTAAAATTTGTATACAACAAACACTTGTGCTCACTGGACGAAAAATAACTCCAAACGGAATCGGATTTGGTAGCTGTGATAGGCAAGTTGTAAAGTCATTCAATTTCCCAGAAATTCTTCACTTTTCTCCACTGCGTTGTCTTTTTAGGATTGAAAATTTGATCGCAAAGCTTGTTCCATTTAACTTTGGAACCAAACTACTTTCTCGGCTCTGCATTGCTGGCCAGCCAATGCTAAAAATGGGTGTGACTGTATGTTTCAGACAATTTAAAAAACAAAACAAAAAAAGATTAACCAAGATGCAGCCTTCTGAAATCCCCATTGGAAATGGTTCTGACGCTGTTTAGACGTCTTTTACACTGCATATCAAGCTTTCCACTGTGCTTGTTTGATAATTAAATTAGAGTGTACATATATGTGGACACAAGCATAATTGATTTTAGCTCTTTGCCTGTACTGAGCTGACGTATTCATGGTCTTTCTCAGCCAATCCTTAAATAGTTTGTCTCAGGAAACAAACTGAACAGTCACTTTCTAAATTTGAGGTCACTGCTGAGGCTGGAGGGTACATCACATCTGGCTGGCCCACCTAGCTGCTTTATTTTGACTTAATACTGTGATGTGTAACACTTGTTAATTTATTTCAGACACAACAGCTGGGAGCCCCAGGAAAACATCCTTGACCCAAGACTGTTGGCTGCATTCAACAAAAAGTGAGTGTCCTTACCGAGACATTAACACATCAATGAGTGGAGTTAAACATTAGCCTTGTAACACACATTAAGTGATATGATTAAGTAGTTTGTGCAATCTCAATAAAAATGGCATATTTTGCCGTTCTTAAATTGCACATCTACATTTTTTGTTGATGCATTTGTTTATTATCATTTGTTATTATTCACACGCTGCCTTTTAAAATAGTTTTATTTTGTATATATTGTTGATTTTACATTGTTAGGCATGCCGTGGAAAGCAAAGGGAGAATTTTATTGTACAGGGTTATTTGATTGATATTTTGCCGTCTTTATTTAAATTAGTTGGCCATCATATTGCTCATCTACTTAGTTTTAATCATACTGGACACTGAAACAACAAAAATGTCAAATTTAGTCACAAAACCGTCTACAAAATCCCCAGCTAAGCACTCATTAACACTTTTTTTTATTTATTTTTATACAGAGAGCAAGAAAAAGAGCTGCTAATGCGCAAGAAAGGGAAAAGGCCAAGGGGACGACCACGGAAAATCCTGGTAAGTACAATTTAAAACCCAATGTTATTGTTTGTTGGCGTAGTACACCGTATCTGACATATGCTCTTCCGTTTAGGAAAATGTGCCTGAAGCTCCAAAGTCAAGCAGCTCTTCATCTGCCTCATCATCAGCATCCTCCGATTCCTCCTCGTGCTCCTCCTCTTCATCCTCGTCAGACGATGATGATGATGATGATGACGACAACGGCCACGCTAAACAGGCAACCCCGGGTGTCAGAACACGAGATCTTCACCCTGTTCCTCAGAAGAAGGCTCAGATTGTTGTCGCAAAACAAGAGCCCCCAAAGAAGCGAAGCAGGAAACCTCAGTCCACTGAAGCAAAGGAATTTCCACAGAACAAGGGCCCTCGCAAAATCCTGAAGTCGTCCAAAGATACTGATCTTCCAGGGGCAATCAAGAAGCCCGTTCACCCAGCGAGCTTCACCTTCATGGGTTTCCACCGGGGCTCGCCTCGGGATACAGTGGGTGGTCCGAACAGCTGCCCTCTGACCCAGGTCGGGGCTGTTAAAAACTCTGTGAGCTCCGTGGGATCTTGCAGGTCAGTCCAGCCTGCCTCCCTCTCCCTGAACAAATCCAGCCAGAGCAGGAATGTTGCTGAGGGTAAACTGTCCATCTCCAGTATGAGCAGTGGGACAAGTCTGGATTTGAAAGCAGCTACTAGTAAATCAAAAGGGGTAGCCGCGTTGAATTTGAATGCATCCAAACACCTCGTTCAAGGAACCACTCAGCATACACTAAGCTCCCCCAATGGACAAAAGAAACCCCAGGCCCCTGTGTCAACAATGCAACGGATACCCAATACTAAAGCAGTGGCTTCCTTACCATCGAAAAATGCCTCCTCCAATGAAGGTGCTGGCCCTCCGCCAATCAACCTTCAGAACAAACTGGTGCAAAGCAACGATGGTTCTGGAAATGGCACTACTCCAGCGTCAGGCCTGAGAAATGCAACAAACCCAGCAAGGAAAAACACCGTCTCCCAGAATCAGGAATGTAATTTGCCTAAGAGTCCAGCGACCCCTGGGCGACTTCAGGCCAGAAAGGGCCAGTCTGGAGTAGACAAGGCCAGGGAGGCAATGGAAATCCAGAACCCTAGAGTCCAAGGCAGGTCGGACAAGAGCAGTGTGCAGAAATCCTCCACAGAGGTCCAGAGCCAGCAAGAGAGATCGGCCTCCAAAGACAAGAAAGCCAAAATGAATGACATGAGCACAGGCGAAGAGGAGAGCAGCTCAGACTCCGACCAGGATCCTTCCTACGTTGGACAGGATCGCTCTGTGACGGTCCAGAACCAGGACTGGAAGCCCACACGTAGTCTGATAGAACATGTGTTTGTAACGGATGTCACTGCTAATCTAGTTACTGTCACAGTCAAGGAGTCGCCGACCAGTGTGGGCTTCTTCAGCATTCGCAACTACTGACAGGACTCCAGACACTGCAAACCAGATGGGCTTCGAAGCTAACGGGGGGGTTTGGGTTCTGAAGGAATTAGATAAAACCTCTGGCTGGAGAATTCCTGAGGAATGCATCATCGGCGGTCAATTTGCCCTTCATCTTCTTTTAGGAAAAGACCAGTTTTTAAGTTTAAAAACAAAAGATAACAAAAAGAAGAGAACACCAGTTTTTTTTGATTGTGATTATTTATTTGCTCATGTCTACAAATTGTTCAAGAAACGGCAGCAGAGGAAGGACAATGCCCACCGAGGTGCAAGAGGCTGTGTTTTGGTCTAGTCTGATGAAACTAATCTTTTTGGTTTCAGTGAGTCCAAACTTGCGTCGTAACTGGGGTCCTGGAGAAAAACGTATTAATTCATCATTCATGCCCCATGTAAGTTCCCGGTAGGATCATTCATGTTGATCTCGTCTGTGTTTTCTCTTGATGAGATCTCTTTTGTTCATAATATACACCACAGCAGATAAGAGGAATGTCTTCATGATGAAAGGGTGGGCATGAGCAGGACGCGTAGCTTCTTTTACGGGGAGGAGACATTTAGTTAATTTGTCAGTGTTGTATATCCATATCAATCAATTGCTAATGTAAACCAGATTTTTTATTTTTAGTATAGCATTGTTTATTTTTTTAACATTTCATAAGTTAGCTACCTCGTTCCTTCGACGTTTGCTGCAAATGTACATTAACTTCTCGGGGGATAGGAAAGCCTTTCCTTCCAGGATATACCATCATTGTGTCCATATAATTTGTATTCAAATAGCTCTAAATGTAATATGACTCTCATGCTGTATAAACTTGTGTCAGGACCAGCTCCAGCAGCAGACAATGGCTTTGTATTTGGTGTAATTAAAAGCTCCATCAGATCAGCCTCTGAGTTCCAGCCGGTGTTGAACTGTGCACACCATTATCGTCTCAAAAAGAAGTTTCATTCCACAGTACAGCCAGTTTATCAGCACGGTTTCTCCAACCAGGCTGAAACATGTGGGCAGTCAGATACAGTATCTTAGTGTTCAGATAAGACTCAGCCTGAGGTTTTCTCAGGCTTCTTCTGGACTTAATTCAACAGCAACTCTACTCTTCTCCGACTTGTAATTAATATTGACAAACACCCAGGAATAGATGCTTGTGTTGACATGACGGGATGATCTCGGTCAGTACACCTGACGACGCCGCTCTCTCAGTCTGTTGGAGCTTTCCCATGAGCCTTTGAGACGAGGCAACTGCTTTGAAACCACTGTGGGAAACGGTTGGGTGTGGACAAAGCTTGACAATAAACTGCTCCGCATTGTTTGTTGCCGACCACAAAAACACCAGATGTCATCGGGTCGGTTGCTGCTGGTGTTTTAAAATGTCGAGGACTGAAATACCAGATACGTTTTTGTTTTCTTGTTTTTCTTTTCCTTGCAGCTGCAGACGTCTCATTTTCACCTGCCTGCATGGGTTCAGGAGCTGCAGGCCCGGCCTCCCAGAAAAAAAAATAGATCTTTATCTGATGTAACGGAAAAGAAACCACAACAATGTGCGCTACTTTCTGCTCCCTTGAGAGGAGTTCAGCAACAAAGCACTTCGACTGAACTCTTCTGTCTAATCCTGCTCTGCAGAGTGTGCCTTTCTTTCTCTCAAAGACTAAACACAAAGGCATTGCCCCAAAGATAGCTAGAATTTCAGGTTGTTCAATAAGAGTACCCGTAGATGGCATAGAGACTGCATCATTTTCATGTTCTTGTCTGTATTGTTTTGAAACAGGAAAAAAAGTAGACAAACACAACACAAATGTATGGAACAGATACATATTTGACGCCTTAATGAAGCAACAGATTAAAGTTATTGAAGTACTTTCCATTCAGGACCAGCTGAAAACAATGTGTAAATTCTCTTGTCAATATAGTTTCAGCATATATTTCTTTAAAGTCAAAAACATGCATCGGGCAGTAGAGTAGATACAGTTTAGTCTAGGCGCAGTCACAATGTCACTTATCACTACCATGGTATAGGCTATGGGGTAGCGCACAGTGTTTATATGAGAATGTTTTTAGTTTTTTTTTTTATTGTATCTGCTTATCTTAATGAAAAGCACAAACGTGGCATAAGTAGGTTTGCAGTTGTGATCTTTTGTTTTATTTTAGATCTACTAACCATCTCAATGGTATGTTCTCTTTATAATCTATTTATTTCAAATGTAAGAGCCTTTCAGGGTAGGACGGTGTCATCAATCCTTGTATTGTGCCACTTGTCAAATTGACTAATAAATACAACAATAAGTACAACCTTATGTGTGACTTGTTTGTTTTGCCAAACATTTGCTGGTTCCAGCTTCTAAAATGTAAGAATGTGCTGCTTGTCTGACTTTAACGACTGTGAATTGTATATGTTTGGATTTTGGCTTACAAAATGAGCAATTGGAAGACTGAGCTACTGCAGTTGCTATTGGACTATTACAGACTAATCAATCAGTTACGCTACTTCCAGCACGTTAGCATTGGATTTGATCTTTCCTTCCCTCTAAAGCAGTGTAGGTGTAGACTCCATTAGCACCACTGCTAAATAAATCACATATTTTAGGGACAAGATAACAGAAACTCAGTTTTTTTATCATCTTTTTTTTAAATCTCGTCTCCACTGCAACTCATGGACACATTTACTATTACAATCACTAGATGGTGCTGTTGTACTTGAAGGCAAAAACACCCAAGACTGCTTCAGATGCTTAATTACCCATAATTATATAATCTGTTCATGTTATGTTATCTGTTCAACTCAATGCATCTTATTATGCAGCAAACAAACTCACTTTTTTGATTCTCTTATGAAAAAAGCTCCCACTACAGTTCCACTTTAGTATCCTCTCTATAATAGGACGATAGCCTTCACTGATATTTCCTCTATAGTAAAAGACATACAATGATACAAACCGCATCAGGTTTTTGTTCTCAACAATGGCTAAAGTTTTAAGTTATCTACAACCACAGTTTCTCATTTCAAGAGCTTCAAGAGGATCCTCATCTGAATTATCTTGGTAACATTGTAAACCTGTATATGCCTCTGACATGCCAACACTTACACTGTATGGCCAGTGATTCAAGGGCAGCCGCTCATTCACATTTGATTTGCCTCGGCTCTGTGTAAGTATTGAGTGTGGCATGGCTACACTATACCTTGTGTGTCTCTAACCCTACAACCCAAAACTTGAAGTCCAGAGCACCACTGAGGACAGGGGAGGCAACTTGAGAGTAACTCAGCTTTTGATTTGGCACTTTCAAATCAAATAATCTCTTAGTAACAGCCGAGTAGATTTCTAACAGGAGAGAGGACAACACAGCCAGTCTGTCTGTTGGGTTTCCCATCATTCATCAGCTGCCAGAACTAGCCATTTTGTTGTAATAAATGGCTATTGTCACATTTAGCTTGTGTAGTATGCATCACCTGTAATCATAACAGATCAGAAAAGTACAATGTTCTCTGTACAGAAATGATTGGCTGATTAATCGGTTTGTCAAAAAACAGAAAAATAATTGACAATTTAACAATCTATTAACCGTTTTAAGTGAGATGAATTCAAAGCTTCCCCAATCTGAGAATCTGCAGCTTTTCTATAATCCATATCATTATATACTGAATGTCTTTAGGGATCTTAACTGTTCAGACAAAAAAAATGATAATTGAAGAGGCCACCTTTGGGTTCTTGGAGTTTCCAAAAGGTATCGATATGCATATTTTAGAAGCCGATGTCTTGTATGTGAAAACTGAATCTGCAAAGTAGTTACTATAACTTGAATAACAAGTACAATATTTCCAACTGAAATGTAGCATAATATGGAGATACTCAACTAAGGTGCAAATATATCAAAATTGTACTTAAATACAGTACTTAACTAAACAGAAGTAGGTGTAATTGTCCTATATTCTGGTTCTCAGTAGCATACATGTGGGGAAAGTGGTATAAGGAGCTCATTTTACAGCATTGTTCTTGTTCTGCTGAAGAGACTAAATGAACAAGAAAGTCTGCAGCACCTTCCAACACACAGACACCCCTCTCCCTCTTTCACCACCCCTGTATTTACACACTCTTAAAAACACTGTCACACAGCCTGACTAACTGACAGAAGTTATCATTACACAAAGCACTCGATTCCATAATTTATAGAGATCCCCGTCCCAGTCATGTGGAATTCTCCCAAAATAAATTCAAGTAAACACTTATGCGACAAAGAGGCACTCACAGTGGCCTGGTATGCATAAACAGTATGAACAGTGTGACAGTGTAATCCCAACACCCCCCCCCCCCCCCAAGCCCAACACATACATATACCCAACAACCCAGCCCAGCACTGACTTCAGGCTGGGGTTGGAAATGAGCCTAAACCCCCACCTCGTCACCAGCGTCGATGCACCAACCCTGATTCCCCCCCACACCTGACTCCTGGCAAAATAAGCCAGACTCCAATCCATCTTCCATCGCAATAACACACACCCCAGACCATGTTGTTTTGAAGAGCATTCAGCAAGTTCATCTCCGGGGATGTTTTTGTTTTTTTCCCCCAGGTCTTATTGTTTTAGCAACACAAGATGCCATAAATCAATCAGCTCTTTGCTTAACTCTGGCCTTTGTTTAAAAGACAGAAATATGCTTTTTCCATGATGCATTGTTGTAAGTAAGCAATTGATACAAAGGATGCAACCAAAGGGATGAGTAGGGACGCATGGGAACTTCTTTTACTTACCTTTCCATTTGCAGAAAAAGGTTTTACTTTTCTTTGCAGGCACACAATCTACACTATATAAATGACTAGTACAAAGTATAGAAAAAGGTTCTCTTATTCAGAAAAGTACACAGTGGTTTCTCATTACAGTTGTATTTTGTTCTTTTATTGCTAAATAAAGGCTTCATATTGCAAAGAAGCCATAGAAAAAAACTTTTTTATTTTCTACTTACGGGCAGACTCCAGGCTGGATGCTGACTAATATGGGTATTTCAAGGCCAATACGGATATTGATATTTCATTTTCTCTGTTTGTATTTGTGTTTGGAATCCTCCTTGATGATTGTAACCAAACAGGGCTGGTTGAGTTTAAAACGCCTGGGATGGTTGCTATTCGATTTCAAAGGGAATGTTTAGAAACCTGATCCGGCCCTCCAGCGAGCATACCTTCTACACCCACGTCTCCCTCGCCCCTCATTCTAAATCACTCCACTGGAGCAGTGTAAACAAACTTCAGTTTGCTCTCTGATATTGAGAGGTTAAGACAAGCGGCAATCCTCCACTATGACAACACGGCCTCAGACAGACGATGTCATCTGTCTTACCTCACTCTCCATCCATCACTACGCCGGAGTCGACATGTCTGACAGTCCCACTCTTGCTTTTCTCGCTGGCACAGGCCTCCACATCTGTCACATTTTCCTCCAAGCTTACTTTTATTACACCGGATGAACTCCGCCTCCTTCCCTCTGAATTCACTGACACCTGAAGGGCAAGCAGGCAGAGAGAAAACCTATTGATTAGTCGTGGTATCTGATGTCATCCTGGTTCCATGAAACACCTTTTCAATTGCCACTCAGCTACCTGTAAAACGTGGCAGATGCAATGCAAGAGCTATATTGTTCCACTAGAATTAATTTGAAGCCTCTACACATCAAATGTCAAACTAATAAATATATTAAGTAACTCAATGAATGAACAATGAGTAAAATCTGAAGGAAATTACCTTATTGGGTTTCGAAGTCAATGCAAATAAAGCTAGTATGTTACAAATTATATAATGAACATTTCACAATAAATTACATTGAGTGATTTTAGTTTTTGAGCTGGAGAAGGCAGAACAAATTGATGAAATTTTTTTTTACAAGTTAATATTAATTAAGATTAATTATATTAATTAATTAGTTAGACTGGACTGAAAAGGTTGGAGTTAGAGCTTGTGTTTGATAATATCAACTGCTTTTCTCACCTCTATGTTGAGGCTATTTTAAAGGGCAAGCTAATAAGAAGTTAATAAAATTAAGTTGGGGATCATAAGCAGGTCAACTCTAGATACTTTGGAAGAATGATAAATGTTATATATTACGAGCACAAACTTTAAAACAAATTAAAGTTTCACTTCCTCCAGTACTTATCCGCAACACTTGGGATAACCACAACTGATTTATTGCTATTTAAAGAAGTCAGACAGAAGCATATTGCAAATAAAAGAAAAGTGTGTATGAGTTTGTCAGTACTGAACAGATAAATTGAATGGATAGAAATAATTCAAAGCAATCTTTGTGAAAGTCTTAATTTGTCGTTCAAGTCTAACCAATAATTTAGCCTATTAAAACATGGTAGAAATACCATCAACTGTCTGTAGTTCAGTTGACAGTATATCTTTGGTCAGTAAAGCCAATAAGTAGTACAGTTACTATAAGTCCTGGTAGAGTGGTAAGATGTTCTTGGACATCTGTATCTAACATACAGTCAAATAGGAACAACCAGGCCCAGTGTTGTGTAAATGGCAACGTGCAGTTGCATAACATAATCACATATGTGTATATAGATGACATCGTAGTGTTTAAAGATATAAAAAATTTAAGGACCTAAAACTGAGCCTTGAGGCACACCGAATGATGTGTCAGAGTTCAAAGACAGGTGAACTGCAAACCACAAAATCTCTACTTGTCAGTTAGGAACTAAAGACACTGGTTTCTCTTTTATTTTTACCTATCTAAAAGATGTGATGCCTTAAATGTGTCAGTACTTATCTTTTCCTGTTCCTGTTTCCTAAATGCAAAAGAAATCTAAAATATCTACCAAGAAGTATTGGAAACCATAAGTGCTGCGATTGAACCTTTACAATGTCACTGATTCAATGTTAATATAAAACATTGATAAGAGCAGTGAAAACTATGGACATAACTGTAAAAGCCAGCGTTTACATTATTGTTTATTGCCCACACTAGCGGCATGGCTTTTTATGTTGGTTGGTCCACCACTTTGGTCCAGACTAAAATATTGATTGGTACTGAATAGACTGCCATGATTATTTATAACCGAATACCTTAAAAACTAATCCCATTCTCATCAGCCTCTGCTGTACTTTACGTTTAGAGCTAATTAGCAGCATGCTATCACCCTAATTAAGGTGATACACATGGTACACATTATACCTGCTAAAAATCTAAAAATCAAAATCATAAGCATTTTGCTAAAAGCCCCACTGTGCAGACTCGCACAGCTACTAGCTTAGGTGTTCACAGGGGCGTAGTACAAAATCCTGGGCCCTGTAGAAAGGTATTTTCTATGGGCCCCTCCCTGCATCCACAGCTATTCATTCTGGCATATTTTTGGGCTTTCCTCACATGAGGGCCCTGGGTACTCAGTCCTCCTTTTCCCCCCAGTCTGACGCCCCCTGGGTGTTACAGATATTATCTAATATGTTTGTTGCCTAATAACACTAATGATTAAGTAATAATTAGGGCTGGGCAAGTTAACACGTTATTATCGCGTTAACTAATTAATTAATTAACGCCAACAATTTTTTTATTGCGCGTTATCGGAGTTGTTATTATTTCTTTATTATTGTAAAAGTTTGTTGCTCACAGGCTTTGTAAATACTGCAAAGTTGAATTTTCTTATCACCGGAGTACTTCCAGTCTGAAATATCACCTTGACAGTTGATACCAGCAAATCATTCAACGAAACACACAGTGGCGCGAGGCTTCGGCAGGCTACGTTAGATGCAGCGTGTGGTAAGTTTAGATAAACAAAGGCAAGAGAAGCTAACAAATGCCATCGCGACGTGGATAGCTACAGACTGCAAGCCCATTAGGGTTGTGGAGGACATCAACGACGCAGGTATGAGATTCCCTCAACACGCACCATCAGACTCCCAGTTGTATGAAAAGGAGAGGATTGCAAAAGCGACCACGCTACAACATGCACGCGCTGTTTCTCTTACTGGGGACTACTGGACTCACTGGGTAACCATAATT
>NC_045747.1:19089722-19103287 GCF_008692095.1 Etheostoma spectabile | reverse complement strand
TTACAGTGCATTATACTGATGAAAAGTGGGTGCTGCATTCACGTGCTCTGACTGTAATAAAAACAGAGGAGAGACAATAAGCTGAAACATGCACGGGACACTTTATTGAAGTTGCACAGCAGTGGAATGTGTCAAATAAAGTCACCGCAGTTAGCACAGATAGTACGAATAGATCCGAAATCTGATTGCTGCTGCGAGCCTTCTGCCTTCTGATCATGTCCCCTGCTTTGCGCACGGTCTCCAGCATTCTGTTACAGTGTCTCTGCTTTACAGCGCGTTTGACAGTGTCCCTCAGTGTCTCTGCTTTACAGCGCGTTTGACAGTGTCCCTCAGTGTCTCTGCTTTACAGCGCGTTTGACAGTGTCCCTCAGTGTCTCTGCTTAACAGCGCGTTTGACAGTGTCCTTGCGAAGTGCAGAAAGGTTGTGGGGCACTCTAAACCCAGTCCAGCAGGTGCTGCAGAGTTAGAGCAACAACATAAGAACGTGTACATAAGAAGGAGTCGCTTATGCAACACGTTCCAACCAGATGGAATTTAACTCTGGACATGATAAATACATTGTTTAGGTTGAGATGTACACTAAATATTTTATTTAACTGCTACTTTATAAACAACATGCTGGTAAGTTTTTGCAGAACAAATGTTACGGCACTTTCGTTCATATGGCAGAACATTAAAAAAAAATTTGCACTATATACACTACTTTTGAATTCATTATTTCATTTTGCGATTAATTGCGATTAATCAGGGAAATTATATGATTAATCGCAATTAAAATTTTAAACCGCTGCCCAGCTCTAGTAATGACACAACAAGGGAAAAAAATTGTTAAAAAAAGGCAATAAGAACAAGATATAGTAATATAAAAAGTAAGACAGGAAAAGTAAGGAAGTACAACAAAGAGTCTGAGGAGTTATTGTAAAAAGGCCATTTTCTATATGAAAACCACTTTCTCTTCCAGTGAGCACTTTCTTTTAACACCCGCAGGGCAGAAATAAATAGGAATCTCCCTCTGCTGTGAAACCGAGGTAACAAAGTCAAACTGTATCTACCAGACAGAAGGTGCCAGTGGGAAGTTTGCCCCTCTGATCTTTGCATAATCTGCTCTGGGGAAGACACAGCTACTCTCCTTACCACCTTCAAAGGCTCATCTACTTAACTTTCAGCCTCACATCCTAATCAGATTGAGGAGAGAAAATATTGACTATTTCACACGACAAAGCAATGCAAATATTTGAAACCATTGGTATTATACACTTGTGGAAATGGAGCTCAAATATTGACAAATTAACCAAATTATTTAGAATCAACACCTGAAAATGTTTCTTTTTTTGTAAGGTATTTCAACAGATAAATGACAAGCTTTGACAGTTCCAAATACTACATTAATTTCCACAAAACTGGGGCCCTTTGGTCAACCCACATAAAACTCCATTAAGCCAATGGCACCAGGAGAGGCGCTGATAAATCAGCAGCAGGCCCCCGAACAAGGCCCGGTGCCGGCGGACCTGTGTGCAACAGGACAACTCTATCGGTGAATTTCACAGGTCATTACTCTGGCTCCAGCCATCGCAGCCTCCAGTGGCTCTGGAGACGACCAGCTTTTTCTCAGAGACAACGGCTTACTGGGCTTTGTGCTAGCTAAACAAGCGTGTCTGTCTCACAGCAGTAGATTAATGTCTAGATAGAGGGTTTGCTCCTCGGGGAGACCTGTAGAGGAGCCATCCTTCAACCTTTGGAGGCCATTACACAATAACAAACTAACAAAATCTGAGAGTGGGGCTCATTGACTGAATCCTGTCCTCTGGGGCTACAGAGAGAGGGGTAGACAGACAAAGGGCTTTCTGAATTAAGTCTCACCAAAGAGAGGAATCAGAGTGAGCACAGTTTGTGTTCTCTGCATGTTCAACCAGCTGATAGCTGATAGCTGATGGATATGAATAATGAGAAACAGTTAAAGAAAAGTTTTTTTTTTTTTTTAAAGAGAACCGCCATCCGGTGCTGCAACTAATGATTATTTTCTTGATTGGTGAATATTTTTTCAATTTTCAATCAACAGATTTGTCTATAAAATGCTTAGATTAATTTCCAAGAATCCAAGAGGAAGTCTTTGAATTTCCTTTATTCCTTATTTGACAAGCAGCCCAAAACCCAAAGATGAAACTATAGCTGAATTCAGAGAATGTTTGGCTCTTTTTAGTTGAAGGAAAGATTACCAAAATAGTTGCCAATTAACTGTTGGCCAGTTGACTAATCAATTAATCATTGCAGCACAGCGAGAGCATTTTTATTGAGTGTCACCTGTGAGAAGGTTTGTGTGGTAAACACACAAACTCTCGCCACTTCACATGAATGACAGTAAACAACACAGGATCTCTGGCTGCCTGCACCCCCCACCACCACCCCTGAGGAGAAAGGGGGTCACACAAACACAGCATCTGACTGGCTCTTAATTTGTTTAAAGCAGCCCATTCAAACAGGATCATCAACAGAGAGAAAATCTCGTTTCCAAGGCTGTCGCCATGGCTCGAGCCACGTTGTTTAGGGGAGGGAGATCAGGACGCAGCTGACAACTCAGCTGACTTCCAGCACACACAGCTTCACAGAGGCGCCAGGTTGTAATTAACACTTTGCAGATTACGTTTACAGGACCAACATGGTCTGCCTGGAGTTTTACTACCGCCTGAGTTGCACTTCTGCCCTTACGGGGATACAAAACACTCTCTGTTTGACGTTGGCCTGTCCTGTGTGAGAACGTATGACTGATTGCGGTGAGAGTCTTATGGCTGTTTGCTGTTCTTCAGAGATAATGAGAATCTCCGCTTGCTTCTGCCAGTTTTCCAGCTATGGCTGGATGAAGACACACGCTGCAGTCTGGCAATATTAATCTATTTCTGTCCCCCTATCTTCTGCTTTCATTTATTTATTTGAGCTCACGCTGTTGGTCTAACGGTCTTATTAGAGGAGCCGTGAAACTAATCCATTTCTTGGCAGCAGGCGGCAGACAGCTGGGCAGTGAGGAGTCGCAACAAAGTGGCTGATATAATTGCGGTGTAATCATTTTCATGCAGCTCCTCGGCTTCTTCTTAGACTGCAAGCAGTGCTTCAGGTTAACATGCCATGGTAATAAAGCCGCCATTAACAGTGCCAATGACCCCAGAATATGAGAGCCAAGTCAAGCCAGCTTTCATCAAACATGCCATTTTGTGCAGATTTCTCACACAAAGGGAGTCTTCAAACGCACACAGACATGCACAGTATTTAAAAATGTCAATGTAAGGTTCTGTCTGAGGGACCAAATGGAGCAAATGTTTTGAGAGCTCTTGATTTACCAAGTCAAAACTGTTCAAACAGATTCTTTAGTGTTAGTCTTAGATATGTATGTGTATGTATATATATATATATATATATATATATATATATATATACACATATACACATACACACAATATTTCAGATGAAGGCAGCTAATGTCCTGTGCTAATATTAGCCCTTGTGAACATGCTGAACACTTATGCTTTTTAATTAATGGACCGCAGAAGTGCGGCAATTTGCAATTGCAATTTGCGTGCATTGTCACTGAAACAGGCAGAGGAGGATCTGAGTTAGTTACACTTTAAGTGCAGCTGTGGAAAACATCTGCACACATCTGTACCACTAGATGGCAGATATCTCCTGACATACTTCAATGCAGTTACGTACTGTTCAGCAGATGATTAATATTGATTAATATTCCTTCAATGAAAACTCAAAAACTGATGGCTTCCAGTCGTGTCAGAAAACAAAATACATTTCACAGACTAAAAATAAATAATCTAGTTTAAACCCAAAACAAGACATTCTTCAAATACTGAATCAACATGCAACAAATTAACACTGCAGCCTGTCAACAACTAACTGTGAAAAATACTACTGAGAAAGAGTCAGATCAGAATACAGAGAGGTGTCAGTCTCAATGGAAAAAGCCTGGGTTTCCCATTTATCTCCCCAAACCACATCATGTCTTAAACACTTCACACTGAATTAAACTGAAGTGGAAACCCACTCTCCAGACTAGCAGTGCTTTTTTCCACTCCACGGCTGGGTGATAAATCTGTAGTCTTCCAAACTCTGCCGCCTCCACCCCTTGTTCCTCTCTTTTATAAGCTTTCTTCTTCTCCCTCTGTTCAGGCATCAGTAGGTTGCTTTGCTCACAAAATAGGTAGATCCTCTGTGAGTTTGCAACAATTGAGAAAAATGTCCTCTAGCATGGCACAGCCTTCTGGCTGTTCACTGTTCTTCAAAGATACAGTAAATAAAATCTCTGCTTGCTTCTGCCAGTTACCCAGACAGTTCCCAGCTCCAGGGAAGATGCTTAGGGGCAAACAATACAGTAGACACATTTTAAAATGTGTACGAATGCAAAACAAAATGCCTTTTTTTTTTAAAAGCATGCTGTTATTTTTATGGAATGATATTATGTGCTGTGAATCCAGGAAATCTGTCTATATCCGCTTTCACACACGCACCGCAACCCTGAACTTATCTAGACATTACCGAGAGGAGCTGTATATGAGAACGCAGATGTCCGAATCAGTTGGACCGGAACTTAAACCAACTTTACCCTGCCAGCTCACTAGTACTAAGTCTGTGTAATGTCCGATTGACCACATGTGTGAATAGAGAAGGTCATTGTCAGGAGAATTCAAAGCCAGTGAGTGGGGTGTTTTGAGGACATTTCTATCATGCAACACTGCCCAAAACGGAAGAAAACAAAACTCCAAGAAGGAGAAGACACCAACTGGAGAGATGACAGGATTCTGGAACTTCTGTCGCGAAGGGCAGATGCCCAATTCTTCAGGACAAATTCAAGGAACAGAAAGAGACTCGGTTGTTGACCAACTGGCTACATGACCGTACTCTAATCCACATCGTGTCCGGCCTCCTGCACACTCTACCCAGGCGCCAGCCCTCGCACATACCAAACAGAGTATTTTCATTAAGTAAGATTGTCAATCTCTTGTCTGATTTGTCAGACATTGTCCGTAGCTCACGTGAGAAAATGGCTTATGTTTACAGAATAGTTCAACATTTAGGAAAATGCACTTTTTCACTTTCTTCTTGAGAGTTGGATGAGAAAAGTGGTACCACTTTAAAGAATAAGTATGGAGCTGAAGATAGAAGGAGAGATCTTAGTTTAGCATCAAGACTGAAAGTACAGGAAAACAGTTGGCCTGGCTCTCTTCAAAGTGATAAAAAAATGCTTACTAACACATACAGTTCAAGACTTAACATGTTGCATCTCGCTTGTTTAACACCCACACAAATGGAATCTAAAAACGTCAATTTGTGGTTTTAGGAGGTGTTATGTGCTGGCACTCTTTAGTGACAAGCAATAACTACGGTAATGCCTGTAAAACCAAACAGATACTGTGAGATACTTGTCAGTCAGTTTTCCTTTTCAACAAGTGAGCTTGAACAATGTAGGAATGTATCTTTGCGACATACAAATGTGCCAAAATCTCACTGCGGAAATCTGGGTTTAAGATTGGCGTAGGCACCCGTCCTGCCCATGAAACATGCAGTATTGACGTGACATGTTTGTGCAGCACCTTGACAGAGGGCAATTATATCAGGTGTGTTAATGAGGTGCTCTGACGTCACGGTGGAGACGTGAGGTTGCTTTAGTCTCAGTTTCTGGGGCTGGAGGGCTATGGCTCCTGATAACCTGCATGCTTCACAAACTTTTGTTAACCCTGCTTTCAAGCAAGGCTGCCAACATTGTCACTCTCAGCTAGTCTCAGGTTGTCGCAGGCCTTCACATTCTCTTTGTCATTCTGTGACAACCACAAGTTGACACTCTCAGAAGAGATGTCTTTGCAAAACAAGCTCTTATGTCCTGTGAAAGTTTCTGCTCAATTTAGGACAATTTCCTTTTGACCGTCCCCTCTTCAGTTTTTGTTGCAACATTAACGCCTAACCCTGAAGCAAAACAACACTGAATTGGGCCTGTTGTCATCATCGTTCGACAGTAGACTGTCAGCATCATGAGGTATGCCAGCAAGCCAAGGACAAGTAGGGCTGCACGATATGAGCTAAATATCTAATTGCAATTATTCTGACTTTGCGATTGCTATATGATTCACGATTATGGAAAAAACATGTTTGTTTCATTATTCTCATTTTCATTGAAAAATCTTAAAATTAAATGTTGTTAAATTATTATAGTGTGATTTGTGCAAGGATTTGTAGCAAACAAAGATTTTTTCTTTAGTCTGTAGGATATGATTTGTAGGCCGGGACTTCTCTGAGCACCACATATTTTGCCAACAAATATTGCCCCCCTTCTGCTATTTGGATATTGCATTACTCCATATAGTGATTACGTTAAAATTGCGATTAATTGTACAGCCCTACAAGAAAGCCGCGCTACTACCTTGTCCTAAAGTATATGAAGAAATACATTTCACGAAAGGCTTCAGTCTTTCCTACAGCATCCATCCTAACAGAGTAGGACTCTCTCTCACTAAATGTGATCAGAAATGTATCTGTGCTGGTTTTTATCACTCTGCAACCATCCTGTGAGCCAATCCTTTGCACCCTCAGTATTTTGCAATATCATGTTTAACCAGAGCTGTACTCCTTGGAAATACTTTCTAAAGTTATTGTAGGTGAGGGGCTAAATCATGAAAAAGGGTGGACCTGGAAACAATTTGCAGAGGTTCTGAAGGACATTGGAGAATCTTACAGACCTCCAGAAAGGATCTCTTTAGATACTTAACATCTGACCAAACCATAGCCAAGTGTGAAGAGAGTGAATCAATATATACCCTTAGGTGGCTCATGTAGTGAATGAGTAAACCTAAATAGGCTCAAGAGGTGCCAGTGGAGGGGGTGCTTGGGAGAAACAGGGAGACACCGGCAGCTAGGTGGCCAGCAAAAACCCCGGGAGAACAAAGGCCCAGGATCCCCTGTGTGTGTGTGTGTGTGAGTAAGTGCCAGCCTACCCGTGGAGCCCCAAACCATCATATTTACATGTGAAGCTCAAGAGTTAATTGCAGTGAATTCCTGTGCTGGGTGCATAGTGGGGGCCGTTGTTGATTTATTTTACAAACTCAGTTTCTACTCATTCCTTGAACAAAGGTGAAAAAAAGTTTTGAGCTCTTGCAAATCATCTTATGGGACAAACTCTTCCCTTTTATTTGTGATCAGGGGTTCAGGGGTGGCAGTTGTTTTTTGAAGTTGTATCACAAAGACAATTATGGTGAGAACAATGTGAGCAGTAGGTTAATGGCCGCTAATATTTTGGTTATTTATTCTGTGTTATCATGGGGCTTTTATCTTACATTGGTGGCTCCCTGAGGAAAACATGGAAGTTCCACACATTCCTCCGATTACCCTGTATGTTTGGGAAAAGATTTGTATTTAATTCAGCTTCTACAGAAAGTGTTCATGTGTGCGCTTTCAGCTGCAGGAGAGCTAAGAGGGCCCCTTTAACAAACCAGACCTCATCCTCACAGTAGTTGATGGACAAAAGCCAAAATGTGTCAGGGTTGCTACAGTTCCTGATCTTTCGTAAACGAACAGTGGCCTCTCAACTCTCTAGACTTGGCAGAGTTGGCCCATGCACATCAAAGTAGGGTCTGACCTTGCATACCAGATGAGGTTTGGATTAACGAGCTCTGGACATCAAACAGCAGGATCACTCCCCACAAGTCATCAAACCCAGCTCGGTAAAATTTACAGCAGACAAAAATGCTGGAAAAATCAACATCAACCTTGCCACGCATCTCAGTTTGAACATCGTGACCAGGACGGGGAGCAGCAGCAGCTAAGAGGATATTTCAAAAGCCTCCAATTATCTGATGTGTGGGAGAGCACAATGAACTGGGCCACATGCCAAACAGCATCCTTTACCAAACAAATAAAACTTTTGACAGGACGTGTCTGCCTTTCAGAGGACTGCAAACCAACAAACTGCTCAGAAAGGGTAGTGATGAACTCGTATTCAATGTTCCCTGATTTCTGTACATTCATACTTTTATCCAAAAAAGCTGGTCAAAATACAAGACATAAGTAAAATGCAGGCAGGTAAAGAATTTTTTTCAAACCCAAATAAATGATTAGAACCCAAAGGTTAGCAGTTTATCCCTAAAAAACATCAGATATCAATGGGTATTTGGTATTCCAATATTTCGTACAAATTCAGCACATGGACCAATGAAGTGATTAAATTTGGCTGCAGGTGGAAGATGGAAAGATTTATTCAGCCCTGAATATGCTTGAAAAAAGTTTGCATGATGTGTAAGTGTTTAGAGCTGTTTCAAACAGCCATACTCAAAGCTGAGGTGAAAAGTCATGAGGTGGGGTGAGACGTAATCATCATTTAAGAAACACTTTGGGACAGTTTCTTCTTGAAGGCATATACGATGGTGTACTTATTTGTACGTTTAAAAAGTGACAAAAATAGTTGTGTTAGCTTGTATGTTGAAGTAAGCGGATGAAGATGGATGGATGTATATTGAAGCATACTGAAACTCAGGGACAGGTAGCCTACAATTACCGTAATTCACACGATTAGGTCTTTTCATAAATTGGGTGGTAAAAAAATACAGACCTGCAGCCTTGAAGGAAGTATGCCCTCTCAGCTTTGTCTGATTAAACTAATACTTTTAAGTACTTTGATTAAAACTACATGACGCACTAGATGGCTGCTCTACTGATAACAGGCCGAAAATAAACTTAAATAACTAGCGTTACAAACAACAATTATTTCCATTGTCAATGAATCTACCTTTTATTTTTTGCTTAATTGTTTGGTCTATGAAATGTCAGTTGTCAAATGTATATTTTTGTCCAGAACTAAAAGACATTCAGTTTACAATGAGAGAAAAGCAGAAGATCCTTACATTTGAGGAGCAAGAACCAGATAATGGTAAGTAGTTTTTCACCATTTTTACTTCAAAAATGTAAACTTGTATAGCTGAAACGATTAATCGATTACCAAAAAAGCTGCATTTTTCTGTTAATCAAATAATCGACAATTTGCTTCAGCTGATCAAATAATCAATGGAACCGACCACTCAACAGAGCCCAATGGCTGACTGTGAGCTCGGTGTGCCGTAAACTAAACACACTTTTCAAGTAGAATGGCACTGAGAGAGCGCAGACTTCTGCCTAGACCATTGGTGCATTTACATGCTCCTCGAATGGTCTGATCTCCCAAGTTAGGAAACAGTTCTCCTATTCTCGCTTTGCCTAGTCTCGCATTGCTGGCAATGCGAGGTCTGGCTAGTCACATAGCATTCCGGTATGGGAGAAAAACGTGCTCTGGTTTATTTACATGTCTTAAAACCAATCATAACCGTCATGGGCAGTACTCTGGATGGAGGACCGGTGCCTTTGCAAATGTACATTCCAAAAATTCGTCGTGCAACAGAAAACTCAGATTTACTGCAGAGATCTGAGGAGCAATTAACCATTGTCCTCATACATTTAGTAGTGGAGTTTAAAATTCCAACACAAAGAGAGCCAAGGGTTACTGACATCCAGCCGTAAAGAGTGACAGAGAGAAATTACCGGCGGCAACGGACCAATCCAGGAAGTGGAAGGTCGTAGATATAGACTCCACTTCGCCAGACGCATCTCAGCAGCACCGTGTCAGCGCTGGCGTTTGGTCTGGCTACACCGTTTATCAATCTGGGATAGGGGAGAAAATGCTCTGGGTTGTTTGCATTTATACTAACCAATCACAATCATCTTGGGCGGTGCTAAACTCCAGATGCAGCAACAGTGTTCTTGCAAAATAGATAGCAGAGAGAGTGGAAGAGGCAAAGAATGCCTGACATTGGATGTTGGGCTTTATCCCAGCATTGTCCATCAGCTAAACCTGACTATTGTTCTTCCAACTTCATAGTTATCATGAGGCTTAAGTGAAAGTGCAACAACATGGACGCTTAAAAGCAGACGTGTTGTATTTTATTGCTCAGAGCTTTCAAACAACAACAACACTGTTGATATTAGTTTCCATTTGCGTGACAACGAAGAGCAAAGGAAGGTGAGCCATGAAATGTTATCAGGAACTAATGTGTCAGATTATTTACAATGTAAACGAAAGTGAAAAATACTTTGTGTTACCCGCCCAGTGATTTAATAACCTGAGGCACCACGTGGTTTGATAACACAGAACCATCTGAGAAACCGTTCTTGCCAACCATTTGGAAAAGGGACGAGAACTTCAAAAAAAAAAAGAAATACCATGCAGGTGATTGGATAACAAAAACTTTCTTTTTGACCATAACTAAAAAATTGGAGGGGGAAAAAAAAGAAGTGTTAGCCCATATCTGAGCTGTGTGAACAACTAAAACAGCTGTTCCCTGTTCCATTGGGAGTGAACACCTGCCTTCATTCAGAGACGTTGCCCTGAGGCCTCTGCTGCAGCCACAGCTGGACATCTGGACAGCAACTACTTTATATTTGGTCATAGTGACAGATGTACGCAGACAAATCGCTCAGGTCATTAAAGCAGGGTTTGTCTTCACTGACATGCTAATGAAATGTTAGTTAAAACAGGTCAGAGAGGTTTATTACAGATCGCAATTCACCGATTGAAAAGTGAATCCAGTCGTTTCATTACCAGGAGCCATATTTAGAACAAAATACTTGGTCGAGATTTTTTTCTCTCTTTCTTGTTGACAATGCAGAAACACAACTGACAGTTTCTAAAGTGTTTTAGTCGTGCGCTTAAGAAATCAGTCAACCAATCATGAAAAACTGTCAGGATAGAAAATACATATTATTCTACTGGGTTTATAAATAGATTATTTCTTGGAAAGGTGACACAAAATCACAAGAAATAAAACATTTTCCATAGCAGCAGTTGTTCTATAACTTAGCAATAAAGACACATACATAAATCAATACAATGTAGGTCATCAAATATTGATTTCCTTAATTTTCAGTCTGATAAAAAAAACTAAGTAAGTAAGACATTTCCCACTAGTTAAGCTTGACATGATATATTTTGTAGAGAGTCTGAGTGAAGCTTTTTAGCACAGCATAAGTTTGTACAGATAGAGACACCATCAGGTCCAACAGTCCTTCTTCTGTAATGAATCATCTTACTTTTAACAATTTGGGCCTTATCTTGCACCCGCCGCAGTGCGGCGCAAAGCCCGACGCAAGTGTCTTTGCTGCTTTAAGACCGATGCAGTTGTTAATTTCCTGTTGGGTGCCCACGTCATTTAAACAGCAAATGCACCTGTGCCCATCTTTGCACCTATCTTTGCGCCCGTGGGCGTGCTGGTCTTACAGGGAGGTGTGTTCAGGTGAGTTCTTGGCGTATTCCTATCTTGCGGCAGCAGAAAGTGATCGCGCCATTGACCAACAAAAACCTGGTCTAAAGTCAATAATGCAGCATTTTCTGGTTATTTTAACATTGCATTAGTAAAATGTGCCTAGGCTCGTGCACAGCGTGCACACACTATGCTTGTTACACACAGGGAAGCGCAGCAGCACACACACATGAAAAAGATTACATATAAAAAATATTATAGTGCAAATCCGCCATCATTATAGCAATGCACCAAGATACAAACGCACCTGGCTTTTAAATGGAATGGGAGATGACGCTCTGATTGGTTTATTGCATGTTAAGCCCAAAACACACCTATAAATTAATGAAGACACTAAGTAGAACCCTTTGACTCATGGACCCGAACCATTTTTTCTGCCTCCAAACTAGCAAAAGTGGATTTGGACACGCCTGAAACGCATCTGTGCCATGCCATGCAAAAATAGGCCAAAAGACTCTTTTAAAGAGATGTAAAACAAAAGAAAACTAGAAAATGACATACATTGTTTTATAGCATAAATCCAGTGTACCTACTGTACAGTGGCAATTACAGAGGGAGGAAAAATACCTGCAGTTCAATTATTATTTTTTTAAATAAAAGTGCGTCACTTAGAGTATCTTGTCTTTCAAGTTGTAATGCTATATGTTGCATGAAATGTGTCTCACAGCGGAACATGTCTTGCCAGCCAAACTCTCTCTAGGCTACCAGTTTCATTAAGATCAAAAGGTATTTTTCAGCTTTCATCACCGCATAAAAAGCACAAAACGTTGTGTATCATTTTGTGATAGAGTTGTGGTCCAAATAATATAGTGGTGAAAACGTATTCAGACCTCTCAAACCCGACCATTACAGCACATCCTTTCATGTGCTTTATTTGAAATTTGTCATTTCCATTAAATAAACATCCCTCAGCCGTCTGACTTTTACAAACTCTGCTGGCATGCTCGGCTTGTTATTGTATTCTTAATGAAGGTGCCACAAAGGCTACCTTTGGCCTATTAATGAGCCACTGGAAGTTATTAAAACTAATGTTATCATCTGTAATGAAAAATGAATGACTTATGTTTGATATTGTTGGCAAAACTAACAAGGAGAAGTTTGCTTTGATCAGGAAATTATCTGAACCCTGTAGGAGAATTTAATCAGCAACAAGGTTTTGGCTTTAGAATTTCTCCATAGGAAAAAAAAAGATTAAAAAAAAGGAAAGAAAGTTGATTAGGTTGGGGGTGGAGAGAGTAGAGAAGCAATACAAATGAGCCCATAACCAAAGAGATCATTAAGTTAATGGTTTACTGATGGCTATAGGCATTACATTGTTGGGTACTTCGGACTGCAGAGATCTGTGGACAGCCGAGGCCGCTGATCGCCCCGCTGAGCGACGACACTGAGAGCCAGCTCAGAAGTGACGAAGGGCATTAGCAGTCCTGCATCCTCCAGTCTGCAGCTGGTATTAGCAGGCACCGAGCGCTCTGTCAACACGTGTTACTCCACACACAAATCATCTGACCGGCGTCAGCACTCTGCCTGCGCTTACAGCAAGAAAACTGACAGAGAGATGGACAGAAACAAGGCAAAATCTTGACCGTATGGTTGTAAGAAATAATCACAGAAGAGCTATTGAAAGGTTTGCAGAAAGCTCACTACCGAGGGAAATAGAGGAACACTGGGCAGGACGCTTGTTACTCAAAACATTAGACAAAATAAGATTGAAATATAATAGAAAGTAGTTAGAAAGTCAGAAAGTTATAAGAATATCTGTTTTATTCCTGTCAGCTGTTAACTGACTAACCTTTAATCCTTTAATGCTCGACTATGACACATAAATCCTGAAATAGGTGGATATCCAAAGAGCTTGTCAACTGTGAAGCCTGAACATCATGAGCTTTGTGCAACAGGACAAACAGTATCATGGAAAAGACAAGAGGATCAGTGCCACACACAGAGGATCTCACACACTAAGGATCGCACGCACACGCGCGCACAAACACACACACACACACACGGCTATTTATTGTAAAGGCTATTTATTGTGTTTGTTTAAGCTGTATAGTAGAGATCTTCGCCTGTACGTTGCTATCCAGTGACAAGCACAGGGATTTGTCTGCTGCAAGTGTACGTGCAGAGCTGGCTCTGAGGCTATGGAGCATCATTACGGACTAAACACAACTGAAACAAAACACAGGCTTTCTGGTGCCCCACAGTCTACCCCACTGAGGCAGTGGAAGAACAGAG
>NC_045747.1:19088788-19089712 GCF_008692095.1 Etheostoma spectabile | reverse complement strand
GGGGTTGTCTTCAGTTAGTATGCAAGAGGAGTTATGCGTTTTTGCATTGCAGCTATGCAAAACTCAGACATTTAAAGCAACTATTTTATTGATAACTATTATTTTTTCCATCTTAAATTCTAGCAGTGGCTCCATCTTTACGAACTCATGTTGGCCAACAACTCCGATCAAACCCATAGAACTTTACTTCAGATTCTGGTGGAAGATCCCAAACGTTTTCCAAAAAAGACATTAATCATGTGCCTTTATTGACGTCTCTTTCTTTTTATTCCTTAATTTAGAAGAAACTTGAGGGAAGAGTTCAAAAGTTTAAGGGCATCATCAGATTCAGCAGAAATTAAGTGATGGTAGTAAAATCAGAGGAAGGTACCCGCCTGCCAAATGTGAAGCAATCCCTGATTACCCAGCGGTGGAAGATGTAGTGAGATGACTTACTTTAGTACAAGTAGCACTACCACAAAGTGGAAGTACAAAACGGAATTCAGAAGTGTACTTAAGTAAAAGTAGAGAAGTATTAAAAGCAAAATGTACTTACATTTCCAAATGAATAGGCAGAACAGACATGTATTGTTACATTATAATGGTGGAACCTTATAAATGATTTTTTTTACGATGTACACAGCATTTTAAAGCTCATTTTAACTACTTACTTACTTTACTGCTGGGTAGTTCAATCAGTGGTGGAAAGTAACTGAGTAAATATATTTAGTCAAGTAGTGTAAATAAGCCCAATTCATGTAAAGTACCCAAGTATTTCCATTATACTACTACTACACTATGTCTCAGAGAAATACTGCACTTTTTACTCAACTATGTTTATTTGACAGCTTTAGGTACCAGTTTCTACATGTTTTACATTCAAGACAAAAAACATATGATCAGTTCACAAAATATAATGCTATAAATATATATATATATATATAT
>NC_045747.1:19067196-19088778 GCF_008692095.1 Etheostoma spectabile | reverse complement strand
TATATATATCCAACAGTATATAAAGTAGTCACAATTAGCTCCATCTCCACCAGCTACAACATTATACTAATTCATTAATATAATATAACTCACAGAGGACAATCTGCTGGTTAAAGAGTACTTGTACTTTTGAAACTTGTAAGAATATTTTCCCGATACTACTGTACTTTTACTTAAATAAGAATTTACATTTCATTTCTATTGGTTTTATTATTGGATTTGCTACTTTACTTACTGCAGGTAAAGTATATTGACAATTCTGATTTTAATCTATAACACTATCATATCTTATGAGTTGATGTTTTGTATCTAAAATATAAGTCTACAATGTTACTAGTACTTTTAACTGTTATGTAGTGTAATAAAAAGTACAGTGTACCTCGGAGGTGTGCTGCAGTGTTATGGAATGTTATTGTTCCTTTTCTATCATCATTATTTTATTTCCATTTTTGCTAAGCGCTCATTGGAGTGGTGTTTCTCAGGTCCAGTTTAATGAGTCACTCGTTGATCCTTCAATCAACTAAGTTTAACTCTTGTTTTTATCTGCATTTTCCCACAGGAAAAACACACTCAGCACCAGGGAGGAAATCTTTAATGAACAGCCTATACATTAGGTTGTTTTATAACACTTATTTATATTTAAGAGCAGTAATTAAAATATATTATATTTGAATGCATGTGGAGCATCAGGCTCCACTTCTCCCACTGGAGGAGAAAGCCATGCAGCGCCTCTCTTCAGCTCTGCTCCTGCTGGGCTGCAAATGGGGAGGAGGGGTTGTGCAGATGAAAAGAATGAGAGCTGTTAGCAGCTGCTGATTCCTTCAATCACTCAATCTCTGCTCCTTCCTTTATCAGCAGCATGTAATGGGCCTGATGTATGACTGACACGTTTAGAGTGATAAGATAGTGATGGTTAACTGGAGGCCAGGAAAGAACTATTCACCACATGTTGTCTGTAAATCAATCTAGGGCTGGGCAATATATTGATATTATATCAACGTTGATATATGAGGCTAGGTACCCTCTAAGTTAAGTAAGGGATATGTAATATCATGATATGACCCAAGTGTTGTCTTTTCCTGTTTTTTAAGGTTACATTAAAGTAAAGTGATGTAATTGTCTGAACTTACCAGACTTACTAGTTGTTTTATTATCTGCCTTTACCCACTTAGTCATGGTATTCACATTGTTGGTGATTATTTATCAGAATTATTTGTGTAAATATTGAGAGAAAGCACCAATAGTCAACCCTACAATATTGCTGCAATACTGACATCATATTTGATTTTTTTTTTTATTGGCAAGCTCTAAATCAAACATTGCTATTGAATTATTGTGTGATAAATCCGCAGTACCCATCAGAAATATCTACTTCCAAACACATCATAAGCAAATCCGCTTTTAATTACTAGTGTTACCAATGGTTCAGTATATAATTGCATGATTGTAAAAAGCTTCTGATGCGTAAAAAGCTGTTAGCTGAGAAGTTCCCATTGTGCGCACTGTGGCAGGTGACTTAATGCATCCAATTGCTCAGGCTGGGTAGAAGTGATCAAAAGAAGGGAAAAAAGTCATTTAATATCATTTCAGTGTCGCTTTATTGTACGAATATAAAGAATAAATAGCACATTTCCTTAATTTACAGGATAAAACAAGTCACCGATACACAACTGTATCAATATTCCACGTTTAGCTTTGAGGTCGATCTGCTTCATCATCCAAATCTGGAAACAGCAAATCCTTATACGTGGCTCTATGCGCCATATCTCCATAAATACAAAATATATAACCACTTTTCTCCACAAATAAAGTAGCCTCTGGTTACAATAATACTGACTTTGTACAGGGAGCTATATATAACTGCATGGCACCGCATTTACAGAAAATACATTCCTACACTCGGTAGTGCACGTGAAAAAATAATCACAAAAATAATGAGCGTATAATTTATTATTCAGTCTCTCTCTTCTTTTTTTTTAACTTGAACAGGAGCATTTGCAGTCTGTGATGATCGGGTACTGCACCGGTATCCAGGCGCATTTCAGTCCCCCTTTCCTCTGCACGCATCTCCATCTCAGTATCGTCAGGTGGGTCGAGTTGGCGGGTTTGCACACCATCCCCTCCGGAACCGAACACGACCTTTTACTGAGGCAGCTGCCAACCCGCACGAATCGCGGCCAGAACCTGTTCCCCAAGTCGGTCCACGTGTACACGACCGGGCAGAAGGAGTACGCCCACAGCCACTGCTGCAGCCGTCGCTTCAACTTCTTACTGGGCTTGTGCTTCTTGCCGAACTGGGCGTCGAAGTCCACAGCGCGGATTTCTTTCGGCATCACTCCACCGGGCTTTTGGACCTCAGAGTCGTCGAGATCATCGTTCCCGGTGTACTTCTCCTCGGTGGGCGGCAACACGGACAAATAGCGGCTGTCAAAGTCTCCTAGGAAGCTCTTCAGCTCGGTCTCGTTAAGGTCCCGCTCCTTGGGGTCGAAGACGGGATCTGGGTCCTCTTTTAGTTCCACGAGCGGCAGACTGTCACTCGGGATGGGGCGGAGAAGATAGTAGTGCTGACAAATCCCCCTGTCCATTAGAAGTCCGAGGGAGAGCACGAGCAGATACATGGCTAAAGACTGTTGAGACTGATCCATGTCGGACGGTCCGGTGGTGAGATTAGTGCGCACGGGGGGCTGCTGTTAAAAGGGACACTTTTCTTGTGCGCAATTACGCGTGAGCTGTATCCAAACCTGCGTTTTTCAGTGTCCCTTGAAATTCACATTTTCCACCATGATGAAAATCCGTTAAAGAAATGTGAATAAAGTTCATCCGTTGACAGCATCAGTGGAAACAGTTTATGACAACCTGCGTGACAAAGCTCAGATCTCTCTCTCTCGGGCTCCGTGCGTGCGGGTTCGGCATGATGCTCCTCTCGTCTCCTGTACAGAAAAGCGTTGAGCGTAACCCGCGACCTCCCATTATATTCTCCACACGGAGCGTGACGTAATGCGTGCGCCCCTCTTTGAATGTGGGTTTGTTGTCTAGGAGGAGATCCCCAATACCTCCTTCTTCCACCGCACTGAGGAGGGAGGGGTGGGGGGTTCACATGGAGAGGAGACGCCCCCTCTTGGTTTTCGAGACATCCTTGAATCAGTCTCACAGTGGGAATGAATGTTGAAGTCTTTAATCTGAGAGTCCTGAGAATCCCTCTGCTAGAGCTTGAGTACAAAGCAGCCTTAGGTACCAGCGCAGAGTCTCGTGGACTCCCAGAACATCCCAAACGTATTGTGAAAAAACAAAAAACAGGAACGGTTACTCAAGTTCTCAAGTACATCTTTGAGGCACTTCCATTTCCATTTTATGATACTGTATGGCCTACTACAGTTTTCCTCTACATGTATTTGGCTGCTTTAGTTATCCAGTTACTACCTTTACTTGAAAGGATCAGAATATTTATTTCAACAAAAACAAAACTAGAAGTCCCGAAAGCTTTCACACCATAGATCAACAGGTTTAAGTCAAGTTAAGTTTATTTATATAGCACGTATAAAACAACCAGAGTTGACCAAAGTGCTGTTCAGAATTTCATTGGTTCTGCTTTAAGCCCAAAATCCGGAGCGCTAGGATCTCAAGTCCTTCTTGTGTAACTGGGAACATTTGTGGTCATTTAAAGTCAAATTTAACCTTGACAAACAAATTTTATCAAAAGCATTGGTCGGCAAATCTCAGCTTGATGTCCCCCCATCTGTACATAAATAAAAAAAGTACCATATTAATTTAGACATACTGTGGCCCATGTCCTTCCAAACAAAGCATCACTGTAAAATGCATTCAATTTTAGAGGGTCATGTCTGTTCGGACATTTATTTTTTATAGTAAGCAGAAATAACTATTCTCAATTACTTAATGTACACTTATTTTTCTTTAAGCCCTTAATAAGCAGCAGCAGCCAGCCCGTAGGTCAGTCATTACAAACTAATGCTGTGCAGCCAAACATTGTTTGTATAAAAAGTAAAAATTTACATTACATTTTAGTAGAAAACCTAAAAGTTTCTAAAGATACCACATATGTCAGGCTGCCTTTTGTGGAAATGTGTATAAAATGTTGTGTAGAATATTTCCATTTATGTGTCAGTGTGACGTTAAAAAAAAAGTCTTGGTTTTCAATGTTTACCTTCAATAAAGAGCTGAAATAAGCTGATACCAAAATATATGTAATATTGTTAGACAGCGTGGAATAAGATCACTTTAACCATGTGAAAGCTTTAGGGGGAAACACAAGTAGAAAACTATTTGTTAAGGGTACATCTTAATTTAAACATTTCTTAATTGAATTGACATTTTTCTGAAAGTAGAGGGATCCGCCTTGTCGGCCCCAGACAATCAAACAAGGCACACTGCATATAACCCAAGAAAAATCAAATCACCCAATTAGCAGAACATTTCCCTTACTTGAAGAAAGGCACAATTTACAGCCTGAATATGAGATGAAATGGCCTGTTAATTACACTTTTTGCAGTGTATTTATAACTCATGTGGGACAATATTTCTACCTGTAACGGTGCCACGGCGAGCCTCTCAATAAAGCCGGCCAAATTAGCTCCCAAATAAACAACGCTCACTAAGCAGCAGCCATGGAAAGTATCACAATTTGCAAACCTGTCTAAACTCGTGCTCAGAGAATCATTCTTTGAAAAAAAATTTAATGGAAGAACTTAGCCAGCTGCTACATCAGCCATAAACCATCCGCTTTAGATAAATGCATCTCTGTTTCATTTTGAATGAGCTAATTCACACAAGCACTTGAGCGACTTATTTAGTTTACAGTAAATGATGGTGAAAAGTCTGGAAAATGTCACCCTTACATTTTTCATCTGACCAGCACGTATCATAAACTACCGCCACCCCCACCCCATCCCCCCACAACACTTGACAGATCAATCCAGTGTATTCACATGTGGGGCTCACACATACAGATTACATACAAACATCATGCCGGCCTCTTTAAAAGCATTCAGAAGAAATCACTGGATTTTAAAGCATGATGCAAAAAAGGAAGAAAACTGAATCACTTCTTTTCTTTTTGACAATTCAAATGAAGTAGTTCAACTTGCTGGCAGGAATTTTCAAAATAAAACCAGCATGTTAAATTATATTTCACTTGCTGGAATATTTCATTTCTAATGTGGCTGCATGGGTGAAGTCCAAATATGGTTCTCATTAAATGTCATCAGGATTGCCAGGCTCATTTAACGCTGAGTTGTTTTTGTTTCTTCTAATCCCTTCCTACTGTTTTACCACAGGAACAGTTTGATAGTGAACTATTCCTCCTTAAAAAGACAGTCTACTTGAGACAGACGCCTGCTTAATTGAGACATTTTTTTCTTTCTGGAGTTAACCAAACACAGTTCCTTTTGGCTAATAAACCGGCCGATGTAATGGCCCTTTTTTGTGGGGTCTGGCGCTTGAGACGACTTTTAAACCTGTGCTTAAGGATATGCATTCAAAATGAATCTCCTTGTTTGAGCCATGCACAGGTCATTGTAGCCTTCCCTGCTGATTTCTCATTTAGTGAGGAAAAGCAGACTTCTCTCTTGGCAAGAGCCTTCAGCGCTGGTACCAAGGAAAGGCACGCTCAGGTAGAAACACACAACAGAAAGGACTCAAGGATTCTGATAGCTTTCATTCATTCACGCAAGAGCAAACCACAAAGACCTGAGAGATTTAGAGAGTCTGTTGTCTTTTTCTTTGAAACAGAATCATCCAAGCAGACCTTAGAGGCCTGATATCCCATCTGCAGTGGCTCTGTGCTGAAGGTTATTGGTGACAGAAAACAGTTACAGTGCCGTTCGGAAAGCACAAAGCACCTTTCTCCCTTATCTTCCTTCAGTTTGCTGTTTCACACCTCGTGCTAATTGAGGCCACATTGCCAAGCTGAATACACACAGACATGAAGTGGGTGCTATTCTGTTTACTCTGGCACTTGGGAGGTGTGCAATTTGCTAGTTTGTTTAGCACTATTTTCCATTCCTCTGCGATCCAAGAGCACACAATCACAATAATCACTCCTGCTGTGGGCTTAATTAAAATTAATTGCTACTCCTCACTGACCATTAGTCCAATGGCAGATTTGCAAGACTCACTTTTTCATTTATATGGACTCTGTTACCCACTTAATCCTCAAGAGAGTCAAAATTTGAAATAGTCATTTTAAGTCTTAAATCAGATTAGAGACTGATTGGTTGAACATTTTTATGTACATGTTCAGTCCACTAAAATCCTTTATAAAAGGTTTAATTGTGTTCACATTTATAAGGGGAGGCAGTAAGACAGTTCAATACCAGGTATTGAACCCGGGACCCCCAGTGCATTATAACTATTAAAATGGGACAATATATTACTGTAATGGACCCTTTATGACAAATCTTTATCATCTTCAGAACACTCATAAATATTTGTGTCTTTTAACAAGCACTATAATTAGCACATTTAGCTAATTCTTCCCACAGGTTGCAGAGTTGACACTCAAAGCACCCAAAGCCTGGTGTGAGTGTGTGTGTTCCTTCCACTCCCTTCATAAAAGTTTTTTTTACAGACATAATCTCTGCATCCAAACAAAGTCATTAAACCAAAACTCAAAACAAACTACTCATTGATAATTACTCTGAAGACTGACTTTGTTTTTTAGCATACAGGTGACAGACAACTTCATCATTATAATGTACATGAAAAAATACAGGTGACAGACAAGTTTATCATTGTATTGTACATAGAAAAATGTTTAACTTTTATTTATTTTTCTGTCACTTATTAAACTAAAGTCCTGATGAGATTACATGGTTCGAATCTCCACTGCTATTCAGGTATTCAATGTTACACAAATGGGGCTTTCAGGGCGATTGTAACAGGTAGACTATTTTACGTATAGACACCTAACTTCTGAACTATGACTTTTTCAAACTTTTCTTGGCTCATTGTGCATAATCATTTCTCCAGTATTTATAAAGAAGTTTTGTCAAGGTTGTTAGAAACCTGCAGCAACTGATTCCAAGTATTTTGATAACCCACATTATTAAGCTGTGATGTAAAAACACAATCGACACAAACAGGAAGTGAGGTCTACATATAGACTGTGTATTAGGATGGCTGACACTTTCTCCCAGTGTACAAATATATCCAATATATATTGGATACGGGCGCTGCCGTCTTGCGCTGGTGAAATAATTTGGCGCCAGAGTGGGATCAGAAACAAACAGCAGCATGATTAGAACTACCTAAAATGACAGAAACTATCTTTGGGGAAAATGTATTTGACTACGCTAACATGGAGGGGGTGGGGTTTATAAACTGTACTGCAGCCAGCCACCAGGGGGAAATCAAGAGGTTTTGGCTTCAGTTTTGGAGAGCTGTTGTTGTGCATCTTATATACATTTTATGGTTCAGACCAACACTAGCTCTGAGTGAAAAAATGCAGCGCCATTATTTATTTCAACATGACCGCTGCACTGGCTTAGCTGTGGTGCCAATAAAAGGTTGTCAGGCAACTTTTGCCAGACGTCATCTAGCAAGCAGCTGTGGTGGCCAATTAAATACATGCAAGCATACATTCCTGGTACATTACTTTGTAATATGGACATTGCACACTATTTCTGTTTACCATGCAATCATCATGACAAAAGATAAAAACAATTATGGCCACTGTGAAAACTTTCTAGACTTAATAGAGAGTATTACAAACTGTCACAAGAACCGATGCTTTGCTACCAAGCCAATGCCAAAATTCTGAAAATGGGACGGTACTTGTTTTTCCACAGTACCAGAGATGTGACTCTTCTGGACCTGACGGGGGCAACATATACGCTTAGAAGTGTTCTAGTCTGCCATGAAATGTCAAAGGAAGAAGAACGCCTACCAGCACAAAAGAAAAAAAACCCGCTGAAGATGGTGACAAGTGCATCTGCAGCGACAGTTCCACCTCGACTAGAAGAAAATAAAAACAGTAAGAGTTGCGTCTGGAAGTACTTTGAGTTTAAGGCAGATCATCGGGGATTCATTATAAATTACCAAAAACCAGTATGCAAACAGTGCCATCAAACTTTATCAAACGAAAGGAGGAAACACTTCCGACTTAGCGAAGCACCTTAAAAAGACATCTAGATGTATTGAGCCAGTTTCAATTCATGTAAACATTACATTAACAACGTATCCAAAGTATCTTATTGTCCTTATCCTGAAATACACGCCATCATTATTTTTTGTTTGAGACAGCTTGCAAATCATTTTTTTCCCATATCCAACTGGGTATCGAGAATCGTGGAATTTTACTGGTATTGGTATTGACTACTAAATTTCCAGTATCATGACATCCTATTGTGCAATGCTACGCCTTCTGACAATCCTTGAGACTCAGATCTGTTATTTAAACAGGATCATATTTCATCATTTCATCCTTTCATCAGTGTCTGAAGCAACATGCCTCCACCAACGCAGCTAACGTAAGAAATAGACTTTTGGTCTAACACAGAAACATCACCATGAGGACAATTTGCAACAGCACTTGTTTTTTGGTCCGGCAAGACGAACATCATGTTTGCATTTTTTTCCACAGCCCATATCACTTTTATGTAGAGACAAGAATCTAAGCTCAAAGGTTAACTCACTAATGATTCACAAATTTCAACAGGGTCTCACAGTCTTTCACAGCAAATGTGGCTGGCTCAGGGATTATTCAAGTCAGTTAGCAACACCTGTGCCCAGAGATGTAATAATTGTGACATTTAGCTGTGACACACAAGTCCAGTGTGAAGCTGCTGCACAAAGAGAAAATCACTGAATGTTTATCTGTAAAACCTCCACAACAGTTGGTGACAATTCTAACTTCACTTGCAATTACTGGATTTTGACAATCTTTGAGCATTACAATTTTTACAAAATTATTCAGGTTCTTTCGCACTGTCAGAATATTTTCCCTTTCGAACAGTATCAAGTAGAGTCAGCTTTATTTCAACAGGATCCTCATCAGCTTGTACTGATCAAATCCTAGTATGGAGTAATACTTAGGGGTACACAGTCATACACAACTGCCCTCACACTATCTCCTTTAACATGTTGACTCTAGGTCAGCAGTTTTAGATCAGCCTTTATTTTACTGGAATCAAAGTAAATATTCGTGGTCTTGATGGATGATTCAGCACTCCATCAACCTGCCGTGTGATATTAATGAAGCCTGACGAGCAGCGCAGACACACAGCAGGCACAGGCAGCTGCGGCTAGCAGGACATTTAGCGCATTTCAGCGCCCTGCCGAAGCAGAGGCGTTGATCCCCACATGGCGATCTGGCTGGATTTCTACAGATCATCAGAAGCCAAAGCGGCAGTCGTGCCAGAGGCTCCTGTGAATGAGCGAACAGGCCAGGAGTCAGAACGTAGTGGTGGTGGTGGGGGGAGATGACGGGAGGTCACCGTGTCTCCAGCCCCTACAACACAGACGGCTGTTTGTGCCATGCAACCCCCACGACCCCACCTTGGTCTCAAACTCGCAGCTCCAAATTCACACTTCATAAATCAAGATGACCTGTCCTCATGTGAATTCATCTCTCTCTGTGCTGGATCATAGTGGTGCTATTGTTTCCACAGCAAGGATTCATTTTCAGAGACATAAGTATCCTTGAGGCTGATGCACAGCCTTGATAGCTATAGCAGCTCCTGGATGTCCACACCAAAAGACGTCCAGGACTGAAATTGCAGTCCTCCGTGTCAGGCCACGTCTGGTTGGTTATATTTTCTACTTCTCTGGCAGCTAAAATAGTTCCAAAAATAAGAAAACTAATTGGCCAGTGTTTATTTTTGTATGGGAGAAATACTCTAAGTGTTTTCAGCAGGTTGTTTGTGGCACGATGGTTTAACAGTCAGGGCTCTCTGGGAGGTACGGCTCAGTCCACTGCATGGAAAAAGAGCCGTCTCTACCCTTTTTTTTTTAATAAATAAGGTCTTTTATACAAAAATTGGTAATACAGTATAGTTGTGTGTGAGGCTGGCAAGGCAGCGTGTGACATCATGAGTGTTGACTCATGAGCAGATGAGTGATGCACACTGAGCTTTTTGCCTCCTCTCAAACTCATGTTTGTGCCACAGAAACAGCAGTAAAGCCTCTCTCTACTTGTGTCTGTCTTCTTGTCTCTCTCTACAGCTAGAAGGGGGGGCTTGGAGGGGTCTGGTAATGAAGCAAGTGTTCCTATGCAAGGGGGCTGTCAGCTCTACACACAGCAGACCTCTGTCACCTGCTGCCACCAGCGGGAGGCTCGAGCGACGGGCGTGGAGCCAAGCTTGGCGGCCAGTAGCAGGGCCCTGGCTCCACCTATAGACAGCTCAGCGGGTTGATTTACTCTGCCTCCATGCAGCGGTGTCTAAGGACACTCATGTATACAGTGTTGTAGTAGCAGCAGCATACAGCCAGGCCTTGACTTGAGTTATTACACCCCATCGTCTCATGTTGACATGAAACAAAGTGTGGTTCTCAATTTTGTATTGTTTGGCACGCTGACGAAAATTGAATGGATGGCATAGCATATTAGTTCTTTCTTCACTGAATTAGGTGGGGATAAGAACCTCTGCTGGCACTTTGGAAGTGGACACTTTGAAAACGCCATTTAGGGTTCAGTATACTTAAAACAGAGTAGTTTTGACGGCGTGTTGGCTGGCCACATCTAAAGGCAAAAAATGCCTGCCATCATAGCCTCGTCCTGGCTGCATCCCACTGCCTCCCTGATTCATATTCAATAACTCTTTCTTTGTGTCTTAGTGCATGAATTGCACAAATACAGATAACAGCACCCACTTTTGCTCAGTCTCTCCTAAAAGGTATTCACAATGTTGCACTTGGTTGTACACTCGAGTGGCAGCGTACAGATAGATTAGTTCTCTCTCTCTCTCTCTCTCTCTCTCTCTCATATAACCGACTTGTCACAATCGTGGCGTCAGGTACTTTGGGAAGGTGTTCTCTTCACGGATGAACCCTAACACCAGATACTGACTGTTTTTTTTTTTGGCATAGAAATACATAGAAAAAGTCTTTTGAGTTTAGCTCATGAAAAATGGAAGCAAAAACAAAAGTGCTTGCTTTATAATTTTCCTGCATATTTTCTTACCTATGCCAATGACTGTGTAAAGTGCCCATGCATGTTGGATTGACTTTTTGGAAACCTGTCATCAATGTATGTCACTGGTTGAGAATATAGTTGGGGTGGTGGGTGGCGCAGGTTATGATGGCACGGCGCGTGATGGCTTCATTGGGTTCAGTGATAAACTAGTCAAACGAAAGTGTAAAAAAATGACCAGATAACATTATCAGATGATTTAGAAATTAAATAACTATTTACATATTAAACAAATGAAAACTAAAACTAAAAATATTGTTGGACAATGCTACTTCTGACACAATTTCAGAGTGCTTATTAGGGCTGAACAATGTGAGGAAAATATTTAATATACCCTATATCTTAACGTTGTTGAATATCACAAAAATGATTTCTGTCTTTCTCCTGCCTCGTATTCTGCTAAAGTACAAGAAATTGCTCTTTAAAATAAAAAAAAATGACAGGAAAGTGTAGCCATTATGCCAAATGTAACGGTTCAACAGATAAAATACCCATAATGCTGAACTATAATCAATACAGAAAGTTCAGTTAATATCAACACTCCTCCAAATCGCCTAACTCTTGTTAAATCATATATAAATATGGCTTTTTTGAAGTGTTTTAATCCATGGTTTGGCGATCCTAAACATGCTGTTGAGTAATATAAGGGTACATGTCCTGTTGCACTCATTTAGATCTCATCTGAGCAGATTTCTGTCATTCAAACAACTTTGAGTTGTAGATCAAAACTTGTACAGCCAATTTTATATAATAACAGGTTTTATTCTGGCTTGAGTCCAGTTCGGGGAGCTTTCCCAACGGTGAGGTTGTGGTCCTTCTACTGTTTTATTAGTACAGTTCATCCCATTGCAAGACAACCAGCAGCATTAACGTAACAATAGCCTCTGCCCGAAGTGCAGTGTTGATGCTGTTATTCACGTGGCGTGAGACTTCACAAGGGGGAGAGGCTAGAGAGACTGAGGGAGAGCAGGGAAAGGACGAAAGCTGAACGAATACACTTTGTGTTTTAAATAGCATAACATTCTGTGGCGCACCGCAACAAATTAGTCTGTGTGTGGGAAACACTGATGTAACTATAACTGTCATTTTCTATGCACCTTTTGGTAGAAAAGGGAAGTAACCATTTGTGGACAATATGCGTCTGACACATGCTAAAAGTCTAAAGTGTGTACTAGTGGAGTGCAGCATCATGTATGTTACTGATTCTGTTGCTTTTAACTGTGAGCAGCAATGAAAAAGTGAAGTGATTCTATTTTTGTGTGCTTTGAGTCAATAGAATGGAATGATGGCTGGCAGATACACCTCAGCTTTTCATTGCAGCTGTGTTTCTTTCAATTATCAAGTGAATTTGCAGCAACAAAAATGCAGGTAGGTGAGTGAAAAGGTAGCTGCGTTTCCATCAACTGGTTCAGGGTGGATTAACTAGGCAAAAGCGCATTACCGCCAGAAGTTGGTGCAATAGGCTACAATCCGCCAGTAAACAGAGTGGAAGAACCAGAAAGTAAACAAATTGCCTGGCCATCATAATGCTTACAAAAATTGTGTGGAGGGAGTTACAAAAGACAGCAGAGTTCAACTTAAAGCTATAGTGCACAGTTTCTGTCTCCCCCTTGAGGAATTCTAAGTAATGACAACAAAACTGTTAGCGCAGCCACATGACACAAGCCTTCCATGACCGCGCACCACGCCCACCCCTCCTCTACACAGTTACTTGTAGCCAAGGAGGACACGGAGGATTGTAAAAATATGATGGTCTCTTCAATAGAGGTAATTATCTTCACTCAAGCTTCTGTGCACAAAAGTTGCCGTACGACAAATTTTCTGAACATAGCTATACTGAGAAATACAAAGAGTTATGTGGAGCTGATAGTCTTAATTAACTTTATATCAACTCACTTGGCAATGACTTGAATGTAACAGACATTCATTATTATAAAAAGGTTACGCACTAAAACTTTAATGCAAAAAAGCTGCAATGCAGTACAGCTATGGCAAGTACTGGAGAAGAGTATGTGTCTTTAAAATGACTGCAGCCATAGTAGATTTCCCTGTGTTGTACATCAGACTGTACATATCTATGTCTATGAAATATATCAATACAAAGTAAAAATAACATTTTAGAGATTATAAATAGCTATGGTTGAAATTTATGTATGAGACAGCTACTATGAACGTGTCGACACAAAACAAGCCAGTGAGAGTGCACATAAGGTTTTCAGGTGAGCTGACTGGCTCTCTGTGAAGCTGGAATAAAGTGCAGCAGGGTATGAGACATAGAAATGAAGACTGACAGGGAGAGGAATGGGACTTGAGCTGGGGGGAGAGTCCACTGCAGCACTGACTGCTACTGGAGTCAGTGCTGCAATGGAAAGGGTTAACACGAGACAGTAAAGTGAATCCAGATGTGCTGTTATTATTAATATCTCTGGCTGATGAATGGGAAGGTAAAATTACAGGCGCCAGCCAGGGAGGCCCCGTGTGTTGCCCTGCCACCCAGGCGCTTCCCAGCTCACCTCCACAGCTCCAGCAGCCGCAGAAGATCAGGGTGAGGCCGTCAGTGGGGAGAGGCCGTCAGTGGGTAAAAGGACGTCTGTAAGCCTCCAAGTAACTTTAGCATGTCAAACAACCAGCAGGCAGGTAGACAGACGGACAGACACTTTCACCAGCCGGCGGTTTAGCACTGGGCAGAGAGATGGGACAGACACATGACTTCATGCTTCACTTTCATCTCGGTCACTGCTCTGTCTCATGTCAAAATGAAGGAATGGTTTTACACAAACACATAACTAAAATGAGTTTTTGATGTGGTGTTACACAGATGTTTAAATTAAAGCTCAATTACTCAATATCTTTAAATCTGTCCACTTACAGTTCATGCCACATTAATATTCAGTGTTAAGAATTAAGACAATGGAAGTAGAGCCAAAGAGTCAATCTACAAAAATAGACTGCCAACTATTGTAATAAGATGTATTGTTTCAGTCACTTTTTTAAACAAACTTTTCCTGGCTCTATCCTCTCAGAATTGCTTTTTTTGTAGTTGTTAATCAGACAAAATAAGAAATTAAAATTTTAAAAAAGCCTCTAAGATCTGTGTGTTTCAACCTCTGTGCAGATAAATGTTTGTTTAACTATCAACTGCTGTTAAACTGAATTGTCAGGCAACTCTGTGCGACTGATAGGAAGGAACCTATAATCACTTTATTGGCTCAATAAGATCCTCACACCTCCTCCAGTTCACACCTCAGTCAGCCTCTCATGTTGGTTCAACATGTGACAGTGTTGTTGCTGTGAATTCAAACAGACATGGAGACAGACGGGATTTCATACCACTTCTGGCAGACAGAATCGTTTTTCTCGCCCTTTTTCCCTTTCATCATAAAATGTGACACTAAGGCAGAGAAGTTTCTGTGTTCTGTTATTCAACAGGAGCTCTGCTGGTTTACAGCAACTTTGTCAAAAATTCTAAAATAGACCCAGCAGAGCCACAGACCCCTGCTTAATAAGCATCTGTGCTAGGGGCTCTTAAACTGTCAAGATTTAGGTCAGCCTTTTCACGTTTTATTTGCAAAATAGTTAACACTCTGCATTGTAGGCTGATGTGTTGTGCATAGTATAAATCATATGTGTGACTCTACAGAGAAGGCAAAATAAATGATACAGCAGCAGTTTACATAGTTTTAGGTTAGCATTTTATTTGCTACTTCATACTTCATACAGTGGTCTGTCCTGTGTGTTGGGAAATTGTATTACATTTATGTGATGTCAGTCAGACCGTGGATTTCAATAGTGAAAGTAATCTATCCTGGATCAGTCAGTCCAGGGTCCACCTTTCTGAAGATACATAAAAAATCTTTTCAGTTGAGGCTTCCAGCCACAATAGGCAGTCATTTCCATCTCTAAAACTGAACTTTTTCACTTTGCTTTGACGCATTTAAAAACGTTTACATGTTACCGTGTAGACTGCTTTTTGCTGCAAGATGCATGTGCGTGTATGAAAGGGATTGCATCGCGGGTGTTAATGCAACCGCTACCATTTATGACCCACAAACAAATCAGAATTGCCACTGCTGCTGTGTGACAACAGAAACAGACATACATTAATATGCACACCTGTGCCGTGTGCTCTGTTACATTGAAAATAATAAAGAGTTAGTAGCGACAAAGAGTTTCACCCTGCAGATATTAAATTGTCAATCAATTCAACACCACTCCTTACCAGAAGATGTTGGTCCATCCATGCTGTCATTTTCTACACTTGCTTATCCTGTTCAGGGTCACGGCACGCTGAAGCCTTTTGCTGAAAGCAATGGATGAGAGGCCTGGAAAAGTGTGTCTGATGGAGGAAGTACCAACTGAAAGAGGACAAAGAAGAGAGTTTTTATTGGTTTGGTATCTCGTGTTGATGGGGAAGTTCAAGAAATCAATGTAAAAATTGAAACTTCCATCTCAAGAACAAGCCATTGGCCATTTCTTTAAACATTGTAAACAACATATGGTTATGTTAGGTACCAAAGCAGGAAATCGTCTATAGTTCAAAAACCCCAAGTAAAAAGTGTCAACTGTCATTGACTCCTATTTCAAATCAAAAACATACTTTAATAGTGCTAGGTATCGTTCAAATTTGATACCAGTATAATACCTTGACTTTGATACCGGTTCCTAAATGATACTTTTTTCCGATACTGGTTTTATAAAAGCCATTTGAACAAAAATTGTTTATACACAATACACATTATGGTAAAAAAAATTATATTTTTCAGCTGCTTCATATCTATTTCTTGCACAATGTAGTCCCACCTCTGCAAAAAAAACCACAAAGACTTGCACACGTAATTTCCCTGTGTTTTTCCTGTATGCCTCTACGACGTGTAATGTTGGACAGCTAATTCCCAGCATTATTAGATATTGGTACAAGCATGCTGCATGGTTATTAGCTCACTGACGCTGATGAGATTTACTACTTAGGTATTGAAATTTGGTATTGAATGACGAGGCTTTTTTTGATACACGATACTATTGAGGAATTTCTGTCGGTGCCTAAAAGTATTGAAGTTTGGTACCAAGCTTACACTTTGTGTGCAACGTTGTCTTTGCAGTCAGCTGCTTTAATCTGCATTTTTGCCGGCAGACGTAAAATGGAACCATGTCCTGGGTATGAATAGAGCCCGACTGATAAAGAATTTTTAAGGCCGATACCGATATGAATATTTGGTTATTTAAAAATCAATATATATTTAAAAAATAAATCCAGAAATGCTAACAAAACACAAACAGATTTCCCTAACATTAGTTATTTGTGGTTATTTATGAGTCCCACTAAAATAACATGATAATATTTTGTTTTATTGTCACAACAGAACAGAGTAACATCAAAATATAATAAAATTCTGATAAATAAAATGTATAAAAATACAAACTTAAGATATGAAAGTTAAAGTCCCTTGAACAAAAACACACATTTCCAAAAAAGTAAAAATCACTGTCGCCAACAGGGACTTTGAGGTGTGCCCTCTGGTGGACAAACTATGCAACACCAACGCTCATAACATGGTGGACTGTCCGTTTTTTTTTTTTTTTTTTGATGAAATATTCATTTAGCCGAATAATTTATTTGTCATTGTAAATGATTCTGATGAATGACTATGGAATTTTTTTTACTTTTAATTTAATCGTCCATAATAAATGCCGGTACCGATAGATCGGGAAATAATAATAATAATACATTTTATTTGAAGGCGCCTTTCTTGGCACTCAAGGACGCCGCACAGGGAATTTATATATTACAAACAACACAAACAAAGCCTGTCAGTGAGCGGATGTTGAGCAGAGAGAAATGCCTAATATCGGCCGATAATATCAGCCCACTGATATATCAGTCGGGCTCTAGTTACGAGCATGTCAGGCTAGGTCCAAATGACTGAGTCTAATTGGTTCAGGTCAGGGTTTTGTAACGGTTGCAGGTCTCTCGTCTGTGTGTCAATGTGTCCAATACCCAAGTAGATCCAAGAAGGGTATCTCTCTGCATGTGGTGCCTCATAATCATCACAGGAGATAAATGCTGCTGCGGCTGCACGTTTACTGGCGGCATATCATGCTGAGAGTGTCAAAAATTTCGGAAGCTGTTTACTAGAGCAGCAGAGGCAAAGCAAAAAAAGGCAAGAAGAGGAGAAGGTTCCTGGTCGATGGAGGATGGAGCAGAAGCAGGAGACGGAGGGGAGGGTGTAGTAGAGGGTTGTGGGAACTGAGAAACGAGTGTAAATCCAGTAGGGGAGATGGAGCCTGGCTGGCCACAGGGGCTGTTGTTTTAACCGTCAGACACAAGAGGGGGTGGTGCAAATGTTGTAGGTGGGATTTGGAGGGGGGGCATCCCTCTCGGGTTGCTGCTGTCCCCAAGAAGTCCTGTGAGAGCACCCCCAGCCAGCCTCTCTGTCGCTGTCTGCCCCTCTGCCCCCACCACCGCCTAGCATGGAGCCCCCACCATTCCTACACATGACAGCCCAGAAGACAACCTCACGCTGGCTTTACTCACCCGCCTTTGTGCATTTTCAACACAGGGATACCAGACAAATTATGCTTAATGACCGGCGGTGGTTGCCAGAGGAATGGCTGCTTTGTTGCTAGTGCCAAGTGTGTAAATGTTAGAGTGCAACCTTATACAGCCACCCTCGGCCCTACTGAGCAGATGCCCTCTCTGTTGCTGGAGTAAACAGGCTGGACCAGGTTCAGGACCTTGGGGTGCATCCTAAAGCCCCTTAGTAGCTACATTTCCAAAATTGCTGTCTCTAAAGTCAGCTAAGCAGTACATGTTTGATGTTCACAGAGCCTGGCTTAGCTTGAAGAAAGATGCATTCACTTTCTTTGCATGTAATCATTGGAATAGTTTCTCTCTTAAGATAATATAATTCAACTGACAAATTAAAAACAAGACTTCTCCCTCATCTTAAATGATGATTTTGCATGTTTTGTTTTAGGCCTGTTCCAATTACATGTAGTTTTTCATGTGCAGGTCACATGTTTGATGTTGTTTTTAAAAGTACCACATAGTTTAAATAAATCTCTCTTGCTTATAGGGAGAAAAACAGCAGTTAATGTACAGCCAGGATGGTGGTTGAGGGCTCATGAGAAACTGTTTGCAAAACAGAAATCAAAGGGAAATCTGTTTTTTTTACAACAAAACAGACAGAACTAACAGATTAAGTTTTTTTGCCTCCATGTACCTTAAAATGAAAAATATTGGAAACAGATTAAATTATTTCCAATATGAGACTACTTGGTCTGTCTGTGAAGTAGAGATGTTTTCTCCACTATCAATGTGATTGGTTTATTGCTATGGAAATATAAATGTGCAAAACATAAATTCACTGAGTGGCAAGTTAAAATCACCAGTGAGCAGCAGCCTTCCATGTCAGATATTTTTAGTCGACAAATGTAAAGCAAAAATCTAAATCCATCTCAGCGAATCTGCATGATTCTCTATTTAAAAGATGAAGCTGGTGATCTTCCGTTTTTCTTATTGTCAACAAATCCCATAATACAATAGCCGACAGGGGCAATCGCACTGCATCATTTCTGTTTACGGAGTTTTTGTGCTTTTCTTTTTTGTTTCTGTATTTGCAGCGCGTTTGTGTATTTGGTTGTGTTGTGTGTATTTGCAGCGCGTTTGTGTATTTGGTTGTGTTGTGTGTATTTGCAGCGTGTTTGTGTATTTGGTTGTGTTGTGTGTATTTGCAGCGCGTTTGTGTATTTGGTTGTGTTGTTTGTATTTGCAGCGCGTTTGATAAATGCTGCGCATGTGTTGTCAAATCCATGAAGGTGTTTTCTTAATTTGCTTGTGTTTTGTCTATTAGCGTGTTTCATTAAGTTGCAGTGCATTTGCCTGTGTCGGCCACCGTGCATTAAAGCCTACGACCAAGACTGAATATATCTACTAACAAGTTGTGTTTGTGTGTATCAGCCTGCTACAGTATAGCTTCTTCCTCTGTGCCATAGAGCTCCATTGTTGCTAAAAACACATCAATGAGCCACACTGTGGCCTTGGGTGACATGTTCACACACACACACACACACACACACACACACACACACACACACACACACACACACACACACACACACACACACACACACACACGTTTAAATAACGCCAGCACCAATTTCTGGGGATTATGGAGCTTTAGTTTTAAAAGAATTAACATATTTGTGAGCTATTCTTTAATACTTACAGTATGTCTTCAGTAGGAAACAGGTTGGGAGCCACAGACAAGGTAAGACAGTCAGAAAGTTAGAGTTAAAGAAGTTAAATAATTTATGGCACTATGCTTTCATTGTGTGGAAAAGATATACACTGAACTACTTTGATGATGAATATAATCTTGCATTAGTTGTTTTTCTGGATTTCTCGTTCTTAAACTTCAGATCAAAACATGTCGCAGAGTTTTTGCTGTGAAGAAAATGTTCCAAGCTCTGATTTATCTCCTGTGGAGTTGAATTACAAAGCGACATTCAGAACAGGAAAATGTTAATTGATTTCTAATCAATGTAACTGAGCCGTGTGGGTAAGGCAAAGAATACAAGCTAGGATTTCGACTAATTCCAGGAGTCTGAAAAATGAGGAGTGGCAGAGAGAGGAGACTTTTTAAAAAGCTGGAGTCAGTCTGATTGCTCCCCAGGGAGACATTTCCACCCGAGTGTCCCACAAATGACATGTTTGTATGTAACGTAATATGCTTTCTTTGAGAGGTGACGCTTTAGTGGGAGACACATTCTTCCCAAGGGCCCTGCAGTCAAACACTAAAAATGTGTTGGTTGTTTTACTTCATTTTCTTTTGTCAAACATAAAACTACTAGTGAGAGCTCATACCTGCTCAGGTGGCTGATTAAGTTTGATTTATACACCCTGCAGATTCCCAGAATTCAGAGCATAAAAAAGCCACTTCATTTTACATTCATACTGCATGTAGAATGCAAAGAAACAAATGAACTACTATCAAAATGTCTAATTTAACACTTTATTTTAAGTTTTTCCAATTTGCAAGCCTTATGGTGCTTTAAGCAGATAAACGTGTTTACTAATGTATTGGTCAACAACTTTAACTCTTCCTCAAGCACCCCTCAATGGAGATTGGTATATAAACATATGATGAATGAAAATAGAAGGTAACATTATTGAGATATACTGTACATTAATATGCACTTAAATTGTCCCTATAGCTGTGTATAACTACATTATAGTGTGCTTTTCAACCTTAAATTGAATGTTCATATACTTCTTATGAATGCTAAATAGCGGGACTTAAAGTGTTACCCAGATTCTTTTAAGGGATTCTTGTGGGCAAATTTATTGGACTATGAAATCGAACATCTGTTCTGCACACAAGCAAATTAACAGGCAATTTGTACAAATGAGATCTGTTTTAGTTTAAATTAGACCGTCACATAAACACAGAAAGAAAGCAGTTTTCCACTGCTGCAGGCTGTGTGCTGTTTGTTTTCTAAAACATTTTTCTCACGCAGAATGAATAAAACACAGACACCCAACATCCATAAGCAGACAGCGGTTGCATTCATGTATTTGATAAAAGTCAATGTATTTAGTATTTTAACCTGTGTTCATTTTTGCCCTGATGTGGCTGCAAAAGTGCCCAGATGCAGAGAGAACGGAGCATTGTTGACAGCATCACATTGGTTCTACAACTTCTTTTTACCCAAAGACAAAAATAAAGGTAAAGACATACAGGAGCACAGCAGGAAATAAGAAATAAAAAGAAACGATACAGCACACAACAGAGAAGAGTAGTTTGCCTTAACAATTTTCTTCAAAGCCATGGGATCCACAAATGTTTTAATTTCATGGACCTCCAAAAAGACAAACACTTAACCATTGGATAAGATCTAGTGTGCTGTTTGTTGTTGTTATAAATGTATAGCTGAACTGTAGATGACTTGTTCTACTTGAATTTCACATCAAGGACCACCACTACTCTACCCAACAACACTTATTACACTTGTTACACTATTTTATGCATCTGTTTTGTAGGATGCTTTAAAGTTTACATCAATATTTTGTAAATGATTTGAAAATATATTTTTAATTGCAAATATGGATCTAAGAGCAGGGACCTAAACCTTAACCTGTGTGACTAAGCAAAAACGCATCATACAGTATTTAGCATTCACAGGGTTACATCCGATTAGACCAGGGGTCGGCAACCTTAGGCACGCATGCCAATCTCAACCAATGGGACACTAGCAATATGTGTGCAAGAGGTTTTTGGAAATGTTCCAAACTGCATGCCTAAATGAATGCAACTAACATTTTCCCGGTCGCACCGGTGCTAATGTCCTTGCATCTGCTGCCTCTCCACAAACAAAGCACTGTTGTGTGTATTGATATGGTTTAATTTTGCATTACATGACCCATTTCTTCTGTAAAG
>NC_045747.1:19043336-19067186 GCF_008692095.1 Etheostoma spectabile | reverse complement strand
GCCTGTGTTTGGATCTCTCATCTTACTCTCCGCGCAGCCCCGCCCCCATTAACTCGCACACGCCGCGATAGCAACATGGAGAGAATCAGTGGCCGCCAGTCCACACTTCTGACATTTGTCCACAGTTTTAATTGTTATTAACACAGCTGTATATTGTTAATAATAATAATAATAATAATAATAATTAGGGATGTCCCGATCCCGATCTCGAGATCGGATCGGCCCGATCTTTTCCTATTTTCCCGTGATCGGAGCTCGGCTACATTACCTGACTAGTCGCGCCGTCTTTACGGCAACTGCCGTAAAGTACGCTAGTTACGGTGACGGTAGTTGTGCATACAAACCTCCGCGGCGGTGCAAGCAAGCATGTCAGAAGTGTGGAGTATTTACTCTCGCGAGTGAAGACTGTCCTAAAGCTACTTGCAATGTCTGCAACATGGCAATTTCAAGAGGAGGTAGCAGCGAGCTACTTAACACCACGAACTTGATTCGTCATTTGGGACAAAAACCATGCAAGGATGAAGCGTTTTGTAAAGCTGCAGATGGAAAGGTTGCTAAAGCAAAGCAACAAACGTTATGAGGAGAGACAAATACTCCAACAAAAATAATAGAGCGAAGAAGATCACAGAAAGGATGGTCGAATTTATTGCTCTTGACAACCAGCCCATCTCAGTAGTTGAGAGTCATGGGATTTACAATATTAATAGTAATGCTTTTTGATAAAATATTAGTCTAATAAAAAGTTGGGTTACTTGCTCAAAATATCTTTGAGTTTGATCAATTTCAATACTAAAGGCAAAATATCGGATCGGGACTCGAAATCGGATCGGATTTGAGGTTAAAAGATCGGATAAGGATCGGAGGCCTAAAATGCTGATCGGGACATCCCTAATAATAATACATTTTATTTAAGAGCGACTTTCTAACACTCAAGGACGCTTTACAGACAATAAAAGACAGATACAGGGAACAGAAAAGTGTAAGTAGTTATAACAAAACAAATAAAACAAACAAAACAAAAAAAAAAAAGAATGAGAGGCAAACCTGTATTTGTACCAGTGTTTCCGCTGGTAAAAATGCAGCGCGGTGACGATAGACATTTCATACACACGACGTGTGTAACTCTGCTGAGCCGCCATTCGCCCCGTGCTGGACCCATTCATAATGAGTCAGCCGTCTCTCTGTAAGTAGCCTCCATCACACTCCCTCTCTCTCCCTAGCTCTTTTAATCAGTTATTGTTGAAAAAAAAGTGAAGGAGCTTTTAAAAATACATCGTAGTCTATTTACTTCAGATAGCTAATGTGTTGCAGCTGTATGTCTACACAACTTAAGACAGAAGAATGTAGCATAATATGGATGTGAAAGCAGTTATAAATAGTCCATTTTAGACTATAAAATTTGTTTTTGTTAAAATCAACAAATAATCTTGATAATTAATCGTGATCTCAATATTGATCAAAATAATCGTGATTATCATTTTGCCCATAATTGTGCAGCCCTATATGTACACCTAGAAAAGGGGAATTCCGGCAGCCCCCCACCCCACCCCCCAGAAAATCGCACCCTGATTATACTGCATATACTGTATATATATTTACAATAAAAAAAGACATACTGAATGTTTGGTACTTTCAACTTTATAAAGAACCCAAATAATGAATTTGTAGTCTAGATTGTTGTTGTTGTCTGATATCATTTCAATTAACTAATCGATTGATTAACTAAATTAACTTAGCACTAAGTTTAGGTCCCAAACACACGTGCTGCTGCAGAGCGTTATTCTCTGTGTTTGTCTTCTATGCCTACTTGTAGCATTTCAATGTTCTGCAGGTAAATGTTGTTTCTTTGGGGATAATCTAGATTGATAGATGGTCTGCCATGTTGCGGGACAGCAATTTGGCATGAAATGGTGCACTGTCACCAAGGTCCAGTGATCAAAGGAGTCACAGGGGGTCAGCAGGACAGTTCAGTCTTCACAGCCACACCAGCCCTCCTTCAGAATCTCTGCATATTTTTCTATCGTATCCCCCGCAGTGTGAACTCAGGAGGTCTGACTTCTGGCTGCACACAAATCACTTCTGGAACCATTTTAAGTTCCCCTTTTTACGTATTGATATGAGCATATAAACAATTAAATGGATAATAACCTATTACAATGTTGTTGTAAGCAGATATAACTGTTTATTAAAAGTATGCACCAACAACTATAACTGGACACCTATAACTGGAGTCTGGTGTATATACAGACAATGAAAGACAATCAAATAAACCGCAGGTGATATGATATTAAATATATCGTCACAGGAGAAGTTATTATTGTTGACAGTAGTGATCACTTAAAAAGAACTTAATTTAAGTGTTATGAACCATGTATACAGCCAACTAATTGGATTTAAATTAAAGTGTTCCTATGTGTTTTTGCACTGTCTTGAGATCAATTGTTAATTTAACACTGCAATGTTGTCTTCTTTGGATTCTGTGTTGATAAAGTTTGAGTTTCTGTAGGCAGTACTCAAATATCACTGCTCGGTTCAGAATATGTTTCCCAGGAAGACCTACCTGACGCCTGGTATTTACAACTACAAAAAAAAACTAATGAACTGGATACTGGATAAAATCACTACTGTGTGCTAACAGCAAAACAGATATAGATGCCTATTTTAAACTAATCCTTTCATTTTGTTAGTTTTAAGTTGACCACACATCATTAACCTGGTAGAGGGAGGTTGTTCAGTAGCTCCATCAGATACAAGCTCATTGGGGATCAAAGAAATTCTCGGCCAGCATGGGTGCTGTTTGACTGTGAAAACTCAACGTTGTGTCCCTGACTAGAAGGGATTCCCTGTGAGATAGAGACAAAGAGGGGATCAGTGGCCTGCCCGGCTGAGAGAAGGGAGGGAGGGAGGGGGTTGAAAGCAAACAGCCTACTGCCAGTGTGATATATGTTTAAGCCCACTGGGTGCAGAGCAGAGACACCCAGCTTAAGATCCTTAACTCGTCTCAGCAACTGGGATGGTCGATCCCTTCCGACTCTGTGACTCAAGCTGGTGCTTTATTAAAGAAAAACAGAAGCTGTGCTTAAATGCCCATATGAAGGCAAAGACAAGAGCATTGTCTCCGTTTAAAAACCTCTTTAATTTGAGGAAGCAGCTTTTCTTGTGTTATTGTACATTTTAAACTAATTTGACCCTCTTAATAAATAAAATAACTTTTACCAGGCAACATTCCTCACTGTCTTTAAAATTATGTAACTTCTTTTATTGGGCTTTTATTGCTAAAAAGTCATACCTATAAAAAAACTGTTTTCAGACAGGAAAAGAATGTGCTTACAAAGTTAAAAAAAACATATTATTCAAATCCATGTGAAAGTTTCTGTGAATGCCAAAGTTGTGGACTAAAATACCAAATCATATACTGTACTGAAGGACTGGGTGTGAACTCAGTATCTACCATACTATACTACATTTTTTGAAGAATCTGATTACCCATCCATATGAAGTGCATTTGTAGGAATATTTAATATGGTCATACCATTGTTAATGACATCAAAACTAAGAAAACACTATGATGACATTTTCAAGATTAATAAATAAAAATGTTCATTTATCTGTCAACCAAGACTAATATCTTCTTGGGACAAAAGTGACTAAATTCCTCCAGAAATCTTCCTCACAATAGGCTGATTCAGTTTCAATGTTCTTTATTCAATCAGCGACTATGTTTAATAAACAAAATATCCTATCAGTGCCATACTTGGAATAAAAGTGGAATAGTAGTATGCCTGTAAACATAGTCCCTGCAAACTGTTGTATGTAATAATACCTCTGCTAAAAGGATTTACAAACAGGGGAAGTTTAGGGGTTTATTATTCAAATGCTTGCTGTAAGGTTTTTGTAAATGAATAATCTTTGGATTTACATGATATAGTGATATGTATCTGAGCATATCAATTGTGTCATGGTGTCATAACTGGGAAATTGTTATGAATAAAATACTTTTTCAAGACAAATACAGATTTTTGGCTCCATTAAGTAACGAATGCCTCTGGAGGTTTGGGGAAATGTATAATTTATGGGCTATATATTTATAATGACTGGATTATATCAGCTTTTTTAGTGTCATAAAAAAACCCGCTATCATGACCAAACAAAGGCTCATTCAGCTGTCAACCAGGAAAAATATATTTTGGTCAAATTTGGACTGAATTCCTCCACAAATTCACTTCACAATAGGTTGATGCAAATTAAATTTTCCCTAGTTAGTCAGCGTTAACTGATGAGGAAACTGGAGAGTTTAAATTGACTGGAACGATGATGCGTCTATAGGATAAATATGACATGAATCCACCATCATCTGTCCATCTGTTTTTTATATTCGGCCCGACACTGCTCTGCTCTGTGCAGCTGCTCTGACCCATTCTTACCCGGCATGAAAATCCATCATACCGCCTATGAACATTTATTGCCACAATTCAGCTTCCCAGACACTGAAGTATGAAAATAGTGGCTCGGAGACAGAGGCCCGGTACCCGACCCTGACTCACAGTTACAATTCTCTACCTTTTCTTTTTTTTTAGACGCCAACTGTGGTCTGCAAGCAAAGACGGGGGGTGGGGGGATTGCTAGTTGCCATGCTGTAACAATTAATTAGAAGTCCCTCAAATTACCTGAGGAGTCCAGAGACAGTCAACCGAGAAGCTCCCACGAAGTAGACCAACTTAGACCACCCAGATCCTTTAGAGAGCACTGCTGATGTTTATGTCAATCATTTTAAAAAATAATAGCAAAAAAATAATAATGTTTTGTTAAAGGGGAAGCATGCAGTTCAAAAACGCAAATCAAAAATCATTTGAGCAGTTTTCGGAGCATTGATGATGCAAAATGTTTTGAAAAAAGTCATACATTTTAGGACTATTTGTACACTTCCATTCTTTTCCCTGAGGAGCTTTTTTATGAAAAAATAACTAAAAATTTAAAAAAAGGCACAGGATCTTCTGGTCTTTGCAGAGTTTGCAGAATGGCAGAGATGTAGTTATAAAAGTCGCAGCTTGACAGACAGCATTTATTCTACACAGCGGATTTATTTAATATTGTTACCCAATTCACAGTATTCTTTGCAGCAATAAACAGCTGGTGAGGACGGACAGGAAAGTGTTGATGGTGAAACTGTGGAGTCTGTGGTCGGGTGGTTTTTAGTGTAATGTGATTCTGACTGGCCAGATAGCTGACTTCTGTACTGCCTGCTATGGCTTCTCCTTTGCTTTCCTTCAACACAGCAAGGCAAAATCTGCACTCACTCTTAGACTTCAACCAATCTGGGATTCTGATGGTTGATTACATGTAAGCAACACTGGTCGTCAATGACCGTGATTGAAATAACGGCGTTACTAACGGCGTTACTTTTTCAGTAACAAGTAATCTAATTGATTACTCTTCCCATTTTAACTAACGCCGTAAGTTACTGCCAAAATATGCGGCGTGTTACTATAATTGAAGCTGTTTTGTTTTTTTATCATACCAACTAGATCTCTGAGCCAAGAGGCAAAGACTTTTTCTTACTGTTCTTAGTGGGCAGTGCACGAGTAAAGCGCATAAGTGCTGACGATTGGCTGAGGTTGAATAAAATTTCAAACAGAGGTAGAGTTGGGTGGGTGTTTGAAAGCACGCATAGTCAGACACACAACGAACAACACAAGCAAGTCAGTCAACAAGAGACAGGTACGGCGAGCCCAGATGAGGGGCAATAAATATAAAAAGTTCCAAAACATCTATTGTGTTATTTGTACCGATCCACTATATATACAGTATATAAAATCTACATACATGGCATTTGATTTGAGTAACTAATTTACTAATTTTACTAATACTTTTTGGAAGAAGTAACTAGTAACTGTAACTAATTACATTTTAAAGGTAACTTGCCCGACACTGGTCATTGAACTAAATAGAAAAAATGACTTTAAGTCTTTTGAATGTCAGCAATTTCCTTAGCCCAACAAGCCAGACCCACATCAAGATGTTGGGTCTGGGAACTCACGATTGGCAGGGCTCAATCCGAGGGGCGGAGTAAACGGTTGTCTTTCAAATTCCGTCTGCACGTCGTAGGATAGCGCTACAATCGACCAGAACAACGCTAGTTGATAGATTAAACTTTTGTCGTATCCGGTCAGCAAAACACATCTTCCTTTTTTAAGAATTTTTTAATAAGACTTCAGTGCTTAATTTTAAGTCTTCTAGAGTCGCGGAGTTGGGTATGGCTGCAGCCTGGAGACCTCTCGTCTCATGCCCTTCCGGGTATGCAGAACCGTTGCAATTCTGCCATCCTTACGTTAAGCCCGCCCACCGACTCAATACACAATGTGATTGGCCTGACCAGAATTTGGTTTTTCCAGCTCGAAAGCCAACAGAGAGTTGCTAGACTGACCCTACCTTCAAATTACATTTGCTGCAGCTAGGGTGCGTCTAGATTTCTAGGCTACAATTTTCTACATTTCCCAGAGTGACAAAGTTCTCTTTCTTGTTTAAGACTTTCATGAAGATTGAATTCTTGCCGAGAAAGATACACTGAAAAGAGAGCAATGTTTTTTACTTTAAACTATATAATATTGTATTTTTTATTCATTTATCTGACACTCTAGTAACAAAAGAATCAACACATTGATGCAACAATAATGTAACCCTGAAAAGGGTCCATCCTTCAGAATGAGTTCCTCACTTTTGTGGCCTAAGTACTACTTCTTAATAGTTATGTTTATTAGTTGTCAGAGACAATACCCACTGATTAAGAAAAAAATGATAAGGAGCAAAACAACTAATTTCATCTCAGCATCAAGACGTTAAAGCAGTGACTGCTCTTGTTCTCGTACAGCAGAACTTTTTTTCCACATTGTGGTTTCACTACTTTTACTTTGGTGAATAAATACTCCTTCGCCACAGAGTTCTACATATAGGTGCAACACGGCATCATTTGAATTAAACTCTTTCTGTTTGATGCTTGATTATGAGGATTTGATATATAATGTTAACCACTCCATTTTAGTGAAAGAAAGTGCTGAGTCCTAACCACTGACTGTAGGTCATAACCACATTTCAAACATGTCAACATGATGAGAAGTCCTCTGTATTTGGCCAGATTTAAACAATTTTCCTTAATTAATTCTAAATTTCTAAAAGTGAAATCTTAATATAAACCAATAACAAACCAAACCACATGACATTCCTATGAGAGTGATGTCTATCCATGGCTGTGGATTATAGGACAGTGTAACTGGTTGAGAATCTGATGAGGATCTGGGGAGCTGACAGTGAATGATGTGCAGCCGGTCATTCAGACACTCTGAGATTGGCGTCTCCAAAGGCTTAAGGAGAAGAAGAAGCACGCTGGGGTTAGACTAAACAAATCCCTGTCCACCCGGCCTCTCAGGGGACTACAAAGGGCAAAGTTGCTCCTCTCAATCCACTTCCAATCCTGACCAGGTCGCTCGGAGCATGCGGCAGGTAAAGAGTTCAGATTATACGGTAACACGTATAATCACTGCCGCATATTCTTTGAGGAAATGATGAACATCCTGTCACTTCAAAGATGTACTCATCTATCAGGTCAATGCGCGTTTAAATTAAACACCATGTCATTACGATAATCATTGCAAAAAAAGATGGAAAATTAGATTGACAAAAGGAAATGGCACAGAAAGAAAAACACAATTCCTATATAGATTAAGGATTTTGAAAGACACATCTGATTACGTTTTGAATAATGTCTTAATTGACTGCTGAATTTGGATAACTGATTCATCATTTGAAGCAAACATGCTAAACTTTGCCTGGTTCCAGCACCTAAAATGTGAAGAAAATTGCTGTTTTTTTCTGTTTTAAAGGATTGTAGTTTAAACATCTTGGAGTTTTGGACTGTTGGTCGAGCAAAGCAAGCAAGTTAAAGATGTCACGCTGGGCTCTATTAATTTATGGAAATTTTCAAGAGGATCAAAGTACTCAAAATACTGAAAAAAAAAGTCTGGGATTTCTTCCACATAGCTCTCACAAACCGCTCCCCAAGTCGTAAAAATACCGACGCTTTGTCCCGGCCCTCCGAGTCTGATACTGAAGCACAAAGGACTCGTATGCACTAACATGCATGTGCAGCCGGATGGGCTAGAGAAATAAAGACGAACAAAGAGAAACTCAGATTACAACACACAGAGGGGGTGTGCTCAGGATGCCAGTACTTCCACTATATCTCGACAAAGCAAATATTGGTTTACTGCTATATTAATTTTCTGAACGTCAGGTACAGCCTTTTTTACTGGTCAGCAAAAAAAACTAATTAATAATGAAATTTATCATTAGTTGCAGTCATGTTACAATTTCAAATATATTAAATTTTAACCAGTGGCAATTTTTTTGCTATAAACTTCACAAAACATCATCTGAATTGTAATGGAAATGGAAATGTATTAATTTGAAACAGGGACAATGCACAAATAAACATTAAACTTGTAAAACAACAGATTATGTCTTGGACCAGGTTATAGCAGCTATTGCTAATTTCCACCTGTAGTCCCTGGGCAGGTATGACAAAAATATCAATTTTAAAAAGAAATTAGCAGGACTATAGATGATTTACTCAAAACTTTGCAAATTGAGACTGAATGTTTGTGTTTAGACATGAAAAAGTTGAGAACGCTGGCATCTTTTGTTTAATAGAAAAGTGCTTTGTAGGGAAAAAAATATTAAATTTGTAACGGTAAGGTAGTGAAATTAGTAATATTTTTAAACTGTTTTAAAATGTTAAAACTCAGGCATCCTGTGAGCACCATTACCAAAAAATGTCAAATGATACTCAGCCCTAGGTATATATCTTGATAATTATTGTCTAGAGTGAGAGTCAGAAAGAAGTGAAGAAATATGCATGAGGAGATAAAAGGCTGGTTTTGATCTATGATACAGCATGCAACAGTGGACATGGGAGGGCTGATGCTATCACCTACGAAAAAGTGGGGCCTTAACAAGTCTCCATCTAAAGTCTATTTAAATTTTCTTTAAACAAGCTCAGATTTTAGCTCAACTCATTCCATATTTCTTTTGAAGATTGGTATTCCAAGGTCAAGCGTTTTTCTCTCACAATATTTATGCAGCTCAGCCTGCTTGTGATTGTGTATATATCCTAATTTTGAAGAGTGTGTGTGCCACTAACAGTTTAGAGATGCAGAGCTGAAACAAACTACAACATGTGGACTCATCCCACGTAATAACCGTGGCTCCAGACTCATCCAGACAAGCCTGAATGGCAAAGCTCTGTGAGAATCCAGTCAGCAGCTTAAATTCCTTGTGAGACGACATAATAACTGTAGAATTAAACTAATTACAAACACAAAGTTAACGGCGGCAGAGCTGATACGTGCCAAGCTGAGAGTCTGGACCTTGGCCTATCTCCTGACTCCAAAAGCATGCAAACAAAATAACCAGATTAAATTGAGGTTGATTGAATAATTTATGTACACAAGTGTTATTTTGTTAACTCTGTTTTGCTTGTGGATGCAAGAGGTTACTGTTCCAACGTGAAATCAGCCAAAACAAAATGTGGAGAAATGATTCTACTCTGGACCCGACGCTGACCCCAGACACAAGTGTGCAATGCAGTCGATTAAGACGCATATTTCCAGGAGAAAGTGAAAGAGGCAGAATTTCTGTTGCCACGGCTGCAGCCATTCAACACTTTCGATTCCTGCCGGAATGTGTGGATTCAAGGGCACAGCCGTAATGACCAGTGGTATTAATGATCCTGCAAGATGTGCTCCCGCTAGAGCCCGGATTATTGCAGTTAACTGGGTCTGTAATGGGGTACTTTTTCAAGCGCGTGTCTGAAACGAGCCAACGAAGAGCAGGACTCAATCATATCCAAGTGCATTACTGAAAAGCAGCGAGAGGACGTGTAGTCGTTACTGCTCATTACTGCCGTCGTATAGAGAGATCGGGTCAGGCGAGGTTTTCCAACAGGTTAAGAACACAAATATGCAGCCTCAGGTTAATTAAGCCTTCCTTGCATTAAGCACTTTCAGAAGCCAAACAATACGGGATTTCAAAATGTCTAATTATATCATTTACCAGTGATTTGATAGTGTGGAATGAACACCCTCGGAATGATAATAACAGTAATATTGTCACAGCCATTGTGTGTCCTCCCCCAACTCCCACTTTGTTTGTGAAAGGCGACAGAATAAGGGTGACTGCCCTTTGATTCTGGGAATCTGTAAATCTGTCTGCAGGCTACAATGAGACATCTCATTTGAGGTATTTGTGTATTTTGGGTTTATTGGTCCCAAAATGCCCCCTATCCATCTCTGACCAACACAGCATTTTTTTTACTAGGGAATACACTGTTGAGAAGTTTATAGAAGAACACTTAAGTTCACAGACGGGTTCACTGCTGGCTCCGTATGCTTGGTGTGAAATAACAAACATTTCTCTTAAAACCGTTTCACTGCTAAATAGAAAGTGTGGGGTTACTAAAACCCACATAGCAGTGGAGACACAGAGATTCATATCTACACACATCATAAAACACTTTTTCTTCATTAATGTCTTCGCAAAGTCATTCTTGGTTAATTTGATAATTACGGTGTAAAATGCAGCATGCAACAAACCACGTACTAAAGTGCTACCTAAGGCTGAAAAAGGCATTTAAAGAAAATGAGGTACAAAAGTTATATTACCAACACATGATTATATGTGAAAACCGTAAGAAGACATCAATACGTAGATTTTAAAAGGATGATACTCCACTGAACAGCTGCTGCAGTTGGAATTGATTCTGCTTTGTTATTTTTATCATCTTTATTCCTAAATACGAGCTAAGGAGAGTTGGTCAGTGATGACATTTCATTCCTAGACATTGACTAAGACCAGTGGCATTTAATTTTTTCATTTTGATTTTGGTTTTTCATTCTTTTAAATGTCTGATAATTTCTAGGGAGGAAAATTTGTCTGATGTGCTCATCAACGGATGGATGGATGGATGGATATAACAACTGAGCAAATCAAAACTTTTTAGGCAGAATTAGGAACGGGAATGTAATCGCTCCTGTGCCAGAAAAAACCTAACAAAGAAATTGGCCACAAAAATTGAGGGAAAGCATGGATGAGATTGCCGCAGCTATACACGTTGTCATAAGTTGCAATTGCAGCTTCCATGTTGACTGAAAATGGTGTAGATAGGACATATTATGTCAGTCACACATTTGATTGTTTAGGGCAACATACTCAGTTTCTGCTAATGTGTCCAGGATGTCTGACTTGATAATAAATGTCTGGAATAGGAAAATGTCACTGTGGCAGACAGCCAGACAGATTACAAAGCTGATTGCAACATTTGATTGTCTCCTTTGTCCATAAACAAAAAGATTCATTCATCAGAATAATTTGAAAGATCCCATACTTACGAAATGCAAAGGGCTTTCACAGCTTCAGTACAGGAGAGTGCTATATAATTAAACCTGCCTACTAAACGTATGACTTCTCAATAAAACTACACCAGTCACAGGTTTAAAGTTTTCACAGAGAAAAACTTCACGTTGTTTAAGTGCAGGTCTAGTATTTCTCTGCTGTTTCTTGAGGAGTATTAGTGTGATTTAGTCTAATCCAAATAATCACTGAAGGTAAAGCTGTGCTCCAAGAAAAGCACTTGGATGGTGCCAGAGCAAATCATGCTATTTATCATTCCATGGTAAACATGTCCCTGCATTACATGCATTTTTAACCAACACCCTTATTTTCTGGGTGCTTTACACCTTCTTCCATTTAAATAAGACATTTAGCATATCAGCACGCACTTTGGTTTTATGTGCATGGTTAAGCAAAAATCATCTGCAGGAGGGATAATAACATAATTTAAGGTGTGGGACGCTGGAAGTTTCATTTAGTCAAGTGATGAACAGCTCAGTCAGGTGCCAATCACACTAAATTACACACCTAGTTGTCATGAAGAAAATATACTGACATTTTCAAGATAGTGTTAGTAAGTTATGCCGCTCCATGTTCCTCTTCTGAGGAGGAAATGGGGCATGCCGCACTTTGGCATATCATGAAGAAGAACTGTCCTCCGATGACAAAGAGTGGAAAACTGACAAAGCTGAGAGAGAAAGCACAGATCCTTCCTCTCAGTATCCCAAAAGAAGCGCTTCACCTACTTTATGCACAGCCATTCATGCTGCTTTGTTTCAAGCTGCTTGGCTGACTGCGGGTCTGGCCTGTTGATTGCAGTGATAGACATGGAGGAATCTGGCGCTGGCTGCCAGAAACCACAGAGGAAAAAGGAGAGGACCCTCAGTCTGCCGTCGGGCTGTGCCGGCAGAGAGAGGTAAACACAACTGGTCCCTCCTTGGTATGCAGGGCTTATGTTGGCCCAGAGAGGAGCCGGGACTCAGAGGAGGTGCCAGTCTGTGGTATGCTCAGTAGAAAACGCAATTATTTTTAATGAACGCAACAACAAAAAACACTCAGGAAAACAAATAGTTGGCATTAATCGTACATTCTGAGCAACCCAGCCCATGAATAGTACTGTCACGCAATCAAATCCATACTAGCACAGACAAGCAGCAGAGTTTAAATTTAGAAATACATTCACTGTAAGTGTACCGTAAAGAGATGGTCGTCTTAATTGCAGTGTATCTGCCTCTCACGTTTTTTTGCTTGCTTTCTTATGATAATAAAGAGCCTCTCTACAGGATAGCCAAGTGTGCAGATATAAAGTCATAATAAGTAGCCTACATTCTAATCCTGATTCAAGTCTCCAAACTGCGTGTCGTGCATCCACACTAAGCTGACTAAATTTGAAAAGCAATCGTTTTCTCTTCGGCCACTTTTGGCCTTGTGTTATTAGTGTAGATAAAAGGGAAACAGAGCTTTTGAAAAACAAAGACGTAAGCCTGGCCATGAACTCATTTACATAAATGTACATATAGCTGAGTGGAGTTTTATTTGATTTATTTTTTACATTGAGACAATGAGATTGTGAAAGATTTGAGTCCCTGGCTTAACATGTATGACCCATCAAATCACTATTTTCTGCTTGATCAGTGATCAGACAGAACAAACACACGTTTGAATGTGTTAAATCACAGCATATGTGTTTACAGAACAAGAAGAAACAGAATCAGTAGAGCATTTCAGTATGCAGGTCGCATGATGGCTGTGTTGCAGTTTTGTCTTCCTACACAGAGCATACAGAAGAAGTGATTTAACCATTTTCCGATTGTTCTTGTGTTAAATATAGAGGGAGATCTTTACAACCACAAAACACCTGTAAAAGCTAGTTTGGGTGCATGTTGTTTTTTGCGTTCCCTAAGAATTAAAGAGTGAAAATCAAATTGCACCTTTAACTCATTAAATAGGTGCTGTTTGTTTGATTGCTTTACAATTGACTAAAATCTTTTTTGAGATCTTACAGAATTCCGATGGCAGTTACAGAAGTGTAAATGATGCGTTATTATTATTATTATTATTATTATTATTATAATAACTTCTAGGCAAGTCCCGCCCTGCGAAGCAGTAACGAGGTATCGTAAGCATGGATGCCTGGCCAATAGTAGCGTGTGAATGCTATTGAAGGCCGGGTCTTGCCTAGAAATTGCATGGGTTCAACAAAAACGTGTACATGACAGCTAGTAGATATTCATAAATTAAGGTAGTTATTTGTTAATGTTTCTCAAAAAAGAAATATAAAGTAAAAAACTTCTTGTAGTTTCCTAAATGCTCACATAGATCATATCTAAATTACACCGCCTGAAGACAACTAGCTCATATAGAGGAAACCACTCATTTGAATAACCACTTAAGCTTTGTACAGTTTGATGAACTATCATTCTCTGACCTCAAAATGTTCAGAGTTTGATTTACTCGACTGATTTACTCGAGAGAAATACAGCTGTGCTACATTACTAACGTGGACATCAAGCTGTATTAGGTTGGCTGCATTCAAAACTGTAGCTTAAAGATGAATGTAAGGCAGACATCTGAACATTATCAGCTGGTATCTTTCCAAGTTCTTCTCTTGGTTAGAATAACATTTATAACATTACATGCGTCTACAGATGCATAGAATTGATTTTTCTATAGTTGTGCTGGAGGGGTTGAAAGTTTTGTAGTATGATTTCAAAAAAACAACTATAGAACTGACCCAAAAACGTTGCCAATAAAACATACTAAAACAATGTTTATAACACTGCAGTTCAGTCCTTCTCTAAAAGAGAACACAAGTTATGGAAATTTGACATCTAACTCTTCGTCATATTCCTAGGTTTGTTTACTCATCCTTTCATTTGAAAATTTTCGGGAAACATATCTAACTTAATATATTATTTTATTTAGTTCTTTTGATTCATTAAGCATGTTTGTATTGCCCAAACTGATGACTCAAAAAGGTGTTTTATATCAGTACAAAAACTCATGTATCATACTGGGAGTGATCTGAAATGAAATTCAAAACATGCAGCGTTACCGGTGACTGAATATCTTTGGATACAAGGCAAGGCGATTTTTGCTGTTAGGTGTTGCGCTGAACAGTTTACTGATCACCTGATTGACTATACAGTTGGGTAAGTTGAGACAAGATATTGAAATAAAATCAGTGCAGACACACAAACACATTGGCTAAGTTCTTTTAGCATGGCTGCCACCGTCAGTGTTTTTATGTTGGTGCAGGGTAGGTAAAAACACTTTACAGCCCTGATGGATAAAGGGGGGCTAAGTCTGGCAATTTAGGTAGCTTTTTTGAAACCAACAGTCCATCAAGCACACCCACTCTGCTCAGCTATTGGCCAGGTGTGCAGAGGTGAGAAAGAAGGCAGGATTTGAACTTCTGTCTCTGTTTGTTGTTTTTTTTGTCACAACTACTATATCAATTTTATGTTTTATGTTTAGAGTGCAACACTTTGGTAGATTTTCTGGAAGTGTGCACGGTTGCCCTGATATGAATGATTATCACGTCTCTGCCCCTCTATGACAGCAGCTATAACACTTTTGCCTTCAGATGTAGTCAGACAACACATCATACAAACTAGTTTCTTTGAACCTGCCCCTGCCTTAATGGTAGGGCTAAACAATAATATAAAAAAAGAAAACTGATACATTTATGACAAATGTACCCAAGTTGACGGATGTACTTACACTGTGACACTTGTGGTTTGGATGCAAGACTGTCAGCCATCAGAGTGTCTTGACATCACAGGAAATCACAAGGTGTTCTATCATTCTGTGATGGAGAAGAAAAAAAAAGAAATGTAAGCACTGAAACTGGTATTTCCAGTTCCCCGTCTATAAAATGGGCTTATGCATAATGGGGTAGAAGGCCTTCCACAAAAATATAGCTGATTTGCACAGCAGAGTGTAGAAGAAGAATTAAAGGCATATTCAGGGTCAAGGATTCCCTTGAGTACTCCAATATCTCTAATAGTAATCTATTAAAAATCATTTGAAAAAAACACATTGAAAAATAGGCTTCCAAGCCAAGCCATTACTTTGTTACCTCTGGCAGACAGCGAGGCACCTGGGAAATCTGAGCTGACGTTAAGGGGGAGCAGCAGTCCAGCAGAAAAACTATATCACTTTCTTAAGCTAATTAGCCCTGTATATTACCAATCAAAAGAACCTCACTCTAAAACCCAACGGCCAGCCAAGAAATATATTTCTCTTCCATTTGTGAAAGACTGGCAGTGGAAAGACTCCAGAACTGAATATTATTCACCCAAGACATTCCAGAGGATAAAATGTTGCATTAAAGTGGGATTTAAGGGTCTGATTTTTGTCACTGCTACCACTGTTATTCCCAAACAAACGGATGAGAACTTTGTTGAAACTAAAGCTCACCCTTTCAGATCTAATCAGTCAGTTCACATCAAAAACTGGAATTAAGTAAGTACATTGTCACTGCTACATTAATGACTCACTACCTAAAAGTATATAGGTATACATATTTATAAATTAGGCCTGCTGACAATAGCGTTATTCTGACATTATTACTACACAAAGTAGACAAATGCAGAGTCACAACATTTTCTTTTTCCCCGTCGTACATGGGATCGAAACTTTATACGAGGGTTCAATAGGATACATGCTGATAAAGTCATGGCAGTAGACTTTTCTGCCATTTTACTTTACACTTTGTAGTTTTCATTTTGTTTCAAAGGTTTCACTTGACAACACCAGATATCACAACATGTCTGAATGCAAAGAGGTGAAGAATTATATCTTTATACGATAATCCAACATTATGTTCTATTATACTTCTCATACTTACACAACTCCCAAAACAGTCTTTATTTCTATTATCCGATACACTGTATGTACAGTAAGAGTAAGCTCTTTTATTTAAGTAGTCTCATTTCTCACAACATATTCTGGGATCAGATTGTTTTTCCCATGCGGATGCATGCTACATTTAACTTTATTACGTAATGCTATTTTATTTCTTATCTTCAGTTTCCAATTAATATGTTGTGACATCTTTCTGATAGTATGTATTATTATGCTGATATTACATAATGTAAATTAATGCTTAATGGTGAATCTTAAATACTGGCCTAATATGGCCTTTCTCTCTCTCTATCCATCTCTCAATCCTTCTCTATCTCACTTTTGTTCAAAATAAGAAAATCATAATTTGCTACGCCCTTAACTTAAAAGTGAACGGTTTACAAATGAGGCTAGAAGTGTGACTGTTTAAATCTCGAAATTAAATTTAACTAATTTTCCCAGATATACCAGACCTGCATTAAAGCAATGTTTACAACAACAAAAAAGAAATGTGGAATCTGTTGTTGATACTTAATGCAATAAAGAGTCTGAGGTTCATCGTAGTTCTCAGTAAGCCAAACACAAGACTTTAAACAGTCAGTGTACAACTTCCACCAGCAGAGGGGGTAAAAACATCACAAATCTGCCTACATTTCCAGCTGGAGTTTGACATTTGATATGTATGTAAAACAGACAAATATTTCATGCAAAAACTTTCAACTAATGCTGCCAGGAAAAAGTAAGTTGTTGAAACCAAAACCCAAATGATCTTCTTCTAGTATGTCCAAATTGTACCTGCATATTATACTTTACTTTTATTTTTTGAGGATACTACTAAACTGTTTGTAAAATGTGACACACCTGACTTTTTGTGCATAATATAAGCAGTTTTCATAAACAAATGCAGAATACAACAGTATAGGATACCGTAAAGAAATAAAATATTAATTTTGTGGCTTCCCCTTACCTAAGGATGATTTCCAATTGTTACATGTTCCTTTTGCATGCACAATTTAATAATTGGTCAAGTCTTTATCACAATCATTATTATCTTCATCTCTAAACGGATAATATGCAATCCTTCCTTTCACAACAAGCTAAAGATGAAATTGAAATCAAACAAAGCTACAAATATTTCTTCATCTCTATCAATCTGTTCCCCTTCCAGTTTCTAAACATAATAGACCACCAAAGCCATCACTACACCACCAGCAAAGTGACCTCATAGGAAAAAACGACCATCTTCTGCCCTCAGGAAACATCTGGGCTAACACGTCAGTCTCACAACTGATCAGCAGAGAGAGAAAACAGGGCAGGGGTGAGAGGGCGTGTCACAGCCCGCTTTCACTTTTTCAACTCAGGGCAACGAGGAAATGACCCCGTAATTCATGGTTTCCACTGAGAACTCCTCTGAGGCAGCAAAGAAGTGGGCTTACACTGTACTGTCTATCAGGACTTCTATTGAAAATCATCCACCTCTGATGATATTATACGGTTTATTAACATATTGGGATCAATACTACATTACACTGAACTTTACGCAAATATAGGTTTAAATTCTCATCCAATTCCAAGTTGACAATTAATTAGTCATCATCTGCTCACTGCTTTTCTCCATTATACAGTATATCATTATATATATTACAGTGAACAAAAACTGTTGGTCTAACAGAACAAGCAATTTGAAGACATCACCATGGGCTCTGGGGAAGTTACGTTTCTGATGTTTAATAGACCAAACACTTATATATTCATAATATATGATTAATTGACCAAGAAAATTATTGTAAATTACAGCTTTAGATGAATATGGAAATTAACTGATAGATCATTCAATATTCTATAATTAGTGGCAGATCAAATTACTATAAATTGTAATATAATTGTTCTTCTTTGTGTTAGTTTTACTGCTACTACAACTAAAATTACTGGGTGGAGAAGTATTCAGATGCTAAAGAAAAAGACAACAAAGTAACGGCCTGGATTTGACAGTGAAATGGAATGTATACATTATATGGCCAAAAGTATGTGGAAAACCCAGGATCAATTTTGGCTTTTGGGCTGCTTTTCCTGGTTTGGGTTTCAAAGTCTTATGGAAAGACTTCCCAGAAGAGAGGAGAATGTTCTCAGCACATTAATGCCAATGGTTTTGGAAAGAGTCATTCAGCTGTCACACATGGCTGGAATAATGTTCATGTGTTCATCTCTGTGTCACCAGAATGCAGTGATAAAAAGTCTGTTTCAAATCTGGTGAATGTTTCAGACTCACCACCAGTGCACTTCTGACTCATCATGCAGCTGCAGCAGCCATACCAACAACACTAATAATAAATAATAATAATGTATACTTTAATAATCCCACAAGAGGAAATTACAATTTACACTATGTTGTTATTACACATATGCCTGAATTACACAAACATGCTCAGTACCTATACCTGCACTAAATGGAGAGATGTCAGAGTGAGGGAGCGGCCCATGTAAAGGAACCCGAGCAGTCGGGGGTTCGGGGCATTGCTCAAGAGTACCTTGGCAGTGTCGAGAACGTGAACTGGCACCTCTCCAGCTACCAGTCCAACACCATACTTTGGTCCGTATGTGAACTTGAACCTGCGACCCTCCGGTTCCCACCCAAACTCCCGACGGACTGAGCTACTGCCACCCTAACTAGACACCAAATCTTCTCAGGATCTGGCTGTATGCTTCCACACTGTGTTTTTGTCGACACAAAAGACACTATCACAGCATCTCCTGATGGGGAAAGAAGTCACATCCACACCTAGCTCTAATTCTATACTTCACACCTAAGCTTGGACATTTCATGGGAGGGCTGGCACACATGGGAGATCTCTTGTAATGAATAAACATATCTGTAGTTTGCATGGCCTATGAGTAAAAACACACATTAAGGGAGCAAACAGGCTTCTAAGCCAAGATGCCCACAGTATTCACATTAAAATAAAAACGTTATAGTCATGACAGAAAATCGTCCTAGATGTGGCCTCAACATGCAAAAACGAAACTGTGACAATAAACATGCAATAGCTTATAAATAAGAAGTTACACGGGATAAAAAATGCAATGTGTGCAAAGTGACACTGTTTGTGTGGGTGTGTGGGTCATTATCTCATCATAGTCCCCATCTAAAGGTAAACTGGTTCACATTCAGTAAACAATGTCTTTTGAAGTTCACATGTGTTAAATATTCATTATTTTGTCATGCAGAAATATAACAAGCACACATGTTTTGACTGACGACTTCAAGGAAGGTGAAAGACTTCAATCGTCACAGTCACCAAAACAAATAAAAATCCAACTCATACGCAAAGTATACATGGATTCTTGTAAATGAACATATAAAATAATGGCCACCACCCCAGAACCTAATGTTAAATGTTAAGTTCTAACATTTTCCAAAACGTTCATCAAGCAGTAAGAAAAAATAGCTCAACAAATGTGGTAGTACATCATTCAAATATATAAAACAATGGCTGTGAAATTTAGGGAAACTTAGTCATGCTAACTATGGTACGTTTACATACGGTATTGTGAAAGTCAGCCTGGTTATCATTAGCAGTCAGCTTTAGAGATATCCTCTTTACTATTAATGCTAGCCTTTCCAATTAGCCTTGGCCAGACAGTGTATTTTATCAGAGTTGTGTGACTATTTTTGTCTCAAACAGCCACAAACATGGAGTAGCCAGGTAGCTAGCATGCCACAAAGTTAACAGGCTTAACAGTAAGCAGCAAGATAGCTAGCATGCTAAAGTTTACGTTTAGCTAGTAAAAGCCCTGAAAATGAATCACTCCTATCCTCAAAACAAAGAAAAATACCATAAAACCATATTTAAAGCCTACCTAAACCTCTACTCCGCATTAGTCCATGAAATAACCAAATATGGCCTAATAAAGCCTACACTTACCTGCAGCAGCACCTCCACCTGGTAAGGAAAAGTGTGCCTTGACAGGCTCGCGCCCCAAAGAAGGTGTCTTTACACTTGCCTGTGCGCGAAGGACCCGGTAGGCCTAGCGTTAGCTACCTGTTAATAACTAGGCTAATTAAGACTTTTCTAGTGTTGTGTCTAGTAGCCTATAATAATAGTATAAGTTCATGTTGAGAATTCAGCGTTTATCTAAGATGTGGAGAAAGATAATAATTGAAATTTGGAATTATTTAAGTCCGGGAGCAGGGGTTGGTGTTCGACATAAATTTGCTCTCTATCAGCATGTGCTACTTTGCCTTTCTGCACATGCCCGGGCGTATTATTTGATAGGGGATATTGTTCCATCGAAATACGCTTGGCTACCCCTGAAATATTATAATAACGTAAACTTGCCCATGTGTGTAATCAAAAACATAAAGATACTGACAGAAATGACAAAAACACATAAAGTACCATCATGTACCATAGATGTGGGACAACCATCCCACATCTTTTAGGTACAAAACAAATATCCACCCAGTGTTAATCAGATATAACTTAAATAATTACCTCACATCCATCCCATTCATCTTAAAAAAATACTTTTCTGTATATTGTCTCAAATTGATATATATTTAGACTTTGCTGAAGTTACATTCTGTTTTAATAACCCTTCCCTCTAAAACTGTTTTGTCTGCAAAATGTTTTTTGTTTGTTATTTTGTTTGTACTTAGCACAGACCCCTAATGAACCTGAAAATACAGGTTTGTGCCTGACGTGATGTTAATTATTGTCTATTAATCCTACATGCATATTTCAAAAGTCGCTGTTCATACACTCTGTCTTGCTGGGATGTTGTTTCTGCAGGTAGGTTTAAATGGGATTCAGATAAGCTTTCAATTTGCTATTCATTTTCCATTATTTTGTCCTACCCATTTACCTTGATAAGGATAGAAATAACAGAAACCCATCTCTGTATTACAGTTCCACAGCAAACTGTACTTCAAACTACAGCCCCTTGTTTACTGTAGGAGCAGCAATAAGTGTTTGCTGAGGTTACCATGGTAGCATCCCATCTGTGGGACATTATAGTGCACACCCATTGACCTTTTGAAAGCATCTATTTACTTGAAAAGCATCATTGTGTGTAAGAAAAGTTCAATAGACAGTTTACAGTGCTACATTTAAAATGAAAGTTTATTGATTTCAATAACACAGCGATATTACACAGTAATAGGCTTTTCATGACCAGATTAAACCATTTTCACCTATATTAACAGGAGCACTGAAATAAGTACAGCCTAAAATCAATACAGTTACACCTCAGAGATGTATCTTTGTCCGTATGCACCCATAATAAATCAACATAGAGTATAATAACATGGTCTTTGCATAATTAATGAACCCTTGGAAATGACAAGAAAATCAAAATAAGCAAACATTCCTCCAAAAGTACAGATTTGTCATTTTCACTTCATTATAATTAGTGAATGATTCCAATGTTACCAAAAATATTGTACAATAAATCAAATGACTTGTATGTATATATGAATGTATGTTACATCCGTCATATTTCAAATGTACAGTAAACACATTTAAAACAATGAAATCTTACGAAAGAGGCATTCGTTTGAACTAAGCATTGTTTCACCATATAGGCCGCAAAGTATTAATACATTTGAGTTTTTTATATAAACTATTTTCTTTTTTTTTTAAAGCTCCAAAATCCTGGGGGGACTTGAAGCTTACAGTGATTGCACAGAAAAGGAAATACAGTATTGATTAATACAGTACAATGAAAGAATTGATTTCACACCAGCCTAATAATGAGAACAGCTGGTCATGCACATCATGCCTGAATCAACAGCCTGCTACAATGACAAGTAGCAACCCACACCGTGCCACATGCACCGCATTCAGAAAAGTCCCATTTGATCCCACAGCATCAGACTACCTCCCAAAACTAAAACAAAGAACGTAAAATTGAGCCCTTGTGCATGAGCTATTGTCCCGTCAGCTGCATTTCATTTCTTCTGGCAGAAGTTGCTGTAATTGCTGCAGGCCTTCTGCATGTCTGTTAAGAAACCCGGAACCCCAGTCTGTTAAAGACAAACACACAAAGAGCGTCTATCAGTGAGCGTCATGAACACATGTGCCAAGAAGACCCACCCAGGTGGGGCAACAAAGAGAGGAGCTTGTTGACGTCACCCTGCAACACATCTGCTGACAATAATGATGGAAAACCATAAGGCAGCCAGAGGGACGGAGCTCTGCGAGGCCTGTGAGTGAACCCTTTTGACACCCTCTTTAAAGACATCATCAAAGATCTGTGTGAGTAGGTCAACTGCCAACGTGTGCACATTTTAGGGATTGTGACGCGCTGCAGGGAAATAGTTTCTTCACGACTTCCACATGTCAGTGAAAGTTTTCCTTTTGATAAATATATATGTATATATAATATATTTATATAAAGTCTAAACATACTATATCATACATCCATTTCAAAACTTCAAACAAGGCTCTCCTGTAACTAACAACACCAGTACCACTGGGCTGCAAAGAATATAATCACAATTATTTCGGTCAATTTTGAAATCCCCATAATTTAACACGATTACTCATTGACTTCTGGAAAGACGTTTCAATTATTGAACTTAAATAACATGAATAAACTGTCAAAAACACACAAATGTGAAAAATAAGAGTTTACTTAAACGTAATGAGCTAAATAATTGTTTTTCTCGACTATTCTGTTTTTGTGATGATTGGGAGCCAAAATCGTAATCATGATTACATTTTGATTAATTGCACAGCCCTAAGAACGGTTAAATGCTGTTTTAACTTTTGGCAAGAAACTCTTTGATTTTCACAAATGCGTAAATCAACACTTAAGAGTACAACCACACTAACAGCTACATTTAAAGGCAAATCTGTGTTAAAAAAATGCTCGCAAGAGTGGATATTTCTAAAAAATGTCAGCCGGTTGTTTTATGTTGATATTGTCTGAAAAGAGGAATAGAAACAAATGTAAATGAAAACGACTAAATTGTGAGTCTGGCTGTTGTGCAAGAGGTTCGGCTGTGATGTGTTCGCTGACAGAAAGAAAACAAGGAAGAAGAAATGTGGCCATTTTCCTATTGTTGTGGAGTCACCTATCAATACACAACCACATCATTATTTTACACTCCTTTCCCTTGCGTGAAGCAGAATAATGCCCATAGAAATCCCCATCTTTGTTGAGAAATTTCTCCAAACAAAGCTGGTTTACATAATACAGCAAACCCACTACATCCGGCAAACATTTCATGGGAGATTTGCTTGTTAATTCCAATCCATGAGAATAAAACAATTTAAAGACTAAAGTCTGCACTTTAGATGTTTTAGTGAAAGCCAGTCATGTGAAGTTACACTTTCTGGATCTCAGTAAGGGCATTCTGTAACTGTTCAGCATGTGGTAAATGCCCCTTAAGATACTTTCTGGGTCATTGAATTTTAAAGCTGTAAATGTTTTAAGCTTACATCGTTTGTATATATTGCAGTAGTCTTGCATTGCCAGACCTTCCTCCCCGGCGCTGTGGAGGAGGGTCTGACTAGTCCACACAGCAATTGGGGTGGGAGAAAAATGTGCTGTTTTTTTTTT
>NC_045747.1:19037322-19043326 GCF_008692095.1 Etheostoma spectabile | reverse complement strand
TTTTTAAAGGTGCCATGGCATGAAAATGTCACTTTATAAGTTTTTTTTTTTTACATTAATATGCATTCCCCAGCCTGCCTATAGGCCCCCCGTGGCTAGAAATGGTGATAGGTGTAAACCGAGCCTTGGGTATTCTGCTCTGCCTTTGAGAAAATGAAAGTTCAGATGATCCAATGTGGAATCTGGCCCCTTATGAGGTCATAACCACACCCCCAGCCTCCACCTTGCACCTTGCAGAATTTCCGACGGCACCGGAGCAATCCCGGTAATGAATTGTCATTCATATAGACTAATATTGCAGTAAAATGAAATAAAAGGAAAATAAAACATGCATGCACTCACTTTTGCTGCCCAGTTCACCAGCCAGGTAGGAATCATGCCACCGGGGTTGTCAAAGTAATTCATGAAAACTGAAACACATGACACTATGATATTATGGCTCCCGCAAATCATTTTTTCATTAATCAATCAATATTTGTTTTTAAAGAAAATGCATTTTTACAAGTTTACAGAGCTAATGTTAACAGTCCAAAATCTAGGCTAGATAATATGGATAAGATAATGTAGTACATTATCTTGATTTTAACAAAATGTTGCTGTTTATATTAACAATTTCAAGCAAATCAAACAAAGCTCACAAGAGTTTTATCCTATGTGATGCTCAACATTAGAACAATTTTTTTTTCATGTATGGCCTTAACTTTCGACAGAACAGCTGAAGACATGAAAGGAGACATGGGTGTGGGGGGTAAACCTCACTACATGGGTGCCCGATCCCGGCACCCTATTGATGACTGATAATTATTTTTCATGTTTTTGCACATACTGTATGTGCCCTATCATAGTGTATATAAACATTGGAAAAATATTAAAATTAATATCACATTAGTTTGAGCCATAATGCCCAGCCTTATCCAAACATATTCAATTTACAATAACAAGAATACAGAAAAAATGCCAAACGTTCACTGGAACGTTTGCTGTATAAATAGCTTAAACATCTTATGGACTGTACATAAATCAGCCTTTTCTTTTTGATGATTATTTTTTGACATCTTAGACCCTTTTTCAATAGGCCAGCTTGGACATGAGAGGGGAGACGGAGGGGGAATGACATGCAGCAAAGGGACGCAGGTCGGAACCAAACCCGTGGCCGCTGTGGTGAGGAATAAGCCTTTTTATATAGACGCACGCTCTACCAGGTGAGCTACCAAGGGACCCGTCACGTGTTACCTTTGGTTCCACTGCCTCCATCGCTCTCCAAGGCGACGCTCTGTTTGTAGTCTTTGACCCGCAGCACGCCGCTCTTTTCTGCACACAGTGTCTGTGGCGCACTTCTGGCCAGGATAACCCAGATCTTCCTGCCGTCCACTTCAAAGTCCCGCCGCTCCCTCATGTACACATACTGAGGTTCAAGCTGTTAGGGACAACACTCCCTCAATGTGCTCTCAATTATAGCCTGATGTCAACTCTATAGACCGTACTTGATGCTCAAAGAGAAAAAGCTTCAGTGTTCACATATGTTTGTCTGCGTGCTGACTGTATCTGTGTGGACCAGAAGGATACATCTCTGTTTGACAGAGGAAACGGGTACTTTACTTCCCAGTAGATTGCAGTCTGTCCATTGAAGTCCTTCTCATAGAGTTCTGAATAAAAAGGAATAACAATGACATGAAGTAAAAAAAACTGCTAAATATCAGCTACAGGCGGAGGGATACTTAATACACTTGAAAGGGATTTTAAAAAGTAATGCTCTATGATCTCTGAGCATACTCTGTTATTTGTTGTTTTTTTCATCTCGTATGGTAAGGAAAGGAAAAGAAATGCTAAATGAGATTGTCTCTGGTAAAGTTCAATAGACTGCCCATGACCAAATTATGCAATTGCCGCAGAAGTAATGGTAAACAAGTACACCCCCCCACATGTCGCACTGTTGCTTGCTCTGGAGGAAAACTACTACTGTTGAGTCCTTGTAAATTCTGGAGTGTGGTATAGACCTACTCTATCTGTAAAGTGTCTTGAGATAACGCTTGTTATGAATTGATACTATAAATAAAATTGAATTGAATATGCAAAAGTTGTTAAACTACAGAACAGTTTCTCATACTCTGCATAAAATAGATGTGCTATCCAGCCTAGTAGGTGGGGGGAAACATGTTGACACTTCAAAAAAATCTCAGTCATCACGAGCTGCCTGCAACCAGAGACGTGCTTTCTTACTCTTTATAATACTAACTCAACATTTTAAAGACAATCATCGAATTATTATCTAGCTTTAAAAAGAAAGAGTTGGTCCAGATCTGGGGTCAGTTACACACAACTACTTCAGACTGGCCTGCAGTGTGAGACAAGTCTTCCCTTTGCTCTTAGATTAGTCTAAAGCAAGTTAGACACTTAAATAAAGCATAAAGTAAGCTACCCTTTCCAGTACTTAAGCTGCGTTCCAGGCCCCCCGTAACCCGTGTTTTTTTACATCCTCTACCCGTGAAAGTACCCTGGAACGGCAGTCATTTAGCTAGTCAAATTTTCTTAGCAAAATATTTCATACTTTGGGATATGTTGTGTTATTTTTGTGGTGTACTTTACAGTGACAAGGTTCACAAACATTTTAAACATTTATCAAGTTTAATGTCAGATACTGTATGTCGGCCGCATAGTTTTCCCCTTTACTCTAGACCATAAACAGGTCATAAAATATATTGGCTGCTGGTCTACATATTGTATATTAAATAGAGGAAGACACCATAGCAAATACGAGAAGACTCTGCTACCACTACAGACAACCACACAAACCCCAAAAACACCACTTTGGAAGAAAAAGCTACTTTACTAATAAAATCTTGTTGCGTTAGACAATTCTAGGGCTGCACAATATGAGGAAAATATGCAATATAGTTGCTGAATATCCCGATAATGATATTACTTGCAATAAATAAACAGATATTAAAGTGTACTCAGTTCTGTATTTCTGCTGCTTTCAGTATTCTTCTGAAATACAACAAATTCATTGTTGATTTTGAAACAAAGGAAAGGCAATTATTTTTTTAAACATTCTTTTATTGAACAAATTAATCATTAAAAGGCACCACTAAAAAAATAGAGTAACATTTTCAAAAAGCAGTTTTCTACTGATATGTTCCTTCAACTAACACAATATGTCACAGCCTTTTATGATATGTATATTGCGCCAGTTGATATCACGATAAAAAACATATATTGTGCAGCTCTAGACAATTCTAACTATTATATGTGATTCACACTGGATTTGTTTTCCAAACAGACTATGCAGCTACATTACAGACAACAGGTTACCTGCAGGTTACTGTAGAGGTGCATAAAGACAAAGATAACAAATTCAAAATGTTATTTCAGTCAATAAAAACATGACTAAATGCAGAGGGCTATTTCAATACAAGATCTTGTCTGTTACTAACTAGAGAACAGAACTAATGACACTATTGGGAATATGAAGGGAAAGTTGAATTGGATGGAAGGAACAATGACTGTGTAAACCTTGCCTTACTTTTTTTTATTTATTTGTTTTTTTACCTTTCACATATGTATCCCAATGTTTCCGATAGGCCAAGTCCATGTAGACATCTGCACACAGCTCTGCAGTGCAGGTGCTGAGCACACCAAAGACTTTGTACTCATAAAGTCCAGTTTCCTGAAAACAGCACATGAAAGTTCTCTCCACCAAAAGCAGACCACATGTCACACCCACAATCTAATTCCCCAAACCACACAACTCTGATTAGAGCAAGTCTGCCTAACAACCTCTCTCACTCTGTGTATTGGATTTGATTCAAAAGTGCAGAAACATGTCCGAAGTCGCTTCTCTGACCCTGGCAACCTGCATTTTCGTCACTGAGGTTGTTTCTAGGCTACTTGAAGTGGAATTAAAGCCATACCAAACTCACAAAAACAGGATTTCAAGGTTGTTTTGTTTTCCTTTGGCAGTAGACAGCACTACCTTAATCCTAAATAATGAAATTAAACATCATGTTTTAATCAGGTTGGTTTTTTCATGAATGGAACTTTGTATTTCATATAGTACATGTCTCAAAAGTTTTTTTTTTTTTTTTTTTTTTTAATTTTCATTAAAAAAAACTATTGCATTGATGTGTCAGGTGTGTGCCGGGTTGAAGAGTGGATCTTTCTGATTTCATAAATGTGTTGAATCGTGTTCGGCGAGTTAAGCATATGTGCCTAATGAAGAGGCAAAAATAAATTGTCCAATTTGTAAATGGAGTTTGGTGTGACCGGTGTTATACCCCTACTGGTTTCCACAACAACTGGTTACCGTCATAGACAGTTAAAGAAAGAAAAAGGTTTCCGTGTGTTGTGTTTACCTAACAGCTGCCGCTGGGCTGCATGTGGCACCAGATTCGTCACACAATCACAAAAATATCCCTGGCGATTTTCAAATCGTTTCCCAAATCTGCTGGCTCAAAAATGTTTGTCTAAGTACGCACCACATCACAGCCACCTACAAAAACTAAACTCTACAAACAATATTAGTTCGGGTCGAGCTGGTTTCGAACTTGGGGCAAAAATAAGATCGCTACCAAAGTCCGTAGCTCTACGAGGTGAGCTATCGGAGCACCGTATGAAACCACGTCCATTTACGTATCTATCAACTACGTCAGCAACCGGGTAACGTTTTGTTGTGAGTCAATCTAAAACAACTGGTTACCTTGCCTTAGTTTATGAAATACCCGGGGATAGTTAACACGTTGCTTTGGTCGCATCTATGGACAAATTGGCTACTACTACTACATGGCCATCTACTAAGCTGCACATTGTGACTGACACACATTTTAACAGATAAATCGTAGGCCTGTATTCAAATATTGTCGAAATACACAATTGCCAACAAGTCACAGAAAAGCGGTAGGCTAATACACAACGTAATTTGAATGCATGGTCTAATGATTTACAGTCATCCTCTCTTCGTTTGTGTAGCCTTTATGGTATGTGATATAGGTAATATTCCTGAATTTGCACAACAAAAGGCTTGTAATAGCCTACAGTGTTAAAACTTACTTGAGTTTGGCTCTGAGTTAACCAAGCATTGTAATGAGTCTTTCATCAATTCATTCCATCCAAACTGATGTGAAGTTGTTCTGAAATCAAACTCCGACACAGCAAAGTAGCTATTGATATTCTTCAATGAGCTTATTCATCTTTAGTGATATGACTTTCTGTCTGGGTTAAACCAAGTGCGCCCCTTGTGGACAAAAATAACACCAGAACTTGAGAAACATCACATTCATAGCCTTAAACATTACAAGCCACTTCCAAATACGCATTCATAACGACTCAGTAGGCCTACAATTGCAGGAAAGACGAAGAAGAAAGTCGAGCTTTATATGCAATAATTGCCCCACAGTGATTGATAACATCGACGTAACATTCTGTTTTGGGGTTGATCTAAAATTGGCATGTCATCGCGTCCAATGTAATAGTGTAGCCTGTCTATGGCGCATCTTAGTTACAATTCCTGACATATAAATTGGGATCTTTCTATCAACACGTTTTAAATGTAGGCTATATAACGTCCACAATCACGGTATGTAGCCTAAATTATGTTTAGTTGGTAGCCATCAATCAGTCAATTTAACAATCTGTCAAGAGAGTGACTATATAATGAGAAGGACAATGGCAGGCGATGCTGATCTCCTAGTAAACATTAGTAAGCATGGATGCTCGGCTGGTTAAAGAGATTCTGGACTTCAAACAGAAACAGACGTACCCACGTAACGCCACTAAATCACAGCGTTATGTGATAAAACGTAGGGCAGAGAGTTACCAACTCATAAGTAAGTAGGCTAAGGCATATCAGACAATAGCACTCTTTTGGAACATTTCTGTAATTGCGTTACACAAATATTTATTTAACGTAATCCCTATAGACGGTGAGTTATATTACCAGTGCCATAGAACGCAGGATGAGCAAAGGCATCATCTGGCAAAAGTGGTTTTAACTCCACAGGAAGCCAAC
>NC_045747.1:19037067-19037312 GCF_008692095.1 Etheostoma spectabile | reverse complement strand
TTGAGTTTCATGCCAGTGCCATCGGGGCTCACTGTGGAGGAGACAAAACAATGCACGCCATCCTGCAAAGGTATTACTGGCCTGGGATGAAAGCAGACATCACAAAATGGGTAAGTGCATTATTATTATTAATTAATTTAATATTTCTGTGAACTTTATGCAAATCTTTATGCTACAAATTTCACCGGTGTTCTCAATTGTTTTTACTTGGCTAGATTGCTCAGTGTGATGACTGTCAGAGAAAG
>NC_045747.1:19036585-19037057 GCF_008692095.1 Etheostoma spectabile | reverse complement strand
TAAAGGACAAGACACAGTACAAACCTATAGAGGTGAATCTGACCTCATTACATTTAACATTTGGTATACATGGAAGTCTTATTTATGTTACTGTGTTTGTTTGCATTTAAGGTAAATGAACCTTTTCAGCTTGTTGGAATGGACCTAGTTGGAAAATTAAAATGCTCCAACAAAGGAAACATTTATATGTGTGTCATGGTGGACTACTTTACAAAATGGATGGAAGTATATCCACTAAAAAGCAAGACAGCTGAAGAAGTATCAGAATGCATCATGGACTTCTTTTATAAATATGGTGCACCCAAACGCATTCTCACAGACCAGGGCAAAGAATTTGTTAACAAAGTAAGTCAAATTCTGTGACATTTGATATCACTGTATTGTTCATCACATCACTGGGGGAAAAACATGTTGCATTCATTCTTGTATCCACTGCCAGATTAACCTGGACATGTGTGCCAAGCTTGGCATT
>NC_045747.1:19036085-19036575 GCF_008692095.1 Etheostoma spectabile | reverse complement strand
TCTGTGCTCCATACCACCCACAAACCAATGGCTTGGTGGAAAGGCTAAATGGCACCATTCAAGGGTGTGAATCATGTTTTTCTTAATTTATTTTTATATCTAATATAACTGTGGAACTCTGGTGACTAACCTTTATTACTTTACCAATATCAGGGCTTTGAAGAAAATGGTGCGGGGCCACCCAAGCGACTGGGATGACTATATAAGGCCCACTGTCTTTGGTCTACGCACCAAAAAACAAATAACCACTAAACACTCACCATATTACCTCATGTATGGAAGGGAAGCCCGTTACCCTTCTGAAATTCCAGATAAGTGGCAGGTACAAAGGCACGTCCCTGCAGTATAGAACAACTTTGTCAATAATGGTATATTCTATAATCTGCAGGTTACTTGTGTTCATTTATCTCCATCATTGTTACAGATAACTGATGAGGAAGTAAATTCACTTGCTGGAAATGAGGATGTAACATTAACTTCCAAACTGTCT
>NC_045747.1:19035399-19036075 GCF_008692095.1 Etheostoma spectabile | reverse complement strand
CCAAAGTGGAGGCCAATATATTGGCAGCACAACAGAGGGTGCGGAAGAGAAAACGGGAATTAGGCCAGGATGACGGCTTTGTTGTGGGGGACCTGGTATTAAGGAAGAACATTCGCCAGGAACAAAGAAAGGGGGGCAAATTAGAAGCGGATTTATTAGGTCCATACACCATTGTATACATTGATGGTAAAAGTGCAGACCTTGAGAGTGAAGGGAATGTATTTGAGAATATCAACATTGACCACCTGAAAAGATATGTGGAACCCCAGGTGAGAGTACCAGGGAAATGGGAGGCTGCCTCCACACCACCTCCAGCAGTGCAGCCTAGCCCTGCCTCCACACCACCTCCAGCAGTGCAGCCTAGCCCCTTGAGGTGTCCCAGGGTTCCCCAATCCCCCATTTTAACACAGAGCCCACAACCAAGTCTCCAGACCCCAGATGAATGTAAGTATATGTTTCATTGCAAATTATTTGGAGCAACAACCTACTGTATTCAATCTGCATACATGCATAACTGTCATTTGCATCAGGACTTGGGTGACCTTTAGGAAATTGATGCTGCATGCTATTCCAAATTAGTCCTTGGTAAATAACTGTCTTCTAATGATCAGTAATAGCAGAAATCTGGTCTGGAAAACAGCAAGGGGTGTTGTGGAGCAAGGTAGGACCCTATAAA
>NC_045747.1:19035011-19035389 GCF_008692095.1 Etheostoma spectabile | reverse complement strand
AGAGACCTGCAGAATCTGGCACCTGGAAGACAGGTGGAGAGTGAGGTAAATGCAAGTATTTCATCATCATGAAATCATCATGTACATGCCTAAAACTATTTTAAAGATGACTATGTAACTCTACACAAATGTCACTTAAGGTATTGAATGCATATATCCATGCAACCATTCAATCGCTACAAGAAAGAACTGTAAAAAAGTACTTTCTTATCGACTCATTTGAGATGACTGCAATGTGGCAAGGATCATTCAGGGGATTAAAGAAGGTGACTACTTTCAAATTCTGTTGATAAATGGTTACAATACATACAATTATTTATTCATTCTGTCTGTTTTCAGATTGACCCAATGGCCTATGATGTTTTACTTGGAGCAGTT
>NC_045747.1:19034904-19035001 GCF_008692095.1 Etheostoma spectabile | reverse complement strand
ATCACTGGACACTTGTGGTGAGAATGTACATACACTATAAAATGACTACTTTAATGTGAGATTCCATCCTCTTTACATGATCTTGTGTGTACTGTGA
>NC_045747.1:19034202-19034894 GCF_008692095.1 Etheostoma spectabile | reverse complement strand
TCCAAAGGAGAAGCGGGCGCTTTACATTGACCCCCTCGGTGAAACCCCTGCCCAATTAACGAAATGCAAGGATATTACAAGGCAAGTCATGTCAGTGGTAATGTCATACAAATGTTCTTAGTTCCAAAAACCTATATTTAGCTCATCTACAGATCTTTCATGAGACGCAAAGATATACACATATCGCGATGGACCTGTGATACAATTGACCATCCTCGCCAGCAAGATTCAACGTCCTGTGGGGCATTGGTCTGCAAGGTATGTGTGCAAGTGACCCTTTGTTGAATAAAGCTATTGACTGTTACTAATTGTACTGAGTCTTTTGTAGTTTGCAGAGCTTGTCCTTAAAGGAGAGTTGGTGGATTTCAGGACCGATGAGGCAGCAACTACTCAGTTAAGAAAAGAAATAGCTTGCAGCCTGGTAGCGAATTCAGGTTTGTTTGTTTTTTATGTCAATGTATCATCATCATCAATATGTCTGAGAAACTGTTTACACTTGTGTAATGTGTTAGAAAACTTGTCGGAGCTATGCAGAGCATGTGGCAATGCATGCCAAAGTCCAGGGACAAATAAAGATGGTCATGATGACTGGGTAAGCACATTCACAATTCTGTATATTTACAAATGTAACATATAAATAATCTACTGGCTTTCTTTTTGTCAGATCCAGTGCACAACATGCAGTTTGTGGT
>NC_045747.1:19015768-19034192 GCF_008692095.1 Etheostoma spectabile | reverse complement strand
GGGTGTGTGTTGGGAGACCACCTTTGAACCAGAACTACTTTTGTCCGGCATGTACTTTATAAAAACATGCCTCTCTCTTGCTAAAGTAACATCTGTTTGGCACAACAAGGTGTTCAGCTTCTCGTACTGTATACCAGGCTGCTAGCCAGGACATGTTAAAAGGAATAAGCTCATTAAAGAATATCAATAGCTACTTTGCTGTGTCGGAGTTTGATTTCAGAACAACTTCACATCAGTTTGGATGGAATGAATTGATGAAAGACTCATTACAATGCTTGGTTAACTCAGAGCCAAACTCAAGTAAGTTTTAACACTGTAGGCTATTACAAGCTTTTGTTGTGCAAATTCAGGAATATTACCTATACACATACCATAAAGGCTACACAAACGAAGAGAGGATGACTGTAATCATTAGACCATGCATTCAAATTACGTTGTGTATTAGCCTACCGCTTTTCTGTGACTTGTTGGCAATTGTGTATTTCGACAATATTTGAATACAGGCCTACGATTATCTGTTAAAATGTGTGTCAGTCACAATGTGCAGCTTAGTAGATGGCCATGTAGTAGTAGTAGCCAATTTGTCCATAGATGCGACCAAAGCAACGTGTTAACTATCCCCGGGTATTTCATAAACTAAGGCAAGGTAACCAGTTGTTTTAGATTGACTCACAACAAAACGTTACCCGGTTGCTGACGTAGTTGATAGATAGTAAATGGACGTTGTTTCATACGGTGCTCGATAGCTCACCTCGTAGAGCTACGGACTTTGGTAGCGATCTTATTTTGCCCCAAGTTCGAAACCAGCTCGACCCGAACTAAATTGTTTGTAGAGTTTAGTTTTTGTAGGTGGCTGTGATGTGGTGCGTACTTAGACAAACATTTTGAGCCAGCAGATTTGGGAAACGATTTGAAAATCGCCAGGGATAGGTTGTGATTGTGTGACGAATCTGGTGCCACATGCAGCCCAGCGGCAGCTGTTAGGTAAACACAACACACGGAAACCTTTTTCTTTCTTTAACTGTCTATGACGGTAACCAGTTGTTGTGGAAACCAGTAGGGGTATAACACCGGTCCAGCCGGTTTTTGACAGCAGCTCATGCTCAATTTCCGGATGTTTCCCATGTTGACCGCTAGGAAATCCATTCTGGTGTTTTTATTAATGTGGTCAATAAATGAATCCCAAAAAAGATTTCACATCATTTTAGTACAAGAGGACTGCATTGTACCAATGATAGCATGGATGATACAGGCTCTGCAGGGGAAACCAAATACCGACCCAGCCCCATTCAGTGAGACAGTCACTAGACGCCTTCTTGTAGTGAAAGCAGCAGTTTTCTCATTTGTTTTGTACCTTGTCCTGAAGCCGGTAGATTTTGACTCCCATCGTCTCGGTGAAGAGCGTCCATCCTTCCTCCAGCTGCGGCTCATCCAGCTCCCTCCACGCGTCCCTGAACTCCTCATCTGTAAACTGCAGCGACATGACGGCTCCTCTCACAACGCTAGACCTGTCACAAGACAGAGCGCGTCAAACACCAGATTTCCGGTCACAACTTTTCAAAATAAAAGAGTTCACGATTGATGTAAGCACAGTGCTATATTTCTTTACATTTGCATCAATAGGCAGTTAAAGAAGGGAACCAAATACTTGGTAGAACTTTCTTGTGAATAGCGACAAGAAACTAGCCTTATATGATACCTATAATATTTGATATTCTACTCAAAAATATAATATATATTTGTTGCCATACTATGTAAAACATTATAGACCTACATAGGCCTATAATGTTTTATCTTACACTGTGTTATACTATGTTTGTAGCCAACTTGTATAAAATAGCATGGCACTGGGGATTGTTTTTCCTCCTTCCTCCCTAATATTTTGAGTCACCAGCCGTCACTGTGCATACTACGTTATATTGCTCTACTAAACTTATACTATACTATGTATGTTATATTGTTGTACTCTACTATATATTGTTATACGATACTACTATCTTACTACACTACTACACCTTATATTATGTCTCATATCACATACTACAGTACATCATTGTCAGACATGTAGTCTACCCTATTATATTGTGTTGATATTTTAGGTAGACTGTTTGCATGCATGTTGACTCTGCTGCTATTAATCACACCACTTTACCATGTCATTTGTCTCCAAATGCTCTTGTATAGTTTCTATTTTGTTATCTCATCTTGTCTTACTAAATTATACATTTCACACTTCTTTGTAATATATAGCCTACGTTTAAACAATTATTTGCCCTGTAACCTTTGAGTCACAGACTGTACAGGAAGCGGTCTTGTGAATCCTTGCTAATGGAAGTAGAACATACTGCAACCATACAATTTTGTTTGCATGGTGTAGAAACATGTCATGTGGACACAAACTACACACACTCCTGCAGTTAAATCCATCAGTCCTTACTGTTACCACAGTAAGATTAGAGAAATTAAATCCTTTGACACAAAATCCTTGGTGCGTGATTAATGTGTTTGATTTGAAATAAAATGGTGAACTTGTCAAGCAGATGACTCGCTGTGATGACTGGGTCAGCTGAGCTGAGTGATTATCCTCAATATTAGAAACATGTTTCCTTATGATTGGGGAAGGAGATGACAAAAATCTGAATCAAAAATTCCTGTTCACACTTGTTTTTGTGAGATAATCAGTGTTATGCAACAGAGAGAAAATCCCTCATCAGAAGGGAGGGAACAACCACAGTGTAAATGTATTTACAGTGTGTAAAACAGGTGTGTGTGCGTGCATATGTGTGTGTATGTGTGTGTGTGTGTGTGCGTGCGTGCATATATTTGTGTGTGTGTGTGTGTGTGTGTGTGTGTGTGTGTGTGTGTGTGTGTGTGTGTGTGTGTGTGTGTGTGTGTGTGTGTGTAAGCCTGCGCGTGTGTGTGTGTCTTAGACTGTAAATCAGAGTTAGTCTTAGACCGTAAATCAATGTGTGTTGTGGGATATTATGTAATAGTGTCAACAACAGTGATCACTGAGAGAGTGTCACATGGAAATACAGATGTCACGGACTGTCTTTGACAGCAAGTTATTTTCTTTCACATTTGTTCAACATTTGTCTCTTAAAAAAAAATCGGGTCAGATTCCATTCCACGATGATTCTCACTGCACCGACCTCTGCTGCTTGAAGAGTATGAGCCGAGCATTTTACTTCACATGTGGCCGTTGACATGGAAAGGATCCAGTGTTTTTTAAGCTTGACTCAATATGGAGCCCAAAGGTGGCTTTCTGTACAGCACCTCCATTGCTTTCAATATAAATAGTATATGAGCGTTCATCAACTCTATGAAGATGCAATACTGAATCGCAGGACTGACCGTGTAGTCAGAATGAGAATACAGAGGGAAAGTGTGAAGTGTAAAGTTTCTCACAGTCAAATTTAAGGTCAAAAATAAGGGTGAGGGGAAAAAATGTTGTTGTGTCATCATGTAGTTATGTAAATGTGCTATATTTATATAGCGCTTTCCTAGTCTTAACAACTACTCAAAGTGCTTTTACATCATACAGGATACATTCACCATTCACACACGTTCATACACTGTGGCCGAGGCTGCCGTACAAGGTGCCACCTGCTCATCAGATAAACACTCACACACATTCACACTCCGATGCGCAGCACCGGGGGCAACTCGGGGTTCAGTGTCTTGCCCAAGGTCACTTCGACATGGGACTGCAGGTCCAGGGATCAAACCACCAACTTTCCGATTGGCAGGCAACCGCTCTACCACTGAGCCACAGTCTTTTCCTTTATTCAAGCTTCAAGTTGTCAATTGTCTGTTACATAAGTACAATCATGTCAAATACTTTTGCTGGAAGGCTCCATTAAAGGAAAAGAACTCAACATACTAAAGCATATCAAATATGATATAATAAACCATAAGAACAATACAGATAGTTACAGGGCATACACAGCAAATAATGCAAATGAGTTGGATTGGAAACACTTTCATGCTGTATTTTTGTCATGTTGCTGAAGGTGTTTCTAAATTATCTTGCATTTCGTTTAGTTGCATACTTGTGATGAGAAAAACTGAAATAAAAAAGACAGTGGCATATAAAAAAATATCACATATCTATACTGTGAGCTAATTTCTGTACTGTGCAAAGAATGAGTTTCTACTGTACCTCATGTCCATAATGTCCCATACAATGTGGATTTCCAGTGACCATCTGAACAGACGGAAATGAATTGATTTTTTATTTCAAAATAATTGAATCCAAAGAATTGAAAGTAACTGCAACCAATGCTCGCAGTAACAAAAAAAAAGGGGAGATTTATTTTGAAATGCATAACCGGAAAACGTATTTCCCCCTATTGCTCTCCACTTCACGCTCCAGTCATCGATACTTGAAATAGTTCTGAATGGGGATGGCAGTCCGAGCAGCAGCGCTGACCCGGAGCACTGCACAGGGGGGACGCTTCGCTTCTCATGGATGGGAGTCAGGTTCCAGCCCGGAGAGAAAAGATTGTGGATTCCACAGTTCAACATAGAAGAAAATCAACATTTACTTTTAATTAGGTGAATCTGACTGAATATTTTATGTGCGGGTTTACTGAGAGACTTTGGAGGCTGTGCGACATGGAAAACGGCTGTGAGGTAACTAACCTTTCTCCGTTCTATACTGAGCCTTGGCGAGCATGTCAAGTATGTTTACCTCAGTACAATTAACAAGCAGCAGTTTGGGCTTAAAGGTAACTCATTCACTTATTACCAGCTAAAGCCGGGCTCCATAGGAAGTCAGTTTATATGACGGTGGTGCAGATGGATATGCTGGAAATTTAAAGGATTTATCAAATAGAATAACTTGATCCGTCGTTGATTACTGAAGCCTGAATAAACAATAGACATGCGTGTAACACACCTGCCCAACATACTTATTATTGGCTGTAATGTGGACTGTTAGAGTTGAACATGGGCCTTTTTCATTTTTTTAATGATTCCCCCCAATGCTTCTGTTTCTCTAAATGTTCACAGCAACACATTTCGCTTAATTTCTAAGTAAAGGGAATAGCTCTCTAAAACCTTTGAGCCTGTTTCTTCTCAGATTGTTTTTAGAATCTTAAAGAAGCAAAACTCTCCAAAACTTCTTAAGAAAACAGCAAACATGTGAGAAAAGTCCAAATTAACAGCCTAAACATTATTTTATGGAGCAGAAATGTTTCTGCTTCTTATTTTGTAACTTGGTAAACATCTTGCAGCCACTTATTTTCATTATCGATTAATTGTTTGGTCAGTCAAATAATGAAGACGTATTAAAATTGCTTGTTTTAAACCTGAAGAGATTCAGTTTATGGAGCGTCAAACTCTCACATTTTGGCATTTTTGCTGGGAAAATAGCTAAACAATAAATCAGCTTTCTATTATTACTATTTTCATTCTGTCAAGAATAAAATCCGAAGCAAATCGCAATCAGCCAATTAAAAACACACCATGTGTAATATTTTCCACCCAGGTTGCTGACACAACCGATGGCCATGACCCACCGACGAGGCCTGCCCCCCAGATTGGGAACCATTGGTCTGGAGCATGTCAGACTTCTGAACTACCTTTGAAAATGTTGTTTTTTTAATAATAATAATAAAAAAGATTAAATAAGGGGTGTTTTGAAAACCCTGCCAAAGATGGAAAGTCTAACTGACACTGTACTTCTTAATCCTAGCTCTCCACGCTGCAGACGCGAGGGGAGGAAGCATGAGCGCTTGTGAAATTGCTGGTGATTTTCGAAGCTCCTTGCATTTCACGGGGCAGTTTGTAATGTCATATCCTGCGCTCTCCAGGGAATGTCTCAGCTCGTGCAGGGCTGAGTGGTCCTGCGTCATTCAGGCGACTCCTCCGACTGGGTCAGGAGGCGGCTGGGAGGGATTGTGCAAGGGAGGTTACTTTGAATCAGCGTGTGGTGGTCAGAAAGTGCTGTTGAATTGTGAAATGCGGTGTTGATTTCTAACAAAAAGCATCTGCAAGCTCTCTTTTGGAAATTCCAGTGGGCCCCGGTGTTGTGCAACAAGTTTGACTCTTTGCATTTATATGAATAGTTTATTTTTCTGCCCACAGACTGGGAGACCCTAGCGAGGGAAAGAGGTAAAAGGGCAACAGCGAGGAACCATCTGTGGTTGGTTAACAGAAGGCCCCCTCATCCTGCAATGCCAGAAGAAGCTAATGAGGACAGCATGAGAACGCCAGCGACCCCGGACAAGGCCAGCAGTAGTGAACGCCCCGCGGCCGCCACGGTGAACATCCCCCTGGTCAATGAAGTCCAGCTGACGGCAGCCACTGGCGGGGCCGAGCTGTCCTGCTACCGCTGCACCGTCCCGTTTGGCGTGGTGGTCCTCATCGCCGGCATCGTGGTCACCGCCGTGGCTTACAGCTTCAACTCGCACGGCTCCACCATCTCGTACTTCGGCCTGGTGCTCCTCTCTGCTGGACTGGTGCTCTTAGCCTCCAGCGTCGTCTGCTGGAAGATGAGACTGGAGCGGAAGAAGGAGAGGCGACGGGAAAGCCAAACGGCCCTGGTTGCAAACCAGAGGAGTATTTTCACTTAAACTGTAGCCCTTGGACACACATCTTTTGTTTTGTTACTCCAAAAAAAAAAGGCCCAATTTGGAGATTTGGAGAACCAGCTGCAGACAGATGTTGTCCATCATGTGTTGGATTTCTGACCTGTAAAAGGCTTTGAGCGCAGACTTTCAAGGCCCAGAACTTAAAAGCTTTGAACACATTGTAGGGGATTTATTTGTCAAACAGACGTCAGGCATCTGGCGAGCTGGGAACGCAGCCAGAAGGAATGTATCATAATTAAAATGAATTACCACTGTGTGAAGCGATGAGGAGGAAGTCTCCCATTAATCTGCTGTTGGATGTGGCGGCGTTGATTGTAATGGCTGGGATTGTGGTTTGAAAGGCCCAGGAGAGGAGAAGGAAACTGGAAAACCCAGGACGATGATTAATGCCTCATTTACTTCACTTCAACTTGGACATATCAGTTTATGAAGTCCCAGCGTTAATCTCACATCTCGGATTAGGAACTGCCTGTTATGGAAGTATGGTACTTGATATGAGGGTTATCTTTCAAATCTGCCAATATATTCTTATCAGCATATCAGATTAGACGGCACATGATATTAGGGAGAATATTTAACCCTAAATACATACTCCCTTAAAGCACTTCGATCACCATAATCATCATATTCAGTATTAAACATCTATTAACACATTGTGTAAGTGGTAAAGCCAGAATTGTGAGTGTACTTCTATACTGTAAAGAATATTAAATGTAGCATATGTTTCGCTTCAATGTAATCATTTGCATGTATTACCTGTTACCGGGACGTCATGTGGTTTAATAAACTCATTGATACACAAACATGCAATAGTGTCACTCAAAAATGAGTTTGAATGTTTATTAGATCCTGATAGATACTGGATTATTGGGGCAGAAACTAATATTCAAAGGTTAGTTGAATAGTTCAGCATTTTGTGAAACACTCTTTTTGCAAGAGTGAAGAGCAATACTGCTTGAAGAGATGAGATTGAAATCTGTTCAATACATTGCTTCTTTTTTTTTTTAAAGATAAATACATAGATAAATGAAAATGAGGATTTTAAAGATTCCTTAAATTCATTTTTTTAAAGAATCTTCTCAAAAATATATTGAGCGGAACATTTTTTATTGAAAAACACACTTGTGAGTGCCCTCAGACGGACAAACCTCTATTTACAGACACAATATATAATCATTTCAAACATTTAGTATAGTATACCTTACGGCACATAAATATACTCATATCCTATAATTTCAGAGAACTCTACAGACGCAAATAGCGAGGTTCAGTCGAATAAATGCCTAAATGTACATTTGGATTGGTTGCTTTCCACTCATCTGAAAGAATACATTGTAATTTTCCTTGCGGGATTAATAAAGAATAAATTATTAATTATTATTGTGTTATAGAAGCAAAATGTCCCAAAATCTCAAAATTGACCAGTGCATGAAAAACCTTATGTTTTAGCCTGCCATGTCTGGCCTCATGAGTCCTAATTAATTAACATAATGTATTCGACCATTTTGTACAACTTCTAAATAACCATCGGCTCACTTCTCTGCTGGATCCTCCAAATAATCATTAAACACATAAATTCTCTGTGGTAAAAGGAAGTTGAACTCTCCTGTTTGACCCTGTTCTGTTTAAAATAGCCTGGACGTGGAAGTGTATTTATAGGCAGCATCTGCGTTGCTATGCGTCCCTGTGACACCAGACACTACAACAAAATGTTTTTCTTGCGTCAGAGGAGAACCTCCAACACACTTTTTCACTTTTGGGAGATCACCACCACACACGCAATCAGCTATGTACTGTATGGACCCTGAGACCAGATCGGTAACAAATTTATGGGAGGTGTCTCCCGCCTGCTTCTCATGTCAGGTTAGATGAAAGAAGTCTGAAGCTGGAAAACATGTGACTTGATATGAAGTTTGACTGGTGCTCTCCGACAGTGTCTTTAGCCACTTTACACGCTGCTGGCACCTAATGCAAATCATACCTAAGCGCAATATTTTTTTATGATATGGCGTGGGCACAGTGTGTACATCAGGTTTTGTGCGGTTGTCATTCCACTCAGGGCCACACTGCCGGGTTAGTTTATCAATAAACAACAAGTGGAATTAGTTACAACACAACAGTTAACAACTGTTACCGCCACTCTTCATTCTAACCCCAACCGGTCGTCAGACACCGCCTACCAAGAGCCTGGGTCTGACCGAGGTTTCTGCCTAAAAGGAAGTTTTTCCTCGCCACTGTCGCACTGTTGCTTGCTCTGTAGGAAACTACTAGAACTGTTGGGTCCTTGTAAATTCTGGAGTGTGGTCTAGACCTACTCCATCTGTAAAGTGTCTCGAGATAACTCTTGTTACGAATTGATACTATAAATAAAATTGAATTGAATTGAACAGAGACATAGGCTACTCTATTACATGTAAAATGTATGGTTTCAGTCAAAGAAAAACAAGTATTAGCAATAGAACACTCCTGAAGTATCAAAATTAAAAGAAAGTAAGCCGCTTTTAACACATGCACTGCAACCCTGAACTTCTCTGGACATTTTCCCGGCAGAGTTGTGTGCGAGAACGCAAACGTCCGATTCAGTTTGCACGGACGTTAAACAGATTCTACTTTGCCAGCTCCCTAGCACAAAGTCAGTGCAAAGTCCGATTGACCCCACGTGTGAATTGAGCAGGGCGTTGTCTGGAGAATTCACGGCGAGTGAGCGTGTTGATGACGTTTCTATCAGGCAACTCGCACCAGACTGGGAGAAAACAAACTTCCGAGGGGGTGAAGAAGGGTCAATCCCACGACGACAATGAAAATGTCGAACTGGTTTAGGTTTTAGGTTTATTGGTTTGCACACATTCCTAAAAAAAGATAACAATACAACATAAATCACAACATGTCACTTTTGCATTGAAAGAGAAAGTGTGTGCTAGAGAGGTCAGAAACCCATGGGGGCTTATAGCAAACCCTCACCAGGTCACTAAAACCTACTTTACAGAAAACAAATAAATAAATAAAAGCACAGGACATGAATAAAGACAAGAGACTAATTCCTTCGCAGCTATACACAGTATACTCAATAAGAAATCTCCAGAATTTCCACATACCCACTTAAAAATGCGCAGTGACACAACAACATACTTACCATTATATTTTTGACCTATTTTGAATTGTCATCTGTGTTTTTTCTTTCTTTACATAGGCTAAATTATGGTATTTCAGCCAGAAATTGGTGCATAAAAGTGTACCAAAATGCTGGAATTGAATTATTTGAAGCTCAAGATTTCTCTGGGGGAGGGCACTAAGACCCCACCCCCCAAACATTTGCATATGCAATACAGTATACCCACTAGCCTACAATACATTAGACTACAACACTGCACAGTACCCAGGTGCCACCCCTCGCCTAAACAAAACGGAGTGTTTCCTTCAAGTGTCTCCTGTTGTGTGCTACATGTGTGAGAGGAAAACTTCGTACTACATCCACACCTGATTCTCAGTTCATTTGAAACAAATTAAATTAAGTTTTCGTTGGGTGGAGGAAACCTTGTATCCAATTTTGTCGGTTTACAGATCTGATCAGGAAGATATGGAGGGAGACAAGGAAAACTAGGATAGATAGGAGAGAAGAAGGGAATACAGCAAATACATATGGGAAAGGGAGGAAGGGAAGGAAGTAATCAAAGACAGGAAGCAAGGAAAGAAGGAGCCAAACAGAAGAAAGAAAGAAGGAAAAGAATAATGCCAGATGGAAGGAAGCAAAGAAAGTAGAACAGAAGAAATGTATCAGGAAACATGGGAAGGAAATGAATGCTAAAAGAAAGACAACAAGGAATAAAGGAAAAGTGTCCAGAAAGAAAAAAAAAGCAATGGAGGAGAGAATGATAAAGAAACATGAAAAGGACAGAGCAGATGTGACTTTGGAAGAACAGATTGTTTAATGAAAATCTGACTTTGCAAAGCAGGTACAGTGTACTGACTGCAGCCTCCAGCTGAATGTAGTAGATTCAAAAGTACAATAATTCCCTCTGAAATGCACTTATGGAAAAGTAGAAGGTCTCTTCAAATGGAAAGTACTAGAACCTCAAGTCACAGTACAGAACAACAAAGCAAAAGCCTAACAAGCTGAAGTTTGAAATTCCAGACTCCAACACAACCGATTGCACACTGTTTAAATCCAACACCATTAAACCTAATGAGCTCAGCATTACAGGGATCCTGGTCCAGGCAGTCCGATAAAACAGCCTGAGGCAGACCTGACTTGACAGCAATCCGACCATGCTGACTGGATTGAGGTTAGAACAACCTGGAACACAGAGAAGCCAAGTGTTTCCTTTAACTTGGTTCAGGTCGTCTGATTGTTAACATTATTCTGCAGCGCTCTGTTGCTAAAGGAGAAACAAATGCCGTGTTGATAAGATCTGTTCCAAGAATGAGCGCCGAGTTCATGTGCTGTATTTTGAGAGAAAAGACTGAGCTTGTGGGTGTCAGGATACAGAGACAGAGACGGGATATCAAAAGTAAACTCAGGAGATTTTGGGCATTCCTTTTTATCATCATTAGTATTGTGACTGCACTGCTTCATTTGAAAGTCTTGATTTTGCTTCAGAATCCACGGGTGTCTTGTTTTCTCCATTGTCCACTTCTGCAGTGTCTCAATGCTGTACGTAGACAGATTGGTCCTTTAAAAGGTCGCTCTGATGATCACAGTCCCCTTTTACTGAGTTTAATCTTAACTAAAATCAGTCCTGATCATAAACTATTCATTTATTTTCACAATTTTAGCGATTTAAAGTTATAGTGCGTAGTTTCTGTCTCTCTCATGAGGAATTCAAAGTAAATACAAAAAAAAACTGTCAGCATGTCCACAAGACACACGCCCTCACCCCTTCTCCACGTAGTTGCTAGTAGCCAAGAAGGACACGGACGACTAAAAAGAAGTGATAGACTCTCCAGAAGAAGTAATGATCTTCACTAGAGCTTCTGTGCGGGAAAGTCACCGGACGACACAATCTTTTGAACTTAGCCGTACTGAGAAATCCAGAGAGAGTTTTAAGGAGCTGATAGTCTTAATCAGCTTTGGAGGAACTCCCTTGGCAAGGGCCTGAATGTAACAGATGTTTTTTAACATCAAAAAGTTACGCACTAAAGCTTTGAATACCAGTTTGTGTACATAATGCCGCTGTTGTTTTTTGTGGAGAAGAAAACTCACAACAATGCAATTATTTTCTGTTTAACATTTTATTCACATTTTTTTTCTGACTGGGATTTTTTTCTTTTTCACAGTCTGGGATATGTCAATGTATAGCAACAACATTCATTTTGATGCATTGCATCAAACCCTGCAGTGCTCCATAGTACAGCAGCAATGCCCTAATATACAGTATATATATATATAGAGTTATTACTCTTTACACTGTGGTCATTAGAATTTGTACCCATGGAAACATGAATGTTTGTACCAATTGTAATTGTAATCCGTTCAATGTAGTATCTCTCTTTCCATCTGTGTGCATCCTTGTCCCAGAAATGCTTGTTACTAACTGGAGTTCTTATGTCGTTTTTCACCCAGCATGCTTCCTTGGATTAGGCTGGCACCTAAATCATGGTTGCCATTATCCCGATGGTCCTGCTCTGCGCCCTGCTATGCTCTGTTACTCCTTGTTACGGTCTGCAGTGCCCTGCTACGTCCTGCTGCGTCATGCTACGTCCAGCTACGCCTTGCTACGTCCTGCAATGCTCTGCTGTGCCCTGCTATGCCATGAACTACTACAACTACTATTTCTAGTCATAGTTCCATTATCTTCATTGTTATTATTATTGCCACTGTTCATCACACCCCCAACCGGCACCAGCAGACACCGCCTACCAAGAGCCCGGGTCTGTCCGAGGTTTCTCCCTTATAGGAGTTTTTCCTTGCTGCTGTTTCACTTAATGCTTGCTCTTGGGGGAATTACTGGAATTGTTGGGTCTTTGAAAATTATAGAATGTGGTCTAGACCTACTCTATCTGTAAAGTGTCCTGAGATAACTCTTGTTTATGATTTGATACTATAAATAAAATTGAATTGAAATGAATTCAATAAAGCCATTTCACTCAAAACCACAAGTGAGATCTTGTGTTGGAGCTAGAGGAAAAGTGACTAAAGTAGTAACAATTACTCTGGGGGCCATGAATGTGTGCAAAAAATGTAAACTTTAAATTGCTGGGCTCCTGACAAAACATTGGGCTGTGGATTTGCAGTGAGGTCTGAACAACAGCTGTGCAGTTGTGGATGTCTCTGCTGATGGACGGGACACGGCCCACTGGAAGGAAGTCAAACTCCAAGCTGGGGAGAAAGGTGAGCCAAACTGTGTGTTTGAAACTCTTCTCACGCACCAGTTCAGCTCCTTCCTGCCCAGAGAGGTGTGCCTGCTCCATGATCACTTTCTTTGTTATGACCCACAGCATCAGACAGTGTGGGGAATATGATTGATGTCATTAAGAGAGTCCTGAATACTTTAACTACAGCATCCCCTCACTAAGACTGCAATTGCAATTATTTGGGTTTTACTTTCTCTGTTAATCTGTATTTACTTCTGTCCTCACGTGCTGCTGCATCACCTGATTTCTGACTATGGGAATTAATAAATATGATCTAATGATAAACCCATTTACTGACCTTCTACATTCTAGAAAGTCTCTGCTAAAAACAAAAACACAACAAACAATCCACAGTGCCGAATGCAAATGTATTTGAATTAAGGTTGCAGCAGAAGAAATACAGAAGAAATACATAGGCCACGGACATGCTAACATTAGCTAATTTGTACAAAGAACAGCTGAGGGTGACGAAAACGTTATCAGTTTATCAGGGTTAAAATTAAGGGAATTGATTGCATTCAACAATGGTCATTAGGCTAGATTCCTGTTGCCAGCGACGCTAGCTCATCCTCAGGTGTCCAAGAAACCTTCAGTCCATTGTGGATCGTTGTCCGTCTGATAATACCATCTTCTTGTTCCAAACTTATGATGGCTAGATGAAACTTTATTTTCCACAAGGCATTCATGTAAGAGAGCAAAACCGCTCCATTCAACATAATAAGAGCCAGCAGTGTTTTACTGTGTGACAGTGGCGGTCACTGACTCTGCACGATATGCTCTCTCTTCGATTCTTTCATGTGCTGCCAGTGGTTTTTGGAGTGTCTGAAGTGTTGGCCGCCCTTAGTCCCAGAGCTGCCGGCTCGGTTTGCCCTCATTCCACCACATAATAAAGAGAAAGCTCTTCCTGACCAGTTCCGCCCATTTTTACAGTGAATCCCACTTCAACAGGGCTATGATATTATCTCCACCCCAATAAAACATTCTCCTTCACGTGAACTCTTACAAAAACCATAAGGCTTACATACTAGACATAACTAAAACTAAAATGAAGAAAATAAGTAAATAATCATCTTTAGGTCTGTTTGTTTCACTTACTCAAACAGTAATTGTTGAGGACAACTGGAAAACATAACATGAACTGACCTAACAGCTACAGAAAACAAAACAAAATCAATACCTCACCAATAACTAATCAGTAGTTTCTATGCAGCATTTTAAATCGTTTTAGTGTCACAGCGCAATTTCTGTTCTGGTTCAATCTCAGTGTTTTCTTCCACTTTGTTTTCCAGCAGCAGCAGGATGCTGTTTTTTTGCATACAGACAAAGTTAGCAAATAGCTGGTGAAGAAAGTAGAACATCTAACAACGTAAGATTTTTTACTCAGGAGTTGGTGGAGACCAAAGCAGAGCTAACTAGAGAGTGAGTACTGGACATCCATCTGGTGGACACAGTTGGGAAGACAGTGTTTCTCTTTGTGTGCTGGATGTGTCAATATAAAATGACATGCTAAAACTTTAGGCTTTAATGTTACAGTTTGAAGATCTTTGTTTCAATCTCTTTGGCGGAAACTATGGTGATAAGCAGTAATTGCAGTTTTTTTTTTTTTTGGCTCTCACTTCCCAAAGAGTTAAACAGTGTCAGCTGTATGCCTTCTTCAGATTGTTGAATTTGTTTCTTTTTCTTTGGATTTGCCCCTGTTTCATCATCTGTATCATCTGTCATCGCTTATATTCTTTTTTAGTTCTGCCTTAGTAACAGTTTTCTCACAAAGCAAGCACACACTGGAAAAAAACAGTACGCCACTTCACACAAAAGCTCCGTCTACCCTCTCTGGCGGACCAATCACTGCTGGGTGATGGAAAACGTGTCATTAACTATGCGCCGATTGTGGTTTTTCCCGGGAACATCAACACAGAAACCCAGGTCCTAACACTGTAAAACTTTCATCAGTGGGCAATAGGCTCAATCATGTTTACCTGCAACGTATTTACAATGTTTTATTCATACAGTATAGTCACACTTTACTGATTTTTACGTGTGATTTTTCTTTGATAAAACAAGAAAAGCACCACTGTGTTCTACACAGAAAGCAAGAAAATGGACGTTTAATTGTAAAACATCACAGATTCTGCTGTCTGATTTCATTTCGGTGAATTTTACTCTTTTATAATGTTCTTGAGCATCACAGCCATGATCAGTGTGCTCATAAACCACTCAGCCTGCACAACAACTTTCCAATAAACTGCTTTGGTGTAGGTGTTTTTAATCTTTTTACTCTCTTTTCCCTTTCCAATTGTATCTTGACCTGTCACTTCTTAATTAATCTCACATTGCCAAACCTTCCTCCACAGCGCTGCGGAGGAGGGTCTGACCCTCCAGAACGCTGGAGGGTCAGCGTTCTGGGATGGGTGAAAAAAGTGCTCTGGTTTATTGGTATTTCTTTAAACAACGTGTCAAACTCAAGGCCAGTGGGCCAAATCTGGACAGATTTATATCAATTTGGGTTGACAATACATTTTGGCCCAGCAAGTTTTTGCCACTGCTGTGTTTGGCGCTTTTTTCAATGATTGCTAGGAACTTTATTGGTGACTTTTTAAGGCTTTATGTTAACTAAACTGTAAGTGAGAAAACAATATGCAAAATCCAATGATACAGTTAAAGATGTTTGACTTTCTCTTAAATATAAGCATGTCAATAAACTATACGTCTGGACCTTGATGTGGGTCTCACTTCCCACTATGGCCCTCAGAGAGAATGAGTTTCACCCCCCTGCAAAAACCGCTCCAGACAGAACAACGGTGCCTCTGTAAAATAGCCTCAGGAAAGGAAAGTGTTTTGGAGGAATAGATATGTGTTTAAAGGTTGTTTTAGTCATGCAACAGAAAACTCCGATTGGACAGATGGTCTAGCTAGCTGTCTGAATTTACCCTGTAGAGATCTGAGGAGCAGTTAACCATAGTCCTCATGAATCCACTGGAATTTAAAAGGCCAACACAAAGAAAGCAGAAGGTCCCGAACGAAATGAGGGAAATATGGCCTAATTTCCAGCTGCAACAGAGAAATCCTGGAAGTGAAATGTCATTGATATAGACTACTTCTTAATTATACCTAGTAGTGATAAACTCTTTATTTTTTTAAAATTGTCCTTTGTTTAATTTTTCTCCTTGAGAGCAGGGATGTAGAGAAGTGCATGAAGCCACCTTGAAGCACATTTGACCCATCTCTAAATTACAGATGAAAGTTTTCACCACCTGAATTACTAAGCAATTACTGAGCAAGAGGGAGATGTAATTTTGTATATATATAACAGCTGTTGGACATATTCCAACCATTTTATTCGGTGCTACACCCCATCTGAATCCTCTTTCTACAAAGTTTGTGGTCAACAGAAGAGGAGGATGAAGAACGCACCAGAACAAAACACTAAGTAAACACCCTGATGTCAATCCCATCATACATCAAGAATGATTATGTCCATGTGTGAGGAAAAAACTTTTTTTCTTCACAGGGAGGTTTGGCTTTTTTCCAGGGCTGTGATTAGTATCAACTTCACATGCGTGGCACAATGGGGAAATTGCATACAGGACTAATGTGTCAGCCCCTCGCTGTAAAAGAGTGATAGGAGACTGGAGATGGCTGAGAGGCATGTGTGAATAAAAGCCTGTTTTTCATAAAGAATACTTCCTGTTCTAATCTAAATTAGTTAATGAAAGATTTGCTCCTGCTTTGCTGACATTTCTCGCCTATGAATGTTTGACGAGAGAACGTTAAACAGCCAAAAAAACTGTCAGTGGTCACACATGATGTTAAAATGGATGGTTTCAAGCTCTAAAGGATGATGACTGTGCCATTATAATAATCATCTTTATATATTGAGCAATTTTCAAAATTGCACGTTACAGAGAGCATCACAAAGGCAGCAAAAAAAGAAAAGAAGTCATAAAATCATCAGATTTTAACAGAAAACAGATACATTTGGTGTCTAAAAAATAATAAAATAAAACCATTTCTTTTAAGAAAATACAAGACAGTTGAAAGAAAATTAAAACTCATGTAAAATCAGGAAAGCCTCTCTGCAATATAGGCGATGTCTTCAGAGACAAGTCAGTTCCAGCATGAACTTCGTTAATCCCCCTCGTCCACTACTTGTTAGTCTACTACTTAGTCAATGCCAGATCTCAGAGAAGCTCTGATCAGGACTCGCTTCCAATCGATGGGGTGGTGGATTGGTGATTGGGTCAAACAACACAGGACTTTCACCCAGGAGACCGGGGTTTGTGTCCCGTTCTTGTGCCGCATATCAGTCAGTACGTCCCGACCCGGAGCGTCAAAAGTGACGTCAACAGTCCCAACGCTAAAGGAGACTTTTAGTTTGAATTACAAACGCAACGAGAGAGTGAGAATGTGTTGATGTCACCCAGTGGGTTGTGGACCACCATTTTGAAGCCTTGAGTTTGGCGTTTACCCACCACCATCTCAGTCTTTTGGAGCCAAAATGGTGAAAGGGTGGAGCTGTGGAGGAGCGCTAAGCTGAACATTCATTTACTAGCTACAGCTGGCTAGCTAGCTTGGATAGCAAGATAGTTTTAAACGACTGTCACTGTCACTTTATTCTGACATTTTATAAACCAAACAAGTCCTTGATTAATTGAGAAACCAAAATAATTGTTAATTGGTTTGTGCATTTTCTAAACTCCTTTCTTGCCCTGTGCTCACATGATTTTCCTTCTGTAGTTTTTTATTTTAGTAAATGCTTACCGTTGGCCGTTTTCCCCATGATCAGTGAGATTATTAAAGACAGGAAGGAGGCAGGAGAGACACAGCATCTGATGTCATTGGATATTTAAGTATATTTATCCTTGATTTTTGGAAAAGTGAGTTGTGCAGTCATTTCAGTATGTTATTTGTGTTTCAAGGACAACCTTGGTTTCCCCTCCATCTGTAAATAAAGTAAATTATTTGAATGGCTCAGGGAGGAAATGGGAAGGTGTGTCTGACATGCCCTCGAGGTCATTTAACAAACACAATAATGTCATGGGAAGTAGCATCTTCACAGCTCTTAGTTTCCTTTTTAGCTGAACAGCTGAGCTACACTGTGGAACTTAAATATCTCAACAACTATTGGATGGGTTGCCATAAAAAAATGTGGGACATATGTTCATGTTTCCATTTGGAAACTTTGTAATAACTTTGTTAATCTCCTGTCTCTTCCTCTATTGTATTATCAGGTCACAGTTTCACTTTTTCCTGAAATCAGCTGTAGCTGTATTTTGTGTTTAGCGCTAATTTGCAAACGTTAGCATGATTATATCACACAAAATGAAGAATGTAAACCTACCAAACACATGCTGAAACCACTGTTGTGCCTGATTTATCAGAAACTGAGTGACAGTGTGAACACAGCTCATGTTCTGTTCCGCTTTCTCCAGTCATTTCTAACTGTTGTGGGCCCCATAAAGCAGCAGGTCACCACTCTG
>NC_045747.1:19013811-19015758 GCF_008692095.1 Etheostoma spectabile | reverse complement strand
GAGAACCAGACCCAACCCCCCCCCCCCACCCTTATCCTCCTGAGTGAGTGTAACCATTGCACTACAGGCCCCGGTGGGGGAGGTGTGTTTTGACAAGATCTTTGGGTGCTGAGGACATTCCTCTGAGCGCTGCCTGGGAAGCAGCATACAAGCTGTTGTGATGACGTACACGAGACAATGGCGAGGAGTCAGTTTAACAGCTCCCTGCTGATTTAAACTGGGTGTGAATGTGGGCTGCAGACATTTAAACCGAGACAAAGCTGGAAGAAAACACACAACTCATGTCATCAATCAGTGAAATATATTATACTGGAACTTATGTGGGGAGAAGAGAATCCTTTGCACTGAGTGAAGAATCTAAACTGAATTAAAACGTGAATGTATTCATGTTGACTTTGTAGACTTTTCTTTGGTTTCTTGTTATTCATGTTCTGAGAATGTACCGGTAGGAGTTTTTACTATTCTGACTATTTTAAAGTTACTAGAATGCTGTGTGCTGATAGGATGGCAGATGTGTATCAGAGACAGCTGTTTACATCTGTAAAAAGTGTCAAATTACATCAGATATGGACTGATTATTAACCCTATCAGTCCTACTGAAACACTGGTGTTGCACTCTCTCTCTTTATGAGACAAGTACTTTATTTTTCTTCCCTTTTTTTCAAAACTATTTCTAAGCAGCTTAATTGATGCATGGCATGAGAGCCAAAACCCCAAACAAATAATACAAAATGAAACTTTTACATGTATGAGCTTGATAGAGCAAACATTGTGTACAGTATATACATAAAAAAGAGGAAATGAAGGTAGATATGGGGTTTTAAAGGCCTGTGCAATCCTCTGAATGAAACAAATGCAGCAGGCTGGTGGCCGGGCCTTGATGAGAGGAAACCATGAACTCTGGGAGGAGCAGGTTCCCACACCCAGAAGAAGAGACGCACAACGCTCTAACACAAACAGTCCACCACTCAGGAAGGAAAGGGCTCTCTTTGGGCCTTTATCAGATTTGCAAGATCCTCGGCCTGTCCGTCACCCGATGCTGAGAGACCCCACCCTCCTCCAGTCTTCTTCTCTTGCGTTTGAGATGAGGTCACTCAGTGCACGTCATCATCAGACTTGGGGGGAGGGGCCCCTTTGATAGGGAAGGAAAAGTTGAAATTTGGCAGTTTGGCAGACACCTAATTCCTAGTTATATTATGATGAGGGCTGTGATGCCAGGAAACGTCTGGTATCTGTCCACCTGGGTCTTTCTTCACAGATGGTGATGTGGTCAGGTCTAATAATAATAATGAGAAAAAACAATTATAGATACTCTAAAATGTTCAAAGACACCCCGCTATTGAGTCCTTTTATTCAGTCTCTTTTTTTCCTTAATGTTAAACAGTTATATGTACATCTGTTTCTTGCATTTATGGTTTGTTTATTTCATATTAAGGTTGAATATGTTTATGTATGCACCAACCACCAAGGAAAAGTTCTTGTACTTGGCAATAAATCCTTTTCTGAATATGATTCTGAGTCGGATTCCTAATCTGCCTGCAGCTGAAAGTTTGTGATGGAGCGTTTCTGTTCCAAGCAACGCAGCAGGTTGCTTCCCTCAGCTGTCTCCTGGTGGTGTAACAGCACCTCCCTGCTGACCTCATGGAACGCCTTGGCAGTAACTCAAACAGTCTGAGACCAAGGATCACGTTCACCACCCTCCTCTCAGAGCCCTCTGACCTGCAGACAACTTCAGACTCAACGAAATATTCCCCTTTGTCCCAGTAAAGGAGACTGGGTCAAAAGAACATGAATGGTGTTCCGTTCTGTTGTGTAACTGTGACTGAGAAGCACTCCTCTCTTTAAGTTGTATTCTTTCAAGTCTGTAATCTTAGCTTTTCCTTCAGTGTGAATTATATATACACACATATACATATGTGTACTATGTATATATATATATATATATAT
>NC_045747.1:19012990-19013801 GCF_008692095.1 Etheostoma spectabile | reverse complement strand
ATATATATATATATATATATATATGCCGTTGCATTGGAAGTGACAACATCTGGTATATTTCCAGGTGATTTTATTTTTTCTCACATGAAATAGAAAATGAATATCAAAGCATATTTTAAAATTTCTCTCATCCCTTTTGACCATGAAAAGGAAAAAAAATGCCTTTATTTTAATTTCTAATTTGTATTTTAAAACCACTTTGTTCCATTTGTTTTTTAATACCTGTTTATGAAATGTAAATCAAATGACCACAAGATACACTGACCCAGCAGCGTTTTGAAATTGTCAAAGTGTACTTCTTTTTTATGTTCTTATTTTTTTGTGTAAGCTATAGAAAAAGTTATTCATCAGACTTTTTTATTCTACATACAGTATATTGTTATTGAGGTAAAACTCTTAAAACACAGGTGTTTCCCTGAGTAAGTTCACATCAAATGGCCACAGCGGGTTGAACATGACTTGTTTCTTGCTCCTCATTTGTTTTTGGGATGGTTGATGGTGGGAGAGCAGGCACAAGGTCACAGTGTGTCTGATCGAGGGGGCGATCCCTGCAGGGAGACTCAGCTTCACGCTGTGAAAATGAGCAAACAACCTGTTGGGGCTTCGTGCCTAAGAGACAGCTGTAGAATATAAAGCAAGGCAAGGCAAGGCAAGGCAGCTTTATTTGTATAGCATATTTCAGCAACAGGGCAATTCAAAGTGCTTTACACAAAAACTGTTACAAAACAGTTAAAAATAAAAACAGATAAAACACAAGAATAAAATTTACAGTGCAGTATAAGAATTTTTTTCCAAATCCTGTTGATACATA
>NC_045747.1:19012827-19012980 GCF_008692095.1 Etheostoma spectabile | reverse complement strand
CCCTTGATATATTCTTAAGGTGATAATAGGCTGACTTTCTAATTGTCTTAATATGGCTGTTAAAATTCAGATCAGAGTCCATGACTACACCAAAGATTTCTGGCTTTGTCTGTGGTTTTTAACATTGTTGTTTGAAGCTGAGCACAGACTTTT
>NC_045747.1:19012622-19012817 GCF_008692095.1 Etheostoma spectabile | reverse complement strand
CCTCTTTTGCTCCAAAAACAACCACCTCAGTTTTTCAGAAAAGTTCTGGAACACCCAGCCACTAATTTGTTTGATGCACGTAGTCTTAGTATTTGTGTTGTACTGTAGTCACCTGGCAATAAGGTTATGTAAATGTGCGTCGTCCGCATAACTATGGTAATTTTGTAGTTTTCCATAATCTGAGCCAGTGGAAGC
>NC_045747.1:19012530-19012612 GCF_008692095.1 Etheostoma spectabile | reverse complement strand
TAAACAGAAGAGGCCCCAGAATGGAGCCATGGGGAACTCTGCACGTCATATTTGTATGCTCAGATGCATAATTACCTATTGA
>NC_045747.1:19012424-19012520 GCF_008692095.1 Etheostoma spectabile | reverse complement strand
TCCCTATTCTTTAAGTAGGATTCAAACCAGTTTAGTACTGAGTCAGAAAGGCCAACCCAGTTTACTGCAGTTTTCAGGGCCTGTGGAAAGATACCT
>NC_045747.1:19012156-19012414 GCF_008692095.1 Etheostoma spectabile | reverse complement strand
ACGTGTTCACAATCTGTAGAAGATCAGAAGCCAAAAAATTTGAAACATCTTTGAAAACACCCGTTGGTAGAATATCAAGACAACAGGAGGAGGTTTTCAGTTGTTGTATAATGTCTTCCAGGTTTTTATGGTTGATCGTATGAAATTCGGTCATGTTGGAACTAGTTTTGCCTGAACAATGTGACAACACATATCCTGTACTTGATATGGAGTCCCTGGCTGTTTGTCTAATCTTCTGAATTTTGTCTTTGAAGAAGG
>NC_045747.1:19012060-19012146 GCF_008692095.1 Etheostoma spectabile | reverse complement strand
ATTGCAGGCCTTGGCAGATAAAAGTTCAGATGCTACTGGTACTGTAGGTTTTGTTAACCTATCGACAGTAGCAAACAAAGCACGTG
>NC_045747.1:19011884-19012050 GCF_008692095.1 Etheostoma spectabile | reverse complement strand
GTTTCTAGCGATAATGTCAGAGAAGAAGGACCTCCTTTTATTACTCAGTTCCAAATTATATATATGCAAAGTTTTTCTTTATAGGTCTTATAATGGACCAGGAGATTTGTTTTCCCCCACCTTCGTTCAGCTTTTCGACACTCTCTTTTTTCTGTTCTCACCAGTA
>NC_045747.1:19010383-19011874 GCF_008692095.1 Etheostoma spectabile | reverse complement strand
CCATGGGGATCTTTTCTTACCAGAGACAACTTTGACCTTAGTGGGAGCAATAGCATTTGTAATTTTACAGTTAAAATCATCTACAAGCTCAGTGACTGCGAGCCCAGAGAGGATGGGTGTGGAGGTGAAAAGCTGAATGAATGTTTCACTAGTATTTTCAGTTATATACTATTTTCTGATTAACTTTGTTTGGACAAAGCAGATTCAAAACCCTTAAGACCCTCGCCTCACAGTCTCAAGCTGAAGCTAAAAGCTCCGGCAGAGTTTGTCAACACATAATTTCCCAACTCTCCCTGCTGTCTGTCTCCAGGTCCCACCGAGGCTGCTGGACTCCCTGGCACCAGCGTCTGGCGCTGGGGAAGATCTATCTCCAAGATATGAGCAGGAGCAGGAGAAACTCCACCCAAGAGGCCTGGTATATACACAAAGACAAACCTATTACATCCTCTGAGCTAATCATTCCCCAAGACCAAAACAACACAAACATCCCCAGGACAGAAACACCATTCTTCCTTTGACACGCTGCTGTTTTTAGAGCTCTAAATATTTGGCTAAACTGACAAAAACTGTGGCTTTTCGTTGTCTTTAAGAGTTGTACGTCTTCTTTGAATTGTTGCAAGATTTTTTTTCTATTGATTCACACTTGTCATCTAAAAAAAGAGGGAGTAAAACATTTTCATTGATTTAAATTGTCTGCAAGACCAGTATAACTTTTTGTTTAAATGTAGGAATGTAAGGATGGTGACACATTGAAAAAAGTAATTGCCAGAGGACATATGCTTTTAGCCTTTGTTCAAGCAGTTGATGTTTCAATTAGTTCTTGCTGGACACTAATGTTTTGTCATTATTGTATTACGTATGTTGCTTTTACTCCGCATCATGTTAGAGATCAGAATCACAAAATGCCATGTTTCGGGGTTTCCTCTATAATAAGCTTTGTAAAGAAGCAAATAGTGTGAAAGCCCAATCCACGATTTGAAGTGTTAATTAATAACATGTTAAAAGTCAATGGTGGTACATTTCCTGACATCTGATGGTGCTAAACTGTCATATATTTAATCATGTTAATTCCCACTATCATGTCTTGTGGTGCCCAATAATCACATTTAAGATCCACAATCTATGCACAACCATGATCTATAGAAAGCTGTGAGGCAAGAAAGCACAAAAACTCAGGGAAAGATGCCAAGTCAAGCATTAATGTGACACAAATGCATACAGATGGAGAGGGTAGAAGGAGAGAGAAGCTTCATGGTAAGTTCCCCCAACAGTCTAGGTGGAGGCTGGGGGTGTGGCCTTGACCAACTGCCATTTTGCTCGTTTGAAAGCCATGAGGTCTCTCTCTCTTTCTCATTGGCGGGCCAAATTCTCTGGGCGGGCAAGGCAGAGAAAGGGGAGGTAACCATTCCTCTTATGACCTCATAAGGAGCAAGATTCCAAATCGGCCCATCTAAACTTTCATTTTCTTAAAGGCAGAGCAGGATACCCAGG
>NC_045747.1:18978143-19010373 GCF_008692095.1 Etheostoma spectabile | reverse complement strand
TTACACCTATCACCATTTCTAGCCACTGGGGGGACCATAGGCAGGCTGGGGGAACTCATGTTAATGCTACAAAACCACATAAAGTGACATTTTCATGCTATGGGACCTTTAAACACCAGCTCAATGTGGTTTCTTTAATGCCAATTGAATTTCCCAGTCTTTGTAATACGATGTGATAGTCTGACCAGAAGTACAGAGTCCTTTTTCAGATGTAATTAGGAGATCATCTGTAACTTTCACCATATTATTTTGTCCTGTCCTGTAAGGAAAGTGTGTAGCCTAAACATGATGCAATGAAGTTTTAACAAAAAAACGTTGTTGGAAAAATGTTGGAAATTACAACATTTGTGAACTGGAGACATCTGTCCCCCTGGAGTCAGTTAATCCAGACTGATGTATCATAAAGCCTTTTTAATTATCCCTGTTGTTACATGAAAGGCAATCCATTATGATGATCAAATAGTGACACATGTTATGGAAATGGCAAAAGTGGAAATGGTGAAGTCATCACTGACTCCAGCATGTTGAGATGCTGATGTCTGGAGAGGATCATCATTTTTCACTGACAGATGATACGTCAGTGAGGTCGCAGGTTGCATATGTTAGCCTCACAACCCCCCCCCCACCCACCCAAACACACACACACACACCACAACACACACCACACACACACACACACCACACACACCACACACACCGTTTCATCATGAGGCCAGAGCTGCGGTTCTGCGTTGAGGTCAGACAGGATTGGGGTCAAGCCATTCGCTTCTAACATCAGTTTCCTGAACATGCAGGGATTATTACCATGAAGAGAAGAGTGAGGTCACTCTGTGCTCTGCAGATGTAATGTGTACATCTGCTGCCCACTGTTAAACACCAGGAGGCAGGAAACATCACAACTGACAGTTTGTTCTGCAGGAGAGCTTGAGCAGATTAGTGCTTGTTTACATGCTCTCCCTGTTTATCTTATAAATACTTTTTTTTGTTGGGGAAAAAAACCAAGTGCCCGGTTGATTCTGTTACCTTCAATGTGTGGCTGTTTAAGTCTTTGGATTTGCAAAAGATTCAACCCCCTATAAGGAATAAGTGTTTTCTGGTAACATATTGAGATGGCACCTGCAGAATACCACTGTGTATACCGTGCACATACAATGTTAATAGATAATTACAAACCTATTTTGTGTGGAGAAACTGTGTTCAAACTAAAAACTGCATTTTAAATTGTAGTCAAGACCCGACAGTTTCCAACATACTAAATAAAGAAGGCTGTTTGTGCCGATACGTGTGGGTTGTTCCACAGCTCTATTTTCAAGGTACAAACAATTTTCGTATGAAAGAACCATCTAAACAAAGGTTTTTAAACATTTTGCAAGAAGAGTGCCTCAGAACATTTTAACTTTAATAAATAAATTAATTGTGGAGTTTTTTATCTACATTTTTAAAAACTTAACAGTTGATCCTTTCTTTTCTATGATAGCTGCTTCACCTCTACCCACTGTATTTCTTTTGTTTTTTGAGCCAAGGTTCCACTTTCTTCGTGCAATGCATTACAGAACAATGGTGTCCATCCCCAGAGGACACTCACACACCAAGTGTCTAAACTCAATTATTTTAAGTACATGTTTTTTTTAAGAGTACACTTACTTTGTATTAAAACCTGTTTAGAATCAGGGTGCAGTGTGGAACTGGGAAACAGCCTTACTTTTGCACCATAAAAAAGTGCTTAAAAGGTGAAACAAAAAGGGAAAACAATGTGTAATGCAGTTGACTTTTTTCCATGCACTTTTCTTTCCATGTCAGTATGTCAGTGTGAATTATTGCTTTATCTGTGCTCTGTGTGTTCCCCCCTCCGTCTCCTGAAGAGTTTGCCTGGGTCATAGTTACAACCTGCATCTCTGCTTCTTCAGTCCACTCTCACTGCTAACATTGCTAAATGCTGCCCTCTGCTGTCCATCCGGCTCACAGTAATCCCAAACACATGCTCTACAACAAGAAGTACAGATGCAACTGAGATACTAAAGTGTCACCTTCTCACAAACACACAGGTTTCTAATGCTTGCAAACCCCCCTTCGATCATGGCGTGCTTCGTCATGCGTCAACAGAGATTATAGGGAGTATAAGGAGTCTGCTGTCCACCGTGATAATCCCGTCTCTGATTCCCTAGCCTGCAACGACGGGTCTGACACACAGAACAAGAAGGCTACTGTAATATGTCCAGATTACATGTTCAACTAAATGATATGATGCCATAGATTTTTAGAGAGAAATGACCTTGAAATATTTTGTCCTGTGGTTGATAAAGTCTTGTGCTGACATGAGTGGCTTTTTTAGTCTCGCTCTCCGGCCTCTATTTAGCCAGATGGCTTCCTCCATCAATCCCCACTCACAATCAAGATTAGGATTACACCACACACATACACACACACAGAAAACATCCACTCAAATACGTCACATGCACAATAATTAATGTTCACTTGCTAGCAGATGATATAACACAGAGTCTGTCACAACTGAAGCTTAAGTTATTAAAGGGAGCCATTGATCACAAAAAAATTCAAGGTTGGGCGAGTGGCGCGGATTAAAGTATTTTTACCACAAAGCCACATATTGACGGTGCTCATCTGAAACAGAGAGGTGAAAGACAGAAGCGAGGCAGGGAGGATGAAGGGTGGGAGGGAGGTAGGGGGGAGGACAGTAGGGAAACAGATTGAAGAGGATAGAGAGGAAGAAAGCCCTGCTGTCACCAGGCTTGTTTAGTGTTTCTCAGTCTGTGGCAGCTGTCGGTACCTTCTACCTTCCCTTCCTCTGATACCTCCAACGTGCTTGTTCTTCGAGGGCCTCAGGGCCGCTCAGCATGAAGCAGGAACCATGGGCTTTTTGGAAAACTACCAGGAGATTGACCCTGTCACTTTGAACCTTTGCATCCTCATTGCCAGCTACGTTATCTTGCTCCTGGTCTTTCTGATATCGTGTATCATGTATGACTGCCGGGGCAAAGATCCCACCAAGGAGTACGCCCCAGACCCGGTGCCGGCTCAGTCGCCCGTCAGGCTGGTGGTGTTGCAGAGCTCTCCAGCCCCGGTGGGACGGTGGGACGCGGCCAACATGATCACAACCTACCATGAGCCAACGCACTCGGACTTCAGGGAGAAGAAGAGCACGATGGTCTGAGCGAGACTCAGCAGACCCACCTTTGTATATATATCAGACTCGTTTTTTGTATTTCTTTTTATATCTCCTTGTTTCTCGCCGGGACAATGCTAGGATTTGACCTACACAGGACCAGACTTGCACGGTAAGGGAGAGTGACAAGTGCTAAAGTTGGTGTTGTGTATGCATGTGAAATCCCTCTTTATCTAAAGGAGCTGAAGCCAAAGCCTGCAGTCTGCTCTGGAGAGGAACTGTCACAACTGATAAAGCACAAAGAATAAAGAGAGCATTTCTGTTGTGTTGTGTTGACAGAAGAGCTTTAGGATTATGGTTAGGGTCAAGAAAATACAGACAGGTGTTATTGAGGAGAAACGTAGGCTTAGATTAACATCTTTGGCTCTTTTTAGATTTTAAATGAGGCATTTCAAGACAAAAAAAATACCTTTAAGATAGAAAAATACTTGTTGCTCCTTGATGTCTTTGGACTTTGTTCCTCTCCAACACATCGATTAAACTGTTATCTCTAACCTACTTTAACTATCCTATCAAAATCAAGTATGCATTGCTCTTGATGAGCTGCCAAACAGGGATTAGTGTTTTACATTTGGTTAAATCTGGATAGACGGGAAACTCTTACATAACTCGAGGAAGTGTGATGTGCACAGATCTGGTTGTCAAAGAGTCAGAGAGATGGGTGAAAGCTCTGCGATTAAGCGATCAAGGTCTTGACCTGCAATGTCTATACATTCTTATTTTCAGATGTGTGTTTTTAACCAACCCACGCACACAACAGGCTGATGTCAAGTCTTTATCCGATTCAGTTCTCCACTTACCTGCCACTGTATAGGGACAACTGTGGCTGGAGGTAGACTTGCTGTTCATCTTGAACAGTTCGACAGGGATAATGAGCAGATAAGTGACGGAAAGAAAATCTGAAGCTTTGAAAGCTTTTCCTTTGTCTCACATATCACTCAAGTGCAATTATGATGAATCACATCTGTGGAAACATGCAAACAAAGTTTTGTGTAAACAAGAATGAAGCACATGATAGCTGTGTTTGATAAGTAAACAGAGTACAGTTGACACAAACTTGCAGTACTGTTGTTGATTTACACGGCCGATATCTCAGTTCAGGATGAATAAACTCGCCATTAAAGGGATACGCCACCGTTTGTTGAATTAGGGCTAATCACGGTCTCCCCTAAGTGTATTTTATTTTTATTTTTTTATTTAACCTTTATTTAACCAGGAAGTCCCTTGAGATTGAAATCTCTTTTTCGAGGGAGACCTGGCCAAGACGGCACACCAGATTACAATACAAACAAAAATACAGCATAAACAAAATCATACATAACTGTAGATAGGTGAGCCAACACAATTTTTGTCTCAGTGCAAGTAATTAGTTTTTTTTTGTTTTTTTGTTGGCCCAATTTTACCCACAAGGTGCTAACCGGCAACATGAGATTTCATTCACTATGATAAGCTAACTTATGGCAGCGCTGCCAGTGGTGCCCCAGACTGAAAATATGCTTGCACAAAAAATGCGTTGGCCCACCTATCCACAACTAGGGGAGACCATGATAAGCCCTATTTCAACAACTGTGGTGGCATATCCCTTTAAGGCTTAGACCACTCGTACAAAGAATGTTTTTAGAAACGTAGCTTTTCTCTTGACCAAAACAGGACTAGTTTATATCCGCAACTTATAGGACTTTTTAATGTTAAATGTTTACACATGAATGGAGAGTTACCCATTACTATGTGGAGGAACAGAGGAGTCTGAATGCTGTGGAGTGAGGATGTGCCATCGCAGCCAGGTAGTCTTCCGGTAAAAGCTTTTTTAAGGCTTCTGATTGGCCGACATGGCTTTAGGCATAGCGTTTTAGGGTTAGGGTATTTGGACAGAAGTTTGGTTTTAAACAGTGCTTGTGTGGATGAGATTTTGTTTTATAACAAAGGGTTAGGGTTACCTATTTTTAAGACTACCTGTGTACTAGGCCTAAGTCTTGATGAGAACTTGTAATGATTGATTTCTTCTCTAATACACTCAGTATTTATTATTTCTGCAGTTACTTCATTGTGATTATATTCGGCATCTGCTTCCAAACTGTTTTCCAGGTCAGTCATTGTAAAGGATTTTCCATGCAGCGCTGTGCAGTAATCAGACTGATTGGCTGGCCTGTCAGAGCAGTCAGAGGGTCTGAAATCAGAGCAGGGGCTTCTTCCGAGCAGCAGACTAAATGAGTTATCTGGATACCTGTGTTGAGTGAAAGCAGAAACAAAAGGAAACAGGAAAAAAAACTTGCCAGGTTTTACTCAATAAAGTCATGGAGATAAGTCATTGAACCAGCCTCTTAATAAAACCAGTTGGTTGAGTTTAAACCAGCAAAGTTATAAAAGATAGAAAGCTGGAGGCCATGATAGGGAGTGTACAATATTTTATATCATATTTATTTGTACTCTGTATGTATTATAGTGGAGTGCATTTGCTGATTCCTTAAATAAAGCTCAAGCTATTTAACTAAATTCTAATCTAGATTGGGTTAAATTCATGTTGTGTTGGGAGTGCCCAAAACCATTGTTAATTGGTATTTCAATACAAATTGAATGCATTCAATGCTATTTTGTCCAACTTTTTCATTCGTATATCAATCAGACAGTTTTATTTTTACATAAATGTCTCAAATTGCAAACACTTTGCTTATAAATCAAATATGGAGCAGTTAATACATACATTTTTTCTTCTTCTTTGTATTCAAATTTGCAGCAAAAAAGGTGGTTCTTTTGACTCTGCCCACTCAGGTTTGAGGATCAGTAATGTTTTAGCCTCCAGGAACAAATGTGTGAATATTGTTTTAATCTAAATTAGAGATATTACACAATGAAAGGGAGATGAAGGAAACTGAATTTTTGTTGGTTAGTAAAAAAAAAATGATGTGACCTAGTATGTGATTATTCAACACACTGTGATTACAGCTTTCAGTTTGAGCTGCCAGCACTTAACAGAAATAGATCTCATAGAACTGAGAACTCTCACGGTGAACATGGACAGAAACCTGGAGCTCAGTGTAATCCTGCTACTTCAGAGAAATGGGCAGAAAATGGATTAATTCACTCAGTCACAAAATAGGTCAATGGTATTCTTTGTAAAAGAAAAAAGTAATGCAGTAATTAAGACAAATCACATCTAATCATTTTAATGACTTTTAATGTGTCCACATTTTATATCTTTACACAGACCATGAAATTGCTGCTGCCTCTGGGTTTCGGATCCTTTCTCATTTTAATTTCTCACACATTTTGCAATTCTAGCAAAGACTGGCCAAACAATCAAAGTAATTATCCCCTTACCTCCGTCCCAACCCTGCCACTTGGTATCTATTCAGTCAGAGGAGTTATTTTTTGAAAAAAACAGAACATGTACCATATTTAGCTTAACATCATGTGAAAAACTAAGAGAATGACACCATTTATAAGACCTGTTTGTGTAGCTAAAACTGGCTGCTATTAGTATGTGACAATGATAGTACTGCAAGCAAAGTATGGGAACACATAATTATCTTTAAATTCTGCTATGATATAACACCATTACTTTCATGATTTCCTGCACAAACGTGAAAGTAAAATAACATCCTTAGTTTTAATGATTACACCCTCATCACTCAGAAGCACTTGCACTGCTGCAGGTGCAGGGAAGCTTTTACTCTGAAATTTGAAGTCTAAGCTTTCATGGAAACATATCACCATACTTTCTTACTAAAGAATTTGACCTACTGTACATCTTGACTTGTCAACACGACTGACCTTGTAGAAGATACCAAACAATGGGCCTCATTTAGGAATAATTATTTAGTTTCACACTAAATAATTTTTTTTTTCTCTTTGAAAATTTTCATTATGAAGAAATAAAAAAAGACTGTAATGTTCAACGATATGGCGCATGAGAAGCAGTTTGATCTATTATGTACTGGCAATTATGACTACATGTTTAAATACTATTTTGGGATTATTACTTGGGAAATGTTTGATCGGTGTTATGATTTTCATTGTTGCTGTCATCATCATGCTGGATTTCAATTTGCATTTGGGTACACATGTTCTAACAGAGGCATTTCTGTAATATGTGGAATATTCTTTAAAAAAGGGATCAAATTTAAATATAGGGAATGTTTAAAAAAAAAATGAAATAATAGCAACTTTTGATTTTCTTTGCAGTAGCCAACTCAACCAGATATAGACACGCTGTTATAATGGGAAAGAAATTATCCTGATAGTTAAAGGTATGAGACAGTACAAATTAAGCAGTGGACCTCTGTCTGAGAGTTGGAGGTGCAACATGAGTACAGGAAGGCAGCCAAGCCACAACACACTCCGTAATCCTCAGCCAGAGGCATCAGTGTGCTTTCCAATATAGAGCACACATTAGGCTCAGCTTGTTAGCTGCAAGATTACTTGCTGTTGCTGTCCTGAACCCACTGTTGAGTTTGTGGGACATACAAATAGTGTCCAAATAACAAAATGTATAATTCATTTACCTTACACAAAGATTCTTGTGGAAATTGTTTGATTTTGTAGTTTAAGTGGACATATTTTTCTGTTGATACTTTTTTTCTTTGTTTCTAAAATTCTATAGAAACTTCTGTATTTTTTTAAGTAAGCTTATTGATGTTATTGAGTTTTTTTTCCACTTTACTTTGCTTTATCGTTGACTGGATTCGAATTGGGGCAATGTATTCTAGCAGGAAACAGTAAACCAATTATGAAACAGTTTCTTCCTGTGTCATGCGTGTACATAAAGCCTCTTTTGTTCTAAGTTTGTCCCACCTACTCTATATATCTGTCCCACAAGACCAGAGTAGAAGATGTAATGCTACAACCCATACATTTACTTCAGTCATCCACTGGAGTATTTACCTGTAGAGGATTCTGTTTGTGTTCTCAGTGTGAAATTGTTTCTGGCATCTAAGCAGCTCAAGAGGTACGCTGAATTCCACGTCAGCAGGTGACAATGAGGTTAAGCCAAACAAAAAAAGCAAGTCTGACCTCTGACCACTGACTTATCAGGCGGATGAGGTAATATTAGTTTCAGAAGTTGCTGTATCCAAACTTTATCACTCCAACCAACAGAATATAAAAGGCAAAAAATGTCCCATGTACTAATGGAGACACGGAGAACATTTTGTTTCTAGAGCTCATAACAAACTTTCCGGTGAGCAGGAGATACTTTTCTTGTGCTCACAAGTATCATCATGCTCAAGAGAAACCAATCTGACTATCAATCAGAATGGCTGCCAAGGAGGAGGTATTCATCTTCCTAAAAAAGGAAAAGAAATGTACCCAACATTGTCATCAACAAACAATGGGGATGAAGATAAGGTTGCATTTAATTTCATGCTGTGAATGTGAAATATTAACTTAGCCAGATTACAGAACTTTTAGAGCATGATTTTGCTAGCAGGAAAATGATCTCTTCTTGTGTGCATTAGAAAGTATGTTGTGCTCACGAGAAAATTTCTCGTACGCATCAGAAAGTTTGACGTGCACACCAGAAAATGTCTCGTGCATCTCAAGCACAAGAAAAAATAAACAATTCCTCATGTTCTTTTTCTTTTAGGGGCTCCATACAAATGCTCACCATTGAGTGAAAGTAATTATTTTTATAAAAGAAAAAAAAAACACTATCTGTACATGTGAGCATTTAATAGAGGTCAAATTATGAATCATTAATAAAGAAGAGCTCACTCTTCTTTAACTGAAACACTCTAAATTTGCTCCAATGGACAAAACAAAATGCTGGTGATACATGCATAATTGACAGATGGGTCCCATTGTTACAGATTATATTTGCATCTGCTGTTCCATATTCTTACATGAGATTTCAAGTCCCAAATGGACAAAGGCAGAAATACAAGTCACACAACAGGAAAAAGGCTGCACCATTGATCTTTATGTGCTGTGGCTTGATGAGGCACAGGTGTGGCTTGATGAGGGAACGAGGGAGAGGTGTGCAGGGTGGCGCAGGTGAATCTGGGTAGCTGTGTGATGAATACATAAGAAAAGGAGGGTTGGCGCGAGAAACATTCCCAATTGTTTACATCATTGGACAACTGAAGACAGTTGTATGAGATGGTTTTGTAAAGGGATGAATATGGTACAGGGTCAATACAGAACTATATTCATTAGATCAGTGTTTGATGGCATACCCATACAGCTGAGGACTGTGTGAGTGTAAACTCACTCAATCTCAGTTTGATTGACAGGTCCCCCAATCCTCATACTAGCTTTGTTGGACCCGTGAAGGCAGAAACATTACTTGTCATTGTTGTTTTTTCATATACTCGTTATTGTTCTAAATTGGTTCATGGAGTTTGGTGACCTCCCATATTTCCTTTATAATTCATGGATAACTAATCTAATTTTGTTTTATTCCTAGTCAACCTAACATGTCCACACGACAATATTAGTTTGTCTTTTACTTAAAAAATAGGATAGATGTAGAAAACATTTGGAAAAGAAAACGTACTACTCAACTGGTTTTTGTCTGACTGTGAATGCAAAGCATGAACATCATTGAGCCTGAGGAGTGCACTTTGGTCTTACCTAAACCCACTGTTAGATATACTGTAAGATTCATTGATAAATTACAGTGCTGTTCATGTTCAAAGCCTCAAATTAAATGCCGTGTACCGGTGTCATTCCAGCTGATTAGGCCTATGCTCAGGTCAAGGTTTGGTGGAGCTACTCAGGGAATCATGTGATGTCATGGAAGCTCATGTATAAATAAAAGAACAGTTAGCAGTCAGTGAGAGCAATGCTGCAGCTGGTAGTGTAATATTGTACCAAGCGACGTGATGGCACATTGCGAGAAGCTCCGAGGACTTCCAGTTCCAAACATAGTGCATCAGTGGTTCTATTGACAGAGATTTTGCAGGTCAAAGGTGAACAAAGGTGATCTGAAACAGAAAAGGCATGCTTGAATTTGTCCCTCATAAAAGCTTCAATGGCGGCAGTTAAAAATTGTCAGAAATTCTTTAATGGTCTTGAGACGTGGGCTTGCCAGACCTCGGTAGCCTGCTTATTTCTGCCTGATGTAAACGACTTGAGGCTGCATTAGCTGCTGCTACCATAACATACCCAAATCTAGGACCAAGCTGTTACAAACGTGTTGCATTGTGGGTAATGTAGATGGTTGTAGCAAGAAGGGATACAGCTATGGTGTTTAGCCGAGAAAAAGTGAGCGTCACGCTGTAACAGCTTTGTTTAGGCACCAAACGAATAGTTAAGTTTAGGGAAAAGGTCATGGTTTGGATTTAAACACTCTCGAGAAACGGACATGCTTTTCCTGGGTGAAAGTATCAATATTCTTTTGTTTTATTATATTAGATTTTGTGTAACTTCTGGCCAGATCTGTATCCCTTTTAGCCATAACCGATTTTAATAAGGAATGCGTCGGAAAAAGACAAACCCTTACCCAAATCTTTGGTTCTCTAACAATTTTTATCCATTTTTCAGTCCGTCATGAGTCAGACAACAGGAGTACTAAATCAGTACAGAACTGTTTTATTCTTGTAGTCTGTATGATGCCAACATAGTCGTGTGAAGAGGTATGATCAGTCAAAGCAAGTAAAATACCTGGAGCATGGATATGTTAGGGCTCACACTCTGAACTTAAACTAAAGAATGTATTCTAATCTCAATCGAAATATAAACCATAACCCAAATCCCCCACATATTACCATTAAAAAACATTTCCTTAAAGTCTTGGTTTCTTGAATTACAGCTTTGAGTCAAATCATTGCTCTCAACATAAAGAGACAGCGGTAGTAGCTGTAAACTGATACAACTGCGTGAGGCCAGAGTGTGCCGGTAAAACACCAGAGAATCTTCATCCACCACAAAACAGAGGAGGTGACCAACAACAATCAGACACAGACAGGGATTATTAACAGCCGGGACAGAAAGAAAGATATCCTGAGCCGCTGTGACACGCTGCCAACCAGCAGCTCTCAGGTCTGTATCACATTAGAGGTGTTAGCGTAGCAGCATGTGGAAAGACGCAGACTGAAGCCAGAAACACAGAGACACTGTACCCTGATGTATGGCCTCTGGCACTGACCCATTGTCTGTGCTAACGTCCCTTTTAAAACCCCAACTACACAATGAGCTCTCTCTTTGTCTGGATCAATCCCATTCTCTGCTCTCCCTGGAACAGTAACTGCTATGTGTACAACAAAGGCCCTGATACCTTTAATTAGAATACACATTTCTTTCACGAATTTGTGATACATAAGGGACCTATCTTTGTAGGTCACTGTTTCTTATTCAAGAGAAAGCTGCAATCTGTATCTGCTGAAACATAAACATACTTTATGTGCCTTTAGATAGATTTTTGGAGAAAAAAAACATAGCCTACTCAACTGGTTTCTATCTTGTTCTATCTATCTTGCAAAGCATGAACGTCATTAAGCCTGAGGAGTGCACTTTGGTCTTATGTAAACCCACTGATATAGATACTGTAAGATTCAACGATCAAGTTACAGTGCTCTCACATAACTGAGCTGTTGCAGTCAGACGCTGTATGCAGTTCACTGTCCAAATGTGTCACTTGGTTGGCTGTGACAGACATGACTCCTGCTTTACCAGCATATCTATAAATTTCCTTGTCCATGATACATATGTCACAAAGCTGTGTGTGCTTTCTGTAAAAACACAAGTCAAATTGTGAAGTTGTTAACATATTACAAGATGAATTAAAGCATCAGCTTTTTAGTTCATGGGGCAAGCTGTTGACACAATCAGTGTGGCCATCCTCCACCCGAGAGCAACTTCTTAATAACGTGTGCTTCACCCCAGAAGATGGTGTATGTTACTGGATGTACAAAATCTGCCAAAAAGTGGAAGGATTATGAGATTCAGATTTTATTGAGTTGAGACCTTGTAAACAACTTTTCCATATTAAAAAAAAAATCCCATTTAACATGGAGTTCACAAACTGACATGAACCTTTGCTATGCAATGTTTGTCTAATCTTCGACCAGTTCAAATCTTATCAATGATCAAATACGCTGAGAGTTAAGATATGAACTGTACAAACCTTTTTTATGGTATAGAAGACACAAACAATAGGTCACCCTATAAAAGGTTTATAAGTTGTAACTGATATACTAATATAACATGTACTTATGCTTTGATTAGTTATTAACCATTACTAAGAACAACTTTTTGGGTTAACAGGTGAGAAATCCCGTTGTTTTTACTTTTCATTTACAGATTTTTTTTATTATCAATTCTACAGCTAGAATTTGTTTTAAATTAATTTAATCAATTAATTACTTGATTAATCAAGTGTTTTTACAAGAAGTAATGTCATTTTGGAGGAGGATTTTTTTTAATTTAAAGGTCTTAGTAAATATGTATATAAGATCTATAAAGTGGAATTATTTATCAACCATTATTAAAGCCTTTAGGTACAACTTAAAAACCCATTAGAAAGGGTGGCATGAAAGGTGGTACAAACTTATGAATGGACAGTTTTGCACTGAGATAATTACTTCTGTGTTATTTGATATTGCATATGTTTTCCTACAACACAGAGAAAAGGCAAATAGTTTAATAGAAATGATGTACGCATGTATTTAGCTTCTTGTTTTTTTGTACTTTTCTCAAGAATATTCTCAATGTTTCATATTTGCATATTGAGAATGTGACTGTCACGCTCGTTACGGAACGCCTCCTTTCCAACATCTCATTGGCCAATTCGCCAGTCATCTCGCTGTTCATTGGCGCACACAGCTGTCATACAGCATCTCACCACTGGATGGGCGGCGAGGCGCAAAAAGAAATCATTTTCTGAACTGCTCGGCTGCACAGCGGGGACGGGGAGTAGCTTGTCATTGACCGGTGGAGCTGCTTGCTTGCAGGGGTCTTTTCGGTTTGTCCTGGCTGCCGTCGGTGCTTATGGATATGTCTAGCTTAAAGAAGAGGCAGTGAAACATCTTCTTTTTTTTTTTACAGAATGGTATTAAGAAAAAGACTAAAATGGTGCCTTTGTAGTAGGAGTATAGATGCTGCCGGTGCCTTGTTACGTTAGCTGTATCCTTAGTGAAAGTTAGCTAATGAGTAGCACAATGTTAGCTAACTAGCTAATGCTGGGCCTTCCGTTTCCTTTGGTTTGTCAGAACAGTTGTTTTATTTTCCCCTTTGTAAACAGGGCTTCGGAGCTCTTTTGTTTGCTGGCGTTTGCTGATTTCTTTTTCTGTGCTTCATGTGGTGAATAAGGCACTGCAATGAAGAGAGTAAACAGCTTTCAGAGGTTTGTGGAATCTAAAAAAATGTCACTGTAAATAAGCTGAACTGTCACGCTAAGATTGCCCATTTGAATGGTTTGTCATTATGCGTTACCTCGGTCTTTATGGCCGTTAGCATAAACCTGTTGACCTTTCAGGTGGAGGGACGTTGAAGTTGCTGTGTAATTATACAATAATTTCAACTTAATGCCTAGAAAAAAAGGTCGTCAGTTAACGTTAATAATAATAATCTTTTATCAAGCAAAATTGCAGCTCTTGTCTCAGCTTCTCAGATTTCAGAGGATTTTATGCATTTCTCTGTTTTTATGTAAATTGAGTATTTTGGGGTGTTGGACTGATGGCACAAAACATCTAAGATTTCATCATTTCCTTTTGGAAAATTGTGGAAATTTAATGTTATTGAGTAAATCATCAGTAATAGGTAGAACCTGTACTTTTTGAAATGGCAACAAAATAGTCTGCATGGTTATATAATACTGACTGTTATATACTAATAACATGTTAAATGTATAACTTTGGTCAAGTCATGAAATCTCAAGCAGGTTAAAGTCGGCAAAATAAACAACTTCCTGTCAGTTGATGTCATTCACATCCACTGCAACAGGAAATCAATTTAGGACCATTAAGAATGTTTGTTTAACTACAATTGTGAAATAGTCTATAGTTCTAGTTTCTAGGTAAAGATTTTACTCCATATTTCTTTTCTCTGGTGATTGAATGGGCTGCTCTATCTATCCCACGTGTTTATTGAACTGAGCATCGTAATATAGTTAATGTCTTTAAATCAACACATCTGTCCATCAGTTCTTGTTCAGTATGCATTAGATCATAATAATAGGAAGTTATGCGGTGCTGCATCAGCCCTCTATGCCTATTTATTTATTTTTTATTTGTATGTGTGTTTCAGGTTTATGAACAGACGGGCCTCAGCTAACTGCCGCTACCAGCCCACCTGCTATGAGCATGCTGCAAACTGCTACACCCATGCAGTGAGTGGGTTGAATTATTCATTATTTAATGTAGATAATTACATAATATAATAATTACATTTTTTTTTAACAATGTTTTTTTTTTATTGCAATAACCCCCCCCACCTGTCCCCCCCCGCCTGTCCCAACCCACAACAACATTTTTCTCTCTGCCCTACTACAACAATCAAAAAGCAAAAAGCAAATTATATGACAGTATGACAGTAGCAGCTCCCCTATGTCTTCTTCTTCTTTCAGTCCAATGGCCTCCAGATTTTCCCATACACCCCCAATTTTCCTTTCAATATACAATTTATGTTAGTCCCTCAATAGATATAAATTGCGCCATATTCTTGATCCAAGCAGCTATTTTAGGTGCCTCCATGTTCTTCCCGATGAGATATAGTTCATTGAGATATAGTTCATTCCACAAGCAATAACACTTTTTAACATGTCATCTCTGGGTGGTAGATGAAACTTTTGAACACCACACTACTGCACTAATGCAACCTGGACATTTGGTTTATTTACATTTACATTTTAGCATATTATTTAAGCATTTGCACATTTTTGTTCCCCCATCCTGTACATATTCAAATATTTGTTATTTTTACTTTATTCGTATTATTATTTCATGTATATTGTATGTATGTATGTATATTTTTCCTAGTATTTCATTTATATTTATATTTTGTGCTTTGTGACTGTTTTTGCTGCTGTAACACAGGAATTTCCCATTTTTCTTGGGATCAATAAACATCTATCTATCTATCTATCTATCTATCTATCTATAGTTCTTTTTGCCTGTAGTATAGCAAAATCAAAACATTTAAATCCCTGGGGGTTAAGCAATTCCAATTTACAGGTGCAGAAAAATGTAATGTAGATGGATTAATCACAAATTCTGAGTTGCTCGGCCTCATTATCGCTCTGAAAATTTTAGATCATGGTAGAATATCTCGTTCTGTACATTGCTTTGAGTGGTTTTCTTCTATGTGTGTAGCTCCTCATCGTGCCAGCCTTTGTGGGCATGGCGTTGCTGCATCGTCTGTCAGACAACGGCTGGGAGAGGATCACAGCCTGGGTGTACGGAATGGGTCTCTGTGCCCTCTTCCTGGTCTCCACTGTGTTTCATATCATCACCTGGAAGAAGAGCCACATGAGGTGAGGAGGAGCGTGATGACAGAGCCTCTGTGTTGGCAGAGAACCACGACATGTACCAGTACAAGCTGTCATAAAGAACAACATACCCACGTACTAGACACGTGCAAGGGACACAATCATTCCTTTTGTAATATTTAGAGTAAAAACAATTATGTACAGTACAGCTGGACTGTACTTTAGAGGTATGGAAGTACAATATCAGTGTCCACTCTGACAAAAACAACACTACATTGATCACTTGCTGCCGACACAGATTTTTTTATCTCTTTACATTCATTAGATTCACTGTGGCTGTGTTGTGTTTTCAAGTTTAATGTAAAAAAAGGTTTTTCTGTTTTTCTCATTGCATACTGCGCTTAATGAATGAAGTCCTAATTTGTTGTCATAATGTGGTCTTTTATGCAGCTGAGAGTGTGTGTCAGGAGGAAAATCCCGCTACTTTCTACATTGGTAGATTTGTGTTTTCACTTTGGTTTCAATGTTGTTAAAGGCAGAGCCTTCTTCACAGATGCATGATATTGGACTGTTTATTGATACCTTTTTTACATCAGCGCCAGTAGCAAAACAGTACTTTTTAAAATACCTTACTTATAGAGATCTCTACTAACCCTTTCTTAATTTACAAAAGAACAGTAAGTTCCTAAAAGTTAAATGTTGCCTTAACACAAGCAAACATGAATGAATTCAATGAAATACAGTTCAAATCAAAATGGACTTGAGTTTTATTTAAATGAATTTGATCAAAGTACAGAACTAATTACTAAATACTTTCCCTGAGTGAATCAATAATGAAATGTGATTTTGATACCAGAACACCAGGGATTTTCCGTCAATACCAAGCCAAAAAGCTTATTTTAGATTTCTTCTTCTATGGAACCTTGTTATTACTTCCTGTGAATCCTGTGAGCAGTTTTCCCTGTAAAAACATGCAAATAATGTTCCTGCACCACTGTGACTTTGAGTAAACAAATCACCTGTTTGTTTCAGGTCCATGGAACACTGTTTCCACGTGTGTGACAGAGTGGTCATCTATTTCTTCATTGCTGCCTCCTACACACCTTGGTGAGTGTCACACAGTGGACACTCTATGCTCAGAGGGCATGGAGTCTTAAACAAAGGGCTAATATAGATGCAAATGCTGTTTTGTTTTCTTGTTTCTACTCAGGTTGAACCTTCGTGAACTTGGCCCTCTGGCAGCACACATGCGCTGGTTTGTGTGGTTCATGGCTGCTGCTGGAACCATATATGTTTTCAACTACCATGAAAAGTGAGTTCATTTAACCGGTAGATCCCCACAGTGATTGCGTATGTATGTGGTATTTTGAATTTAAACATATCTGTTGGGAACTGTCAGGAAGTCTGATCATAATTACCAGTAATCTAGATTATCTATATCAAAATCTTATCAGACAATCCAACAACATATTTTTTTAAACATCATTTTTGTTGATGTTTACATTTTGGTAACCAATATATTTAAAATTAGAAAAGAAATAGCCAAAAACAATGCACTGGTTCTTCTCAAATGTGTTTGTTCTTTCGTAGTCTTAAATTGAGTATCAGTGGGTTTTTAGGAATAATTTTGGACAACGTAGTTAAAGTCAATGAGAGAAGAGTTGTGAGAACAATCAGCAGATGAATCCATAAAGAAAAAACGAAAACACAGAGTTAACTGCAGCTCTATAACAAAGAAGGAAAAAATGACATTACCAACAAAAGAAATACAATGAGAGAAAATCAAAGCAGACACCAAGTCCATATTGTTACAAATGACTTACAGTCCCATTTTCAACCATCCACCATAGACTCACTGACACCCATTGATCAGATTACAGAAAAATACCTTGAAGAAGATTGACAATGTAAATACAATAATAAAAAGTCCAAAATGTGTCTGGTCTACCCAATCACTCCAATAGCTCCTAGATTGTGTGTGAGCTAAAGACATATGTGAAGACCTGATCGATTTAGATTCAGTAGATAAGTGGATGTTTGATCAGTGCTCCATTTGATTGTTGGTGTTCAGTCACCATATTGAGTCCGCCCTGAGTGTTCACACCTTCTGTGCCCTGAGCGTTGCCCCATGCACGAGGTTGTCACAACAGTGACTTGGCTGCCAGTGTCCTGACAAACTGCCAAGAAAAAGACTGAAAACACAGAACACATTTAAGAAACTTAGAGTCCTTAAAAAAACACTATATAAATCCAATTTATTCAGTGTGCCAATGTGCTGCAATAGCAGCATTGGCTCAATAACTATTATTGCTCATACTTGTTATTCTTCATATTTCGCCCCATTTTTGTCTCGCTACTAGTCACGGAGTGTTGCCAACACATGCACACAAAATGCATCAAAACGTGTGTAATGATAGGGGAATGGTGCGCCATCCGTTTTCAAAGAGATTTGCCGCACGGTTTTCATGAAATCGCCAAAAAAGGCACAACATTTCTCCAACTTTAATGGGAACTTTTCAGGAAATCACTCAACATTGCTCAAAACAGCACCTCTTTGCTGTATCGCCATACTCCAACGTAGAAGCATAATTCAAAGCTTAAACAGAAGACAAAACTTTGACGTTTATTGGGCTGAATGGACATTCAGAAATCAAGCACGGTTTCTCCAAAATCACAGTTTACGTATCGTCCAGTTTTCAGACCGTTTCAGATTTTCCAATGAGTGTGTACGTGGCCGGAATGGTAAGAGGTAGACTGGAGGACAGAGAGGGGAGCTGCAGTACGATGCTCTGATTTTTTTTTTTTTTCTTCTAACAAATTGCTCTCTACCCAGTAGTTTTCACTCTGGTTGATCAAAATATAGGAAATCTTGTGCCGGTCGCAGCCATGTAACAGTGAAATCTGTCGGACTTAAACGTTTTGCTCTGTTCATACCAACTGCTGATAGAAAAAATTGAAAAGAAATATCTGGATTCTTCACTGCGGAAATCACCTATCATGGAGACGCTTCACTTTAGGCTGTGTTATCCTCTCTTTGCTGGACATGTCAAACAGCAAAGTAAAGTTAGCTCAGATCCGCTGTTACTAATGATATTAACCAAGAACCTGTGGTGACGATGGCCTCAGCCATTGTGGAATCACTTTAGCAACATGTTCATATGTTGGCTCTATTATTATTATTATTATTATTATTATTATTATTATTATTATTATTATTATTTTACATCTCTTTTCTGGTATAATTTACTGAACAGATTTCAGTGTCAGTGACCATGTTGCGTTTGTTTGTCTTTGCAGGTATAAAGTTGTGGAGCTGGCCTTCTACTTGATGATGGGCTTTTTCCCTGCATCAGTCATAACATCAATGGTACTATTTACATTTATGAATATATTTCTATTCCCATTCAGTTTATTTGCATATCCTGAATCATCCTTCTTCCTCAGCAGGGTGGAGGTGTTATGAATGTGTTTTACTTCCTCTTCTTGTTGAAAGGGGTTTTCCAGAGTGCTAGAGAGAGTTCCCTGCAGAAGAAGAATTAATTTAATCCAATAGATTTATTGTTACAATTTGTTGCAGGTGTGTTATTTTTGGGGTTGGTAAATATTGGTTCTAGGAGGTTTTGCACGAAAAGTACTGCTTTATGGAACCGTTTCAACATTTTAAATCTGTGTTTTCATTTCTGCTGCCCTCATGTGGCATCCTATATCCCACTGAAACTATTATTTCAAACTATTATACTAAGTGCTCATATTATGCTATTTAGAGGTTGTATCAGGTTAGGTTTACATGATTTAATTTTCAGAAAACACTATATTTTTGTTGTAGTGCACATTGCTGCAACTTACAGAGTGAGACATCTCATTTCTATTCCATTTTTGTTGGGAGTTGCACATGGTAGATAAGAACCTAGCTGCTGACCACTAGCTACTACTGCTAGCCAGTCAGAAGCAGAGTATGAGGGCGTGCCACGCTAGCAGCTAGGCGAGCATTATAACATGTGTTACAAAGTGACACACGTTCGTCTCTGAAGTAAAGGCTGGACTACAATAGAGCTGTTTGAAAAAAAACACTGTTCACCAACTGCTCCAGTTTCCTTTTGGGGGGGACTTACCATCTTTTTCACTTTTTCACTTTTGTAAATCTATATCATGCACAAAAAAGATATATAACACAATAAAGGAAAGGGAAAAAGCATAATATGAGCACTTTAGGTACAAAATACAATGTTTACACTGTACTCCTATGGCATTTATTTTACGGATAAATGATCTCACATGCTCAGTGGGTATCAAGCTGAATCCTCTTAATACTCTTTAATACACACCCAATGTACATATTCTTTCTGGACAGTTTTTACTTTAGCTCCTGTTTTGTTACAGTATATTTCTCATTTATTTCTCCCTGTTTGGTGGTTTCTGCAGAGCAACACGGAGGGCCTCCAGGAGCTGGCCTGCGGTGGACTCATCTACTGCCTCGGTGTGTTTTTCTTCAAGAGCGACGGCCGCATCCCCTTCGCCCACGCCATCTGGCACGTATTTGTGGCGCTGGCTGCGGCCGTGCACTACTACGCCATCTGGAAATACCTCTACAAGGCCCCCAGCGCAGACCCCCTCCACCGGTCGTGACCCCAGCCGAGGCTGCACGCCGGTTCTATCCGTATGCTTCTGAGCAGAGGCGCCTGCACACAGACTTCCTCAACTGCCCGCTGAAGCTGCAAACGACACACGTCAAAGTTTACGAAAACAGTGACTATAGATTGTTTACTTTTTTCTAGCGTGGAGAACAAATTTTTCAGCGTCTTCCTTACAAACAAAAGCTGTTTTGTACGACTTAAGTCTTAAAAAAAAAAAAAAAAAAAAAAAGAATCTTGACAGCGAGGAAGGGAATTTAGACTTTTTTTACAATGAACCCTGGCACATTCATGAGTATTTGAGAAATTTGATAACAGGTTTTTTTTGTACCGCTTGAAGTGAGTCACATTCCACATTGGAGTCATTTGTCTGTCAAAACCTGGAAAATATCATCCGTCTCAGCTGGTGATTTTAACACTGGGGAAACGAGTGAGGTGCTAAAAATCAGCTCTCATCAGTCGCAGGGCTGGGTATCGTTTAAAGTTTCTGTACCAGTACCAAATTTATACTTTTTGATACAGTACTTTGCTTATGAGAAACAAACTTAAATTAAAAAAAGAAACCAAAGATTTGAAAAGTTTTCAAAACATAAACAGCTGTACAAGAAAAAGAGCCACAGTTAAATAGTTTGGGGTGGTGGCGGGGGGGGGAAATTAGATTTTAATTATCTAATAGATATTTGACGCCAACTTTTCATACTCTGAACCAAAAAGTGTTGAGGTATTATTCCCAGCCCTGGTCTGTGCTCCGCTGGGGCATTTTCAAGTTGGTAAGAAAAGAAAGAAATGATAAGGAAAAGATCTGTTTTTGTTTTCCGATTTCCATTATTAGTATTATTTTCATGGGTATATAAATATATATATATATATATATATATATATATTTTACCCTTTCTGATCCCATCACACACACTCCAGACAATTGCATAATTTTTGGACCAGTATCCAAATGCAGTCCTTTTTTAGAGATCTAGTTTCTCCTTTAAGTTTTTAGCGCCCCCTGCTGGTGTGTGTGTGTGTGCGTGTGTGTGTGTGTGTGTGCGTGTGCGTGTGCGTGTGCGTGTGTGTGTGTGTGTGTGTGTGTGTGGGATTTTGTTAATGAGCCATATGAGAAAATCAATTCAGGCAACGTGAGAGAACTTTTGTCCCCCTACTTTCTTAAAAATGTGAACATTGTGCAGTAAAGTGTCTATGCTGGATCTTTGTACTGTAGTTCAGAAATACATTTCTCTCTCTGTGTTTTTGGCGTGCACCACTAGGACAAAATGTTTCCTGTCTGTTTTTTGAAACGGGTTTGATCAGTGGAGAAACTTCCATGTTCATGTTTTTGTCTCATGCTGTTGGTTTTGTAAATTAGCTTAATGGCCCCCGATTCCTAACATTCCCTTTCCCTCTCAGTGATGTATGAAGCTGAATGATTGCATATTTCTTGGTTTTGGCTCTTGTTGAAATGATTTCCTGAACCACTGTGTTTTGTAATGCCTGTATATTCTGTTCGTTTTGTTGATTACGTGATCCTGGCCTTTGCGGGGGGGAAGAGAACCCCTACGGCTTCTTGTATGTTCCATTGCCTGTTAATGGTGCTGCATAAACATGATTGCCCTTCATCTATAGTGAATATCACCTTTCTAATGTGACAATAATAAATGATATTGCCCCTTCCCACGTCTGAGCCAAAAGATCCTCAATTTATATTGTACTTTCGGTTTGCATTGACTGCTGTTTTCAGTGGGAATCATCAGACATTCATTTCCTGCTGGAACAAAACCCTTCCATGGATTACTGTACTTTTTTTCTGATGGGATTTTAAATGTAATATGGACAGGTATGTAAAACACACAAATAGGCCTTTTGTCTAAGTGTACGGTGGCTGCTGCACTGGCCACTGATCATGAGAAGGGTGAAGGTAAACAAGGTTCCGTACCAGTGCCACCAAAAGCATTTTTAGATGCATCACATTGAGGAATATCATCGACTGATGATGGAAACATTGATTAGAAGGCCTCAGCCACCCACATCTGTCCCACAAACATCAGAATTACAGATGGAAATCCCCATGAGCCTTTGTTTTTACTTGAACCTTTCCTAAATTGTCTAGGTTTCTTTTTTTTCAAAAAAGACCATTTGTCCCAGTAAGACCTTTAAATCAGTGAATTTATAAACCCCAATTCCAATGAAGTTAGGACGTTGTGTAAAACGCTAACAGAACACATTGATTTGCAAATCCTTTCAACCTGTATTTAATTGAATACACTAAAAAGAGATGGTACTTTATGTTCAAACTGATAAACGTTCATTTTTAGCAAATATCCCCCCCCCCATACCATCACAGATGCTGGCTTTTGAACATTGCGCTGACACTGCGTTTCTGGGTGTTTTTGATATATGTATATGGCTTTTGGTTTGCACGGTAAAGTTTTAACAGATTTAAACCCTGTTAACTGACAATGGTTTTCTGAAGTGTACCTGAGCCCACGTGGAAATATGCTTTACATAATGACATCTTTTAATGCGGTGCCGCCAGAAGGATCGAAGGTCACAGGCCCTTGCCACTTACGTGCAGAGATTTCTCCAGAAGCCATACTAAAAGCTGAATATTGACGAGTGGAAAATAAGGTCACAGATGTGTGAAAAGGTCCCCATTTAGATTTTCAAATATCTAAAAGAACGACCTGGCTCAACTGATAATTAGGCTTTCCATTAGATTTTAAGAATGTGTAATTTTAATAAAAGCTGCATGGATGAGCAGAGAAATGAGACACGACGGAAAAGAATTGGGTTTTTATTAGACACTAAAAATTACAGAGAGACAGCGGGCCAAACATCACAAACAAATGTCAAGCATCCATTCCATGACAATCAAGACCGAACACACATTTATGTTGTGATTTTATACAAGCTGAAACAGTCCGTTGGTGTTGCCATGAATACAATGGTTACAAGTCTGTTGCAATGTCCAGAATAATAAATGAACAGAGTTGTCACTGTGTATCATATATATCTATATATATATAGATATATATCTATATATCTATATATATATATAGATAGATTTATCATCCGATGCTCTAAGAAGCCCTTCAGTGCAGATCTGAACCTATCCGATTGATGCTGTGGTGAGAACTTTACATTGCTGAGAGACTAGGGAACAGTCAGTGTATTCAAGGCACTGGAATAGACTCAGAATTATGGTTAACTTTTCCGGGTGAGGTAGTGAAATCACTCGACAGTGAGGTACTTTTGGGGTAAACATGGATTGATTATTGGCTTTTTCCTCTCTCTTTTTCTATATACTGTATATTCATAAAATGATGCTCAGTAGGCATCGTTCCAGTCTTCACTCTTCTCTACGATCCCTGTTCACACTCGTGTATGTCTGTGCAGATAAGATGCAGAAGGGAAACCTTCTAAAGCGGAAACATACTAAGACAATAGTTTGTGGTTAAAAGAACAATTTTTACGTCGCACACACACCTTTGGATTGGATCAATAATGTTCAACCAAGTCTGGACTGGGATTTGACCGGTTTTATTGGGCTGATATTGGCTTTCATTTGGGTTGTAATGTTTTTAAAGAACCAAACACTGATGCCTCAGAATTCAAAAAAATTGGTTGGCACAAAAATATGGAAGTCCAGGACTGTCAGTATTAAATTAATCAAACGGAAATTTCATTTGCCATTTGTGTGCATATGATATATGTCAAAAAATGTATGACAGATTTATGTTTTTTTTTTTACAGCATGCAAAAATTGAGAATTCCAATAAAATAAAATACTTTTGGTTTTTTAAATCAACAATTAATGGTGAAATTAAGTTGTCATTTTAAAAATGTCCGACAAACTCGTTTGAAAAATTGATCATAGCGGTTGGTCTTTGTGTTAAGCTAAGAAAAAGCTAGTTTCATATTTAATGCACAACACACACACACACACACACACACACACACACACACACAAGAATGGTATTAATCTTCTGATCTCTTCGTCTCATCGTCAGCAAGTAAGCAAATAATATACCAAAATCTCAAAGATTTTATCTTGACAGCCCTGGGCTTCCATACAGTAATCAGAAACGTTAATATCAGCCCTCAAAAACATCAATTGGTCGCAGTCTCTGCCTGATGGAAAGAAAAAGCAGCATGCAGCTTTACACTACAACACAACTTATGTTTGGGAAAATGTCACTGTAAGACTTCATTTATGAAAAATGAAAAAAAGTAAAAACTTCCCATTGTCCATCACTCAGGTACAGGGACCCGCTACTATCGGCTGAAGGAACCAATCACACAAAGAGTAGCAATAGTAACCAGATAAACATTTCCCTTCCTTCATAGTAACTTTATCCCATCAAACCAGATCAGAAAAAAATGAGTCACAAGCTGCGCGATATAAAAATAAACAAATAAAAGCCTCAAGAAGTTACGAATATTCACCACTAGAAGAAAAGCTTTGTCTGGACAACTCCTTAACTGTCGGGACGTGTTGGGGAAAGGTCACAGGACTAAAAACATGATGAGCTAATGTGTTTTTTGTTGGATTTGAGATAATGGATTTAAAAAAGTGCCCAACTGTACATTCTCTCTTCCTGACTGCATTGTCAGCATCTGCTTCCTCAGAGTTAAATGGGATTCATAAGACACGGGAGCCTGAAGGTGGCACCAACACAAACAGGAGTGTTGTCATAATAATAATATAATTATTATTATATTTGTAGTGATAATGGTAATATTAATGCCCAGGAGGTTTGGGTGCTGCTGGATATCTCTGAAAGTCTCTGTAAAACTACAACATAGAATATCAAAATACCACTATATGCATTGGTCTTTGAGTTATATATTTGTATTCTTCTGTTGTGCCTTTAAAATACATAGTTCAGTAATGTATAGGAAAAATACTGTACAAAAAGAACAACTTATAGAATAGGTTTATATAAACATATCTCTTGTAACCAATATATCATCTCTGTTGTGAATCATTTGGTCTGCAGGAAACAAATTGATTGGCATAACCACAGTATTGGACAACACCATCCAACTTCTTTTTGTCAATATCTTTTACATTCTGACGGCCGTCTTTAAAAAGAGGGCAAACATAAGAGCTACGATGAGAGACTACAGACATCTGTATTAATTTCTAAAAGAAAAGCACTCATATTAATCATGCTAAGTCAAACAGAAGCAAAAATAATTATCAACAACTTTGCGAAAAAGGAAAGAAAAAGATTAGCAAATAGCTTTTCGTTCTGTGAAAGAAAAAAAACCAACATGCTTAAATCTGAAAGGAGGAGGCTAAACAACAATGTCAAGAGTAGTATTTATACTAACAGTTATATCAACAGAATACATATATACTGTATATATATATATATATATATAAAAACAGAACAATCTTCCATCTGAGAACGAAAAGGTAGATAAATATGAGGCGGAGGAAATTTGGAGCGAGTGGAAACATTGCACCGGATCAGATTGTGAGACACGCATTAGTGCAGAGGTTATATAAAGTTATCTTTAAATGCGAGTTGAAAACAGACAGGAGATCTGCCAAGGGGCGGGCGGGGGGGGGGGGGGGGGGGGGGGGGGGGGGGGGGGGGGGGGGGGGGGGGGGGTAGGTAGTCTTGTTAGTTTAGTTCTTGACAGGAATTATTGCTGGTTGATGAAGAAGAAATTGACGCCCACGGTTGGTCAGAAGAAGAAAAAAGAAAAACTTTTTTAAAGTGCTATCTGAACGTTAAAATACCCAGAGTGCTGTTGGAGAAGCTGAAGCGAAGTTGGAGCGCTGGGAGGTTAGACTGAAATACAACATGAACATCAAGGAAAGAAGATAATGTTGCTGAAGGTGAAATATATGTATATATATTTTTTTAACAAGGATTAAAAAACATAAGATTTGTGGGGTATGAGCAGACTCTGGGACATGTCACATTATAACACAGAAGAAGAAGAAGAAGAAGAAGAAGAAGAAGAAGAAGAACGGAACCAGAAAACAAAGGTTTTCAGTCCTGATCTTGCGTATAAAATTGGTATGAAAGTGACCAACAAATAGCATGGCATCGTTTCTCAAAAATCGGAAGGAAGCAGGGGACTCAGCTGGTGGGTTGGCTCATAACTCCTCACAGTTTGGAATACATATATGCATCTATGTACTGTAAATATTTAGTCAAATGATGTCTACAGAAAATAGAAGGAACAGACAAACCGAAGCTTATGATCAAAGTCAAAATGATAGTTATAATACCAGAATCATACAGGTGTGTGTTGGTTGAGGGGGGAGGAGGAAGAGGACGGGGAGGGGCAGTGCCACCAAAAGAGACACATTGTCCTTCAAACTTGATGGAAGGCAGGTTGGGGTAGTGAAGTGGGTGTGGGGTGGGGTGGGGGGCTCACAGGGAACCGTGCCGGGCCTCGTATTTAGCCACAATGTTCTTGCAGCGGCCCAGCTCCTTCCTCATCTCTGCTACCTCCATGCGGAGAGCGGCGTTCTCCTTCTCCAGGAAACTGGCCCGGATGGCGATCTGGTTCTCCTTCAGCCGTCGGGCGTCCCGGGACCTCTTGGCGGCCACGTTGTTCTTTCTGCGGCGGGCCCAGTACTTGTCGTCCTGGGGAGCAGAGCGCACAGGTCAGCACTGAATACAACAGAGGGGAGGTGTTTTTTGTTTGTTTTTTAAAGTAAAGTTTTGTATGATTTGTTTGTTCTCTGTCATTGGACCCATAGTCTGATGATTAGTCTTGTGGTCTAATACGTCCCGTGGTGAAGACCTCTAGCTGCTGGCAGGGTCAAGACATGAACAACTCTGTCCCTATAAGTTATTATCACAAGTAAACACAGCAAACTCCAATCCACAGACCATCTGTTGAAAACCTTAGAGACTTCTAATAAATGAAAAAATAGGTAATGGAGTTGGTTTTTCTGTTGTCTAACGCTGCATGATTCCTGTCAACCTGAAGCAAGCAACACAACAGCAGCACTTTCAATACACGCTAAATATAGTGCTACACAAATTAAACTCAATCTACTGTGAAAAAAAGATTTTCTTCCCACTGTATATTAGTCTTAACGTTAGTAAGAAAACAACATTTTAAGCATTCTCCATTGCAAAAATAATCACTGTCAAAGCTTTTTAACAACTTGTTATTGATCAGTTTTACAATAGATGAGGAATTAAAGAATTGCATCAGGATGGAGGTGACAGCTGCTGACAGAGACAGAGCAGCAGTTTACCTTCAGGTCTTCGGGGATGAAGATCTTGCGGGCTTTCTTAATCATGGGCTGCGGCTTCAGCTCCTCGGCGGAGAATTTGCGTTTCCTGGGGTCGAACATTTCCTGGCCTGGCACGCTTGACAGAGCCAGGTCCTGCGGGTCGGGCTCGTAGGCCAGGGGCACCTGGATGGACTCGGGGTCGATGGGGCTGGGGGTGTCTCGGGCTGAGGGCAGTGCTGCGGGGGGGCAACACAAAAATAAACACACATTAGCTGCCAGCGAGTGCACAGAATCGTCCAATTTTCTTGGGTGTAAAGCGTGTTGAAAAGTAGGGAAAACAACATTTTTTAAATTTTTATATATTTGTCGATTAAAATAATGACACAAAAATGATCATTCCGTCTAATAGCGTGAATGATTATTGCAGTATCAGTCAAAAAGAATAGCAAGTAGATATTTTCCTCATATTGTGCAGCCTTAAGTGAAAAATAATTATTTAAAGGAGGGGACAAATCAGCAGGAACCAAACTCTCAACACCTCTGATTTAGACTCTAAAAGAGTCTGAATGGCACCATTAAAAGGCTTCCATTGCGTGTGAACGGCTGGGCTGGGTACTGAATTCACCAACAGAAATGCCACTGAAGTATCGACTATCAAAAAAATGCCTCAGCATTGAATACCCAATTTAAATACCCAATGAGTGAATCTCATCAGCATGAGTGAGCCAATAAGCATGCAGCATGCTTCTACCAAGATCTAATAATGCGGCTGATTGGCTGGCTAACGTAACACTATTAGAGACATGCAGGAAAAACACTACGTTATGCACAGAGACGGGGCTCACGTGGTAGGAGTTAAATAAAATAAAAATAAATGAACAAAAGATTTGTACCTTAATGTGTAATGTTGTAATTTCTTTTTGGTTTCTAAAATTGGTATCAAAAAAATTGTTTAGGAAATGGTATGGAAGTCACGGTATTGGTATCGGTACCAAACATTTGTGACCGATGCCCAGCCCTAGTTGTTGGTCATGCAATGTTATGAGCGAGTCTTTAGCAGATCCTTTTGTGTAAAGCCTGTTAAAGCTGGACACAGGACACGCGGTGAAGAAAAGAGAGCAGGAGGCCTCTTCTGCTCTTCTGTGGGGGGGGGGGGCCTGAAAGCTGCCTTTATCCCTCCGAGCTCACATGTTTGTGTCTTCAAGGGCTGATCCATTCACAGCTGGTGCACGCCTGAGTGTCCGCTGCAGGTGTTTCAAAGCAAGAGAACAGCGACTAGAAGCAAAATAACCCAAACACTTAATATGAAGTATTTCCCTCATCCGGCCGGCAGGTGGTGCTATCACACAACATTTAAAACACAGGTGAGCAATGCCATCACAAAGTGTTTTATCTTAAAACTCAGCTATTAGCATTTCCTGTCAGCTGATCTCAAACCACCACAAGCCTTCACGTCTGTCTTCCTGTTGTTCAACCTTCTCTAATTGATCTGAAGCTGCGGGCCGACCAGCCGGGAGAGTGATTCAGTTCCATTAGATGACCCAAATGCTACCGTTTTTCTGTTATTTATTACATTAGCGTTCATTTGTTTTGTTACATAAACAACACCTGCATTTCCCCGCTCGATACAAAAAGCTCGATGACAAACAACTGGAAATACGATGGAAAGCAGTCACCATTTTCAATAGCGCTCATTAGCTGTTACGCTCTCAGCTTTAGTACATCATGACCTACATGTGTACTGTGTACGTGTGAGCCTGCGATGACAGCCAGTCAATGCCGCTGACCTTCCATCAGAGTGTATGGGGACAAACTGATTTTTTCTCTCTGATGGCTGTGGTGATTTGAGAAGGGGGCCCATCAGATTCAGCTCTGACTGCTCTCTGGGTACAAATCACTAACAAACAGGAAGTCTGTGCTCAATTGTCTGTGCTGTCTGTACATCAGAAGACATTGTCCCACCCAGAGGAAGTAATAATAATAATAATAATAATAATAATAATAATAATAATAATAGGAACTCCCTGCTGAGATCAATGATACCTCACACAAGACTATACGTAATACAGTTAATTAGCTGTAAAAGAGGCGTGGCTTAAGCATGGGCCAAACATCGCCAATGAAGAAGGAAGTCTCTGCTGAGTCCAATAATACCTCACACTCTTCCTTAAACTGCAGAGGCTTAAGTTTTATTTTTGTTAAGTTATATTTTGTGCGCCTCTTCCCGAAACCCCACCGTACATTTTCGCCAGACTTGATGCAACCGCCAATTTTAATGAGTTTTTGAGTATGTTAAGCCCCTCAAAAGGCGATTCATTTGCCAGAAGAAGGAATAATAATTCCTTAAGTTTCAAATCGGCGCTCGGGCCCTAATAATATGAATGAGACCATAAACAACATACAGGATGTGGCTCCTACACAAATATCGACATGTGTTCCAACAAATATACTTTTTTTCCATTTAACAACAAGTAGTGCCAAACAAAAACTTTGGCTACCTTAATAAAAATAACTGGCAGTCTAAAATTGGCACGTACAGTTTAATCTGCCAATTATTTCTATGGTTACTCAATGAATTGTTTAGGTAATGCAATTTCAGAAAACTATGAAATCCTCCCCAGAGCCCAAATATATTGCTTTGGCCAATCGCAAGACCAAACCCCAAAGAAATCAAAGTTATTAAAACTGTTGATTCATTTTTTTGTTTATAATGATGTTTGCGCCATGAGAAACCCATCCATAAGCTAAGAACCGACACATATTGCCTCAACATGACCTTCAGCCAGTCATAAACTGAGGCCAGCCAGACAGCAAGCTACTTAATCATTAAGATTAGACACCGTCTTAGACAATCTGTGAAGCCTGCACTAAAACCTGCAAAAAGCCAGCATTGCCCTAATCACCTTTACGAGTCATTTTGATCTCCTAATCAGCAAAGCTCCAACACACTGGCATGGTCACGGGCTAAAAGTAGACGTACACGCCCGTTCATTAACCTGTAATGTCCTCAACTGATGTTCAACACATTCCAGGGAAGAGGAAGCAGACGTGGATGTGGATTCACAAAAGAGTTCCCCTCCGCTACCCCTCCTGAACAGGAAATCTAAAATTAACAAGCAAGGAAAGGTAGCCATGAGCTGACCTACAAAGAGCTGTGTAAAAGCTGGAATAACTCGTGATGAATTACCTAAGGAACTTTGTAAATTGATGTGACATTATTAATCTATTTCCGCACACCGTAGGCTGCAGGTCGGTGTCACGCTAGATGATCCTATCAGTGTAACTGTGTTATCGTGCATTGGGTGATAAAACTACAGGTAGTGATAAGCTGTGTTGTTGGTCCTATCTGTGTGCAGCGACAGAGCTGCTGAACTCTGACTTGGGTGGAACACGAGACCAACAGCAGCCATTTCTTTCTCTCGGAGGCTGCACTTACGGAAAAAAAAAAATCTCTTTTGCCCTTTAGCCCCGGATTTGCTCCAAAGTAGGTTCAGAATTCTAACAAGACAACTGCGTTTTTTCTCCATTCGTCAGAAGGTGAAACTAGTGCATGACCACATCATTGATTTTCTATATTTTTCTTGTTGTCAACAAACCCCATGAAAAGACCAAAACCAACAGTGAATGTATCTACTAACAAGTATTGTGTGATATATCTTCTTCCTCTGTGCCATACAGCGTCATTGCTGTTAAAACTGTTGCACTGGGTAACATGTTCCTCCTTCATCACACACACACACACACACACACACACACACACACACACACACACACACACCAACCCCCACACACACACCACCACACACACACACACACACACACACACACACACACACACACACACACACACACACACACACACACACACACACACACACACACACACACACACACACACACACACAACACACACACACACACACACACACACACACACACACCAACACACACACACACACACACACACACACACACACACACACACACACACACACACCACACACACACACACACACACACACACACACACACACACACACACACACACACACACACTAAAGTGTTTTTAAAGCTTTACATCTTCACTAGATAATGAAAGACATTGTTGATTTTGGTCCTTTCGAGGGATCAGAATAAGAGCATAAACCAGCCTTACACATGATCACCTGCAGGACACCAACTAACAAGTCCTCCAATACATGTATCAACCAAAGTTTCCATGACATTACAGTCTTCTAATAATAATGATAATAATAATTCCTGGAGGTCAATCATGCAGGACATGCTGATCCTGTCCGCAGACCAAAGGACAAGCCATTTGAGAGGAGAGCTACTCAGTTTGCAAGAAACCGGGCCAGAGGAAATTGGCTACTACAATGTTACAACATTTACACTTTTAAGAGAGCAGGTCTGGTAAGTACACTGAGAAGTATTGACTGATTGCTGCCTTATTAGCCTTGACACACTATTTTATTTGTACATGTTGATAATTATGTCCGCCCCATATTTAGCTCCTCAAATGTGCTGATCGAGATTTCTGAGCCACCTTTCCTTGACTAAGACACTAGAATGTACCACAACACACCCTTTGACTCCACATAAATCAGACTTCCCCTTTGGCCCCTGCCAACAGCGCACAGGGGCCCATCTCCTGAACCAACCTTGACACAAGCTGCAGTCACATACACACTTTTCATTTTGATTGAAATAATTTGGATTGAAGATTTGAGGTCAACTAAAAATTCTAGAGTTTGTATCAACAACAAACACTCAGCAGAGGTCCAGTTCAGTTGTATTCTGTTTGGGCCTTTTTTGGGGGCATTTTAAGCCAGCTAAAGACATGAAAGGGGAGA
>NC_045747.1:18977595-18978133 GCF_008692095.1 Etheostoma spectabile | reverse complement strand
AATGACATGCAGCAAAGGGCCACAGTTCAGAGTTGAACTGGGGCCCTCCGCGTTGAGGAGTAAACCTTTAGATATGGGTGCCCGCTCTACCAACTGAGCCTTGTTGGTGCCCCTGTTTGGGCCTTTTAAAACGATAAAAAAATCAGAGTATTAGGCTCCAGGTAAAAACGTAGCTACAGATCCCCTTAACATCTGCAAGCCGTTCAGACTTAATAATAGAATACCAATGCTATCAGCCGCCTGCTGTAATGCTTGCAGGCGGACACATAGGGATTATGGTGGTTGTTGTGGGGGGTGGTGGTGGTGTTAGGGGTGGTGGAGTGGCTGGTTAGACGAGACGAGGTTCGACATACTGGAACAACATTGAGCGCACGTGACAAAAAGTACACCAGATTCCATGTGATCTCTGCAGGGTACAGCCTGTGCCTTGGCTCCGAGTCCAGGTTGTGTCAGAGCCGACCCCGGCGAGGGCGGGAGAGGAAGACTGGACGGGAAGTGGAGAGTGTTAAAGGGAGAGGAGAGGAGAGGGGAGGGGAGG
>NC_045747.1:18948649-18977585 GCF_008692095.1 Etheostoma spectabile | reverse complement strand
GGGAGGGGAGGGGAGGGTGAAAGTGAGAGGGAGGGAGGGAAGCAGCTTCATGCCGTGACAAGCTCCTGTTTGCAGCTCAGCGCTGCACACGGCGCCTGCATGTGTCTGTCACATGGCCCGGCACGCTACAGGAAACCCCAGCCGCGTTCATGTGAGAGGTAAATGTGAAGATGCAGACACAGACAGATCAAAACAGAACAAACACACATATATACACGCCAAAGTACGCGCATGTGCACTGTGCTCAAAAAAAAAGAAAGGAAAATAAAAAATAAAAAGTCTACTGTAGAGATGCATTTGTTTATCTCTGGCTGCGCTGTTCTTGGATTTGACCCAAAACGTCCTAGTTTAGTCAGCACACCTTTCCAGTTTCTAGAATATAAAAGGTATATTTGTGGGGCAAAATAAAAAAATAAAAAATTACCTCATGCAGTTAGATGAGGGATTTTTAGACATGAAATAAATATTTTTAATTATCAAAAACTATTTTAGGTACAAATATAAAATTCAAAGTGATAATTAAATCACCAGTAAAATTATTGAAACTAATTTATTAAGTAAACATTCTCAGTCTGTTTGTACATTTAAGCCTCTATAAATGTTCTTTGGTCAACATGCGTTTTTTTAAATGTGCTCTGTCAACATATTTAATTAATTAAAGTTAAATATGGGGGGGGGGGGGGGGGTCGGCCTGGCTGTTGGCTGTACGTTTGTCACTTTAATAGAATGGGATTCCATCTCGTCTGCTGTACTTCTTGTGCTATGTCTGTCAGGTTGTCTGTTTCATTATTGCTCAGCCTAATCTTCTGTCCCAGCAATGTTGTTTTTTTGTGTCTGTCAAACCTGAAATTAAATATATAATAATATATTTTTGATACAAGTATACCGAGTTCAGGAAGGCATTCATAATGTCACTAGTGTGATAAATTACATTGTCCAGCAAAGACTTGATGTCATATTTAGCACAATACAGTGAAGGTGAACACACAGTGACTACAATTACATTACATGCCATTTAGCTGATGCTAGGGCTGGGCAATAGGGAGAAAGTCAGACATCACAATATTCTTGACCGAATACCTCAATATCGATATTGCGGCAATATTCTAGGGTTGACAATTGGTGCTTTAACAAAATATCTTCACGCTTAGTTTTTAGATAAATAATCATCAGTAATGTGGACATAATGTCTAAGTCGGGAAAAGGCAGACAATAGTACAGCTAGAACAGTCTGGTAAGCCTTTAAAACCCCCCCCCCAAAAAAAGGACAATATCCAAAATCTAAGACGATTTCTAGGCTCATATCACGATTTAGATAATATAAATATTTTGCCCAGCCCTTTCTAACACTATTATCCAAAGCGACTTAAAATTGCTATACATGCCAGAGGTCCCACGCCTCTGGAGCAACTACAGGTTAAGTGTCTGGCTCAGGGACGCATTGGTTGATGTAAAGCAGAGGATTTGAACCCAGGTCTCCCACACCATAAGCATGTGACCTAGCCACTACGCCATCACCACACATACAATATCTCATCAATGTTTTTTTGCTTCTAAATCTATAATGACATAACTAGTGATGTTAGCTTGGCAAACAAATCGTTCTTTTTGGACGACATCTAAAGAGGAACTAACTCAATTCACAAGCGGGAGTGGATCCAGACTTCCGATTCACGTTGAGCCTGCACCCACTGAACCGAAGAATGAGTCAGAGCTGACATGATGCACACATACACTTCGCCAAATGTACATTTGTGACAGCTCTTTCGCTTGTGTTTATATCATTGTGACATGTAACTAGAGCTGCAAAGATTCACTGATTTAATCAGTTGGTTAATTACTAAATGAATTGCCAACTATTTGGATAATTGATTAATCAGTAATTTTCAACGTCATTTTTCATTAAAAACAAAATACAAATTCTCTGATTTCAGCTTCTCAACGACAGTAAACTCGGAGTTGTGGACAAAATTTGACATTTGAGGACGTCATCTTTGGCTTTGTGAAAACACTGATCTTTGAACTTTTTAAGATTTCTTTTTTTTTTTTTGACAGGACAGCCCAGACCTGAAAGGGGAGTGAGAGGGAGAATGGCATGCAGCAAAGGGCCAAGGGAGTCAAGGACGACTCCACCCGAAAACAAGCAGAACAGGACACATTTCATGTATTTAAGCTGACAAATGACTTGAAGAGCAGCTGTTGCTCAGGTCAAAACCAATCCTTGAAAAAGGTTGACAGGACGGTGATTAATCATTTATCCACCATTATCATCCAAATTATTCCGTCTCTAATCATCATTAGGATCAATACACAACTGCACACAAGGTTAATCTACATTTAACCGATTGTAGGTTGTGTGATTTCATTATATGACTCATTGGTCCATTAACACACTGTATTAGGCATTCATTCACCCTTCAGTGGAACAATATGTGTTGCTTTTAATCAGGACTCCACTCTTACTTACAGGTGAAACACACAAACAGGGCTTATATCACCCATGCTATCACCCTCCACACACTCCCTTTGTTTAGCCGTGGCATATCGTCATATCTTCTGTCAGGAGCCCTCTACGTGCTATGTGCTACGTTTGGAATCGAGACACTGACCGTTTCCATTGATGTGGAAGTGGCAGTGGTCGCTGACAATTTGTGTTATCCTGTTGTAGATCTCAACATGCCAAATGTAATTTAAAAACATCTTATAAAAACACCTTCAAATTCATCAAAAATGTATATTGTTGAGATTACCCTGCAGGACAAAGGCTAAATATAGTTCAATGCACTCATTTGTGAAAGACGTTTTTGACTAATGCAAGCAACTTTTAATCAGTAGTCACCAAACCCTGCAGGGAAATCTTGGAAATGAAAATGTATATTATAACTAGGGGTGTGCAAAAAAAATCAATTTGTATTTGAATCACGATCACAAGCTCTACCGATTCAAACTCAATTCATAGATTTCCGAAAATTATTAATATTTTTACCATTACCAAAAACGTTTTTATTTTAATTGTATGTCTACTGCAATCACATGACAGACAGATACTTCATGGATCCCCGAGGGGAAATTCCAGGTCTAAGTAGCGTACATTTACCCCCCCCCCACACACAACCACCACCACACACACACACACACAACACACACACACACACACACACACACACACACACACACACACACACACACACACACACACACACACACACACACACACACACACACACACACACACACACACACGTTAAAATAACCAATCCCCATGAATGATATGGATATGATTATACACATACAACACACAGATTATATTTAAAAAAAAAAAAAAAAAAAAAATCAAGAATCGTTTTTGAATCAAAAATCGATCGTGAGCTTAAAAATCGGAATCAAATTGTGACATTTTCTAAATCGTACCCCCCTAATTCAAAAATCAACACTTACAGACTAAAAATGTGCAATGCACCTTTAGATTCAAAGCACAAAAAGAAAATAAAGCAAACATGACTCATAGCAGACAAAGTCAGTGCGGAGAGCCTTCTGATTGGACTCTGCTACATCCTTGGACATGGACCTGTTTTTCCCTGGACTCCAAAGTCCAGTTTGAGGCTGTAAATCCAAACCTGAGCATGTCTATGTCTATCTAACCTGTGGTCACAAGCTCTAACCAGGAGAAGCTTAAACAGCAGGAGATAAATAAGAAACAGATCTAACTCGGCATGCAGAGGCAATTTCTCCTGACACAAACCACAAAAACATGTTCTCTCGTAGCATCTCTAGGATGGCGGTTTCTTTAATGGTGGAGGGGCGTGTGACTGTGTGTGTGTGTGTGTGTGTGTGTGTGTGTGTGTATGTGTGTGCGTGTGTATTAGGTGAGCAAACATCCTCACAGCCTTCCAGAGCCTCCCCTGACACAGAGGATCTGTTAACAAGTGTGTGAACCCACTGGTCCTTGTGTGCAGGTGAGGTTTCAGGGTGCCACTGCGTGTGGTTCCTACCTGCTGTGCTGGGGCTGCGGAGACATGTCTGAGGCGCCATGCCTGTGTGAATGGAGGTGGTGGCGCGGCTGCTGAGGTCCACCACAGTGGGTGGAGGTGTGGTGGGTGGAGCGGGCGGCAAGGCCTGCTGTGCCTGCTGCGCCGCCTGGTCTCCCTGAGCTGTGTTGGCTGGGATGCCGTTCTCCGACAGGAACTCCTCCAGGTCCATGTACTCCAGCTGAAAGCTGTCCCCATCGTACGGCAGTGTCTTGTCCCAGAGGGTCGGTCCAAGGAAGGCCGACTGCGGGCGGTTGGCTGCGCTGCTCTCATCGTCCAGCTTCTTTGCTTCCTCCTTGTCTTTCCCAAATCCTGCACAATGTTTGCTAAGTCATTTCATTGGGTATACATAGAAAGTATGCCTGGGGTTTAAAGGGTCAGTTCAACCAATTTACCACACTGGGAACTTTTGAACTGGGAACTATAACTATTTCCCCTTACTGAAAGCTCCATGTTTGTCAAGGCATTCATTTTTTCAATTATATAAAAATACCCCAAATTATATATTTAAAAAATCCTCAGTTGTTTTGTGGTTAGGGTTAAGGGGTCAGGTAACTATTAACCTAGTTTTATTTGTTGAAATGACCCTTTAAGATTAAAATCTAGGTCTCCAGTCAGATAATGTAATGACACTCGATACAAACAGAGAACATCCATAAGAGCTTCAGAACACAACAGACGCCCTCTATCGACAACTTGTGGTATCACTAACATAAATAAATCCAATTAGAGACAAGGAGGTTTACAAGGGTGTAATCTCAACAGCAAGCTAAAAAAGAGCGCAGTTCCAATAACGACACATGCAATTCGTTTTTTATTATGTTAATTTCATAAATAACTAGCTTGTTGGCTTGAGCTGAAGTTCAAGTCAACTCAGAGTGATAGAGAAGGCTCTGGGTCAACTATCATTCAGCCGAGACGTCAGCATTCGGTGTTATTTATCTCTGCTGCCCGCCAACTAATGACGTTGTTTCTGTTTTGACAAAACATTCGTAAAATTTAAAGACGCTTCACTCTCCGTGGATTTAGTTAACCTGCGTTCTTTATGTCTTTTTTATCTGTCATAAACCATAGATGTCTACAGAATGAATAGAACCCAACGGAGGAACACCACAAAGAAGAGGCAACAGCCGAGTCAGTGTACGTGCAAGTCAAGTTAAAAACGTACCTTCGTTGTGATGGAAAGGCAGCTTTAGCGGGTTTTCCAGCAGGGATTTCAGTACGCCGTGAGCCGGCGGCAGGAAAGTTTGGTTTATAGGAAGAGGTCTGGCCATTTTCTCCGTATGTCTTGAAGGGCAATTTGAGAACAAAAGTCGCAAAGACAAATCTGAACTTCCCCCCCTTAAAGAGACGCGACCGTACTTGCTAGCCGGTCCCTTGGAGATCCTCGCAGAGGGGACAAAACGACGCTGGAGCTCGGAGGGAGAAGACGATACTTTGCGCAGCAGCAGGACGGTGAGCGGCTGGCTGCCTATGTAGACGGGGCTGGCTGGCAAAATAGCTGGAGGAGGGAGGGAGGGAGGGAGGGAGGGCGGGGGGAGAGCACAGCTTTGACGGAGCAGCTACACTTCTCCATCCATGTGTGGAGACGGACGCCGGTGACGTCAAAGCACCTGGGGGGCGGCGACGCTTCTCGCGGCGCGTTGAAGTAGCGTGGGAAAAAAATACTCCGTAGCTCCGAGCGATCGCTCGAAATATGCTGCCTTTACGGACAGTCACAAATATTGTATTTAAGTGTCTGGGTCGATCAGTTTAATGTCTGATGTCTCTCTTTTATAATACATTGGAAAGTTGTATTATCATGGATTTTTTAAATTGTATTTAGTCTATCATATGTTCTACTTGCAGTGTGATACACAATTACACTGTATAGGCCTACGTTACTTATGGTTTAATGTAGTAGTAATGTGATAATACAACAGAGATGCACTTTCTTTGTACATTTTTGTATTGCCTATAATTAATAAATCAAATGTGTTCAGTAAAATGACCACAAATTAAATACAACACAGGGGACGGGGATGGGGAGGATGGTCACAAGCGGCCCACGGTTCTTTTTATTTTAAGACGACCATTGTGCAAGCCAATGCTAGTACTGAATATTCTCTGTGCATTAATTTAACAGGTTTATGTAATTTTTCTGCAACTGCAGCTCTGAAGGTATTAGAGCAGATATGCCAAACATTTACAGGTGATGGACAGGCCCATAAACAGAGTGCAGCTCTTTAGTTTTTACGTTGTTCTATTTCAATCCAACCAAAACTGTTCTTACTATAAAATTATGACGGTGGGAAATCTTCATGGAAAATACTAATCATCTGTCAGAGGACTGCCTATGAAAACGGAGTTGGTTGTTTTATTTGGATTCCCATTAGCTTCAGCACAAGCTAAAAGCTATTCTACCTGGGGTCCTACTATCTGTTCTTGTGACAATAGTCTTTACGACATCACATTACACACACAGACATAACATTTGAAAATACAAATCATATTTAAATCTTATGGTCAAAGTAATTTTAAAAAATAAATAAAAAGACACTACTCCGAATATTTTAAGAAATTAGAAAACAAAAAGCCCTATGACAGACTCTAGTGAATGGGAACTTACTCGTGTTCGAGTACTATGTCAAACATGCCTTTGTTTTCAACTCAAATGTGGTCTTTCATCAGGTTTTAAGCCCTTTCTCAGGTCAAACCGGTCTTAACATTCACTGCAAATGACAGGAACAAAACAGAACCAAATATAGCACACTAAACATATGTTTCACCTTTTCTAGGTGTACGAGTAGCCTACATTTTTGTGACAAATTAGTTTACAACTAAAACATATTTCTTTAGAAATATAGCAGCTTCATTTTGACACAGATAAGATCCCTGCATGGATATTTTTTTAATGGTTTTTATTTCATTCTCTCTCCAAAACCACCAAGAGATCCCAACTTTCAAAGTGAGTGTTTGTGCACTTAGTGTTAAAGTCATTTTTACAATATTGACAGAATAAGCTTCTTGGGGCTGCAGATTCAATCTTTCAAACTGAGCAATGAGGCCACAATCCACAAAGCACCACAGCAAAGAATGACATGAATCTAAATTTGACCTACTTTCAGCCAATGGGTGTTGTCAGACTGCAATTCTATCTGTGCGGGTCGTTGCACACCAAGACTCATGCTTTCTAGTATAGGAGTTGCTGAGTCATAGTTTAAAATCCACAATCCACTCTGCACAATCATTTGTGTTTAATCATTAGTTTGTCGGTATCATCAGCACTTCTAGTTTTCCACAAAAAGTCAAACAGATGTGACAACAGTAACTAGCTGAAGAAAAACTAACTGTGTGAAGAGATATATGACAAAAGCCTTGTAAAAAGGAGCTGATTGTACAGACCGGACTGGGACAAATCCTTTCATCTGAGCCTGCTGTAATGCCTATGAAAATGTCACGCTATATCAAACTAAAGAACCTATTTTCCACAACAACAAAGCCTTCTTTTTTTTTTGCATTGCAAGAAGTTTAAGTTTAGAGCAGTGCAGAAGGAAAATCTCCTCTAGTCCCCTAAATTGTGTATCTTAATGAGACAGCTTTCGTGTCCGTACTCCGGCCTGCTTCTCCAGGAGGTCATACACTGACTACAGATACAACCCCTTAAAAAAATTTAAACTATCCCTTTAAATGTGGACAAATGGCAAAAAGGTGAAAGTAAAGTACAGTTAAGCTCCATCTAATGATGTTTTTGAGAAATGGTGAGCAAATATTCTTATTATATGCAAACTGAGCAGTTGTATAATATTTCTTCAAAACAAATTAACTTGAGGCGCGGACGTGTTTGTTTGACAGCCACAGAAGCAGAAATGCTTTTCTAAAGACAGATGAGTGATTGAGAGCTGCCGTGAGGCTGAAGCCTATAAAGGTCAGGTTATTGACGGGTCACATGATGGGCTCAGTCAGCTGCCGGTAAACAGCTGATTTCAACCCCTGTCTCTTTGTGCCGTTATGTGTTTCGTGCAGTATGTGCAAGAATCATACGTGTTTTTTTTTAACTGTGAGAAACTTCTGTAGAAGGGTGTTTGTGACGTAAAAGCCAAACAAAATGTGTGTTGTATGAAAGCGGTCAGCTGAACAGAGCAGCATGTGCCCGGATCACTGCGTAAAACTTAGTCAAGGACGCATAAAAAGAAACATTCAAAGAACTTGAACCGTAGGAAAATGTGATTTTATCTGTGAGAGCAGACTACAAAGACTTGTGTGTGGAAGCAAACAGGATTACACAGTTTAACAGAGGCTAGCTGCTCAGTGTCAGGGTTAGACATTTTTGTTTTGTTATGATGTTTGCTGCACAGATGAAGAAAAACTTTTTTTGTGGCTAAATCCTTTTAAAGTGTAATCCATCAGCAGTTATAAAAGGGAATTTGTTGATTGATCCGTGTTGATCTACATCCAGTGAATGAGAAGGAAGGGTATGAGAACGTGAATTTTACTGTATGTTCAGAGTTTTCTGTCTGGGAACATCATTAATGTTATTGGGTGGGAACATTTGTTTTGCAAGAGGGGCCATTCTGTGAAAATGTGGGTGAATAATTCTTGCTTTAGCCCAAAACATAAAACGCTGTACTATGTGAAATAATGAAACATGTGTGGTTACTCATCTAACATGGTCTTAATCCCTTTGTAGTTGTATACACATACGTAGGTAGCAAACACACACATGCATGCACAGAATCATCACGTCTGATGACATGTCTAAAGTTTGCGTAACATCCAGAGCAACTGGGATGGTGTTTTTTTGAAAGACTATTTTTTTTTCTTTTCTTTTAATGGAAACATTCTATTCACCTCCATGGTATTGGCGTTAGGTACAACTTTGATCCAGGTAATTCATCCAGGGATTTGTGCACTGGTGCATTGTCATGTTGAAACAGGAAAGGGCCTTCCTGAAATGGTTGCAACAGAGCAGGACACCCTATTGTCTAATATATTGCTGGAACTAAAACTGCCCCATAGACCTAAAGAATGTGGACAGGCGTGTTACACCTTTTTTTTTATCATAACAGGTTTTTGAAAAAGGTTTCACCCGGTCATTAACATGCTCTTTGCATTCAGACTATTGCCACAATATGACAATCAGATAAACAATAACAACTGTGTGTGAGAGGTGTAATACGCAAAGAAGATCCCCGACCCAATGACATGAATGAGTCAAACGATGTAAAGTTTTCTCTTCGGGAGAAATGCGTTAACAGACGGTGGAGGCGGGGAAACAAATAAGCTTGATGAAATATACTGGAATAATCCATCAGCACTGAGGCTTTAAGCCTGCTGCTGCTGCTGAAATGATTCTGAATCTGCAACAAAACTATTCCTGTTACGTAACACTTCGAAACAATTACATGGACTCGGGCTTTTATCCCTCGATCATAACAGCAGAGTCCGGAGTCTGAAACTACACAGCCACCCCAGCAGAGACTCTTCAGTCAGTCAGACCTTCACTCGGGCCATTTCTCATCCTTCCATCAGAGGCTGTTGGCAGAATTTTTTCCTTAAAGGAAAACTCATAAGTGTTCCATATATACACCTCATAAACTTGAAACGTCTATAAAACTGCACAAGCAACCTCATTTTGTTTCAGACCCGTATTGAACCAAACTGTCACCTTTTTTTTTTTTTTTTCACAATTGTGCATTATTTTAAAAAAATTGACAAGACAAGAGCCACAAAGAATGACATTATCATACGGCAGATAAGGCACATACACCTTCAACATGTAGAAATCCAAAGACTGACTAAGTCCTGCTGCGCCTACTTAAAGTTCCTGCTCTACGATTGGACAATCTCTGTTCAGGGGAGGGGTTTTAAATTTGCACCGCCATTGCAACACCATATATAATAGGCCGACACAAATAACCATTGACATGAGTCAATTAGTCTTATTAAAAACCAAACTATTTACCAAACTCACTTGTGTCTGTTATTTTGTCTGCCACACCATATCTCTTATTGTCAAAATGAACAACCAGCAAAAAAACATTCAGTTTACATGTTTCTACTGTTGTCAGAAAACATTTCCCAGAATTGTTGAGCAGCAAACGCTTGCTTTGTTGGTCACATACGTGCAGCGAATACACGATACACAGCGAAGAACACATTTACTGGAAAGTTGTCAACAAAACCTTGACTTAGAAAAAAGGCAAGGCATGACAAAGGTTGAGTGTTCAGGTTCAGGTTCATATTTCTCTTGGTAATTTCCCCAGCCAAGGAGACAAACTTCTTTGTGGAAAATAATAAGCTTGATGTGTCATTTGTAAATGAATAATGTGTATCTCAATAAGGACTTCACCATCATCATTTATCTCATTTTGGGGGCACAGATTCCATTTTTTTCCCCCACCAAACCACAAAGTAACAGATCTTTGACGGAACGGAAGCATAATTACATCAAACCGCATTCTCCCGTCTTTGGATGAGAAATGGAAACAATCCTCTGCTTTAGGCTTTCTGCAGTTTCCTGCGGACTCCCCACCTACCTGCTCATCATCTCCTTTTGCTAGCAGGTGAGGGATGTTGAGTTGTAGGGTTGTTCATCTCCACATCCCACACACTGCATTAAGCACTCACATCCCTCTGCAGGCCGCCATGCACTCAGGTGCCCACACACAAATGGAGAGGGCTGCAGGTGAAACAAGTGGCTGACAGATACTGTGTATTTCTGGAGCATGTAATGTGCTGAGTCCATTTATAGAGGTAGGAGGGAAAAGCATGGATAGATGCTCTGCCGTCTTTTACTTGACTGTTTAACAAGCAGACAGATAGATTAGAGAAAAAGTAGACCTAAAATAATGAGTTTGAAATGATCTCAGAATGTTGGTTATCAAAAAATATGTACATTTGTAAGAGCCCCCTGGTGCTAAAAAACAAACTCAGATTGTCTGAACCCAGTACTCCAGTGGACAAAATTACATAAGCAGAATTTTCATCCATTTAAGTAATTATTCTTGAGAATGCTGTAATTTAAAATAGAGGAGAATGACACTTGAATGAGTGATTTGAGAGCTCTGGCTAGAGCAAGTCCTTCACAATGTTTTTGAAATTCAATTTCACAAAGTACTGTGGAAATGGGGCTTCTTTCTGCTCTCAGCATTAATTACCAAAAAAGCAGAATTATCCAAGAGGGAAAACAACTTGAATGACAGCTGCTGTTTGTTTGGACCTCCATTAGCCTCTGCTGTGGGCAGCTGCTAATCTTACTGTAATTGTTGCTTGGGTTGGAGTGTGCTATTTCAGACTTGTGTGTGCGCTGTAAAGGAAAAGGTATTGAATGAAAATGACAAAAGCATTTGTTTACATGGATGGATTACTGAATGTCCCAGACGCCCAAGGGGTGGGGGGTCCTGACTCACAAAATGTTGCTAAACTAACACAAAACAAAGAGATGCTAAATGACTACAAACATAGGCAAAATGACTACAGAGATGCAATGCAAAACGACCACAAAGAGATGCTAAATTACTCAAAATATGAACAAAACCACAAAGAGAGAAAAAAACACCACAGAGACATGTACAAATATTAAAAATAGATGCAAAACCACCCCAAAGTGGGCTAAATGAGTACAAAAGTATGCAAAACCGCCGCAAAGACACGCAAAACAAATAGGTGTAAAAAAGTAGCCTCTAAGTCATTCTGGTTGATTTTTTGCAGGATTCACAGTAGATCTTGTACTTTATATCTAAAGAATACCATCAGATATTCTAGTACATCAGATTATATTGATTTATTCATACACAACGGGTGACAGATTAAGGTAGAACCTGAACGAGAGGGCACACGTTATGAATTCAAAACGCTTCCAACAAACGAGGGCTCACTGAATGCTTTAATGAAAATAAAGTGATTCATATATGCTATGGTTACAAATGCTTCAACATTACTCAAAGGAAAGCTGGCTTCGATACTGTACAAACATCATTTGTTTTGCAAAACGATTATGTGATAGTTTAATTAACACAAATATAGATACCAAAATAGTCGGTGATCTGATCAGTATTAAAAGAAGTCACAGCGGAGATGGGCAAACTAAAAGATATACGGCTAATGAATGAATAAATGTTTGCAATAAATGAAGAAGAAATACTTTAATAATTTGAATTTCCCCCCCAAAAAGGATACCTTAATAAATGACAGAATGCATATATGTTACATTTTTTATCACATTTACTTTTGTACTTCTGCAATCCATATATTTGCAGATATGGTCTCCGTGAGTAAAGATGCCTTCCACCTCAATAAAAGACCTGTGTATTGTCATACTGTCAAACGTCTACTTTCTCCCTCTTTTCTTTCATGCTGAGTCTTGATGTGCATCATCTCCTTTTGTTAATGCATCCTGCCTTTGTCACCTAGTCACCTTGCCAGCCTTCACGTGGCACATTATTTCCTCCTGTATGGAGGGGGGGGTGTTACTGAGAGGAGACATCACACAGAGAAACCAATAATCCTGCCAAAACAACAGTGCCTGTGAGGATTAAACAGAAGGACCATGCTCATCCTCTCCTCTGATATGATGGATATAGAGATTTGAGATGCACACACACTTTCTCCCCTGCCGTGCTTTGCACTCAGCATGTTACTTGGAGTAACATGCTGTCAGCATGGACAGACACGTTTCCAAGCACATGCCCTCTGTCTCTCTGTGTCTTCTCTGTTTGTCTCCCCCTTGTTTTGTCACCTTTGTTTATTTCTTTTGACCTCCTTTTTTGACTCTCTTTTTCCTATGTCTAGCCCAATCCTCTGTTCCTATCTCGCAAACAAAACATGTTTTGTTGATGTTATGTGCCAGTGTATTTCCATATTTACGCCTCTTGCAGGAGAGCAGTGTGAGTCAAAAAGCAGAAATCAGGTAGAGAATGCCCACACGGCACAGCAGGCCATTTTAGTTCAGCCCTCTCATTTTTCCATGACACAGAGCGTAAACAATTTGGACACAGCAGAGCGCCTCATTAAACGACTGCTGTCTGCTCCCATTCTGATGTTCAGTTGATTGAAGTTATTGGTGTTGAGCCCAGGCATCTCTTAGTGAGGGAGTGACTGCTGCAACCAGAGAATGCATGATTATCCTCCACAATTAACAAGAGTTGGCTTTGAATGGCTTTTCCCATGCTGCAGATATGTCCATGTGTGAAGGACTCCTGTACATGGATGATAACAGTGGTTTTCAACACAACTATGGACTTGCATGATATTGACTCGAGTCATGAACCTGCTGACGTAAGACTTCACAAAATCAAAGGATACATCTACACTACTACGTTATCCTTTTTAAGCGGCGTTTTGAGACAAAAACAATCTTCGTCCACACATACGTTTTGGCTCCAGTAGCAAAACTAACATCTGTCCATGTTACCAGGTCTGACAACGTCACATGACCATTTGCATACACTGGGCATACGTATGCAGGTGTAAACAGCAAATAGATTGTCCTACGTTACGCCACGGTTGAAAATCATGGCTATTTTAAAGTTGAAAATAAAGGAAATACTTTGAAGAAAGAACAATAACAGCTAAGGAAAACCAATTATACATTTGCTTGGACTGATAATAAGGTGGAAATATATTTCCAAATGTCTTTGTTTTAAGGGGTCTAAAACGCCATGGTGTGGGTGTGAGGGCATAAACAAAATATAGTGGTCTAGATATATCCAAAGGCAGACAGACCACTGATGTGTTTTTAGGTGAGGTTGAGCCAGAATCCTTTCTTATACCACATAGTTTGCATTCAGTGCTTCTTTTGTTTGGGCCTTGTTGTATGAAGAAGGCAAAACTTCTGATGAATGGCACAGCAGCCGCAGGTGCAGTTGACATGTTTGTTATCCTTGTAAAGTTTAAGACTTGGATTTGACTAGGGTATTGTTGGTCTTGAATTAGGACTTTATAAACAAAACTTGAGAACTATTTGTGACTTGCAAAACAATGTTTTTGTCCCACGTCTCGTCATCACTGCACCAGTGTGGCTAAAACTGACTCCATAAAACTGTTTGATCCTCATAATTTCTTTTTCAACCCGCATGCTGCTTGAGACTTCCAGTGATGGGATGAAGGAACATTCCTTTGCCAAAAGGGATGATAAAGACTTACATTCTCAGAGCCCTGACTTTAACCTCATCCAACACCTTTTGGGATGTAGTGAAACACTGAATGCAATCCAGACCTATAGAATTCTACAATGTTCTCATAGAAGAAGTTGAATGCCGGAATCTGAAAATTCCGGCAGCCAGGGTTAGGTTTAGAGAAATTTGAGACCCCATAAAATGGGATCTTTAATGGTAAATTTAATGTAAATTTACAAGGTTCAATAATTCTCCCAAATTATGTTGATGATAAATTATAAATAAGTCAACTCTGAAAGGGTGGAGAATTTTTATCCAACACCAGTGGTGAGATTTGATATTTAGATTGAGAATTATTATTGTGCTCTTTACAACAGAATTACAGAGTGGGTTTTAAAGTTTATGCCACTAAAGTCTTATGGTGCAGGCAGGAGGTAAACATGGTTCATGTTCAGGTAATAAAACTGTAACCAGGATGCCAGTGTTAAACGCCGCAACCACAGTTTTATCTGCACGCCACTTCCTGCACCAGGAATAAATGCTGCCAATGTCCGATTTTTGCATAATATGATATTCGTCAAAACTTGTGCCGCGTCATTGTCCTCTCGTGGTTCTGATTCAACTGATTATCTCAGGGTTGTCACGCATGTGGACACTTCTCTAATGTTTAACCAACAGGCTCATTTAGATGACCGAACGTTTTCTGTGCTTGCAGAGACGCGTACATGCATATATTGGCAGCACTTGAAAGAACTTTCCATTCTGCAGGAACAAGTTAAATATTGGAGTGAGCAAAGTATCTTAACTTGGGTTCTCGTAATAGGATAATGTTTACGCTTTTCTACTTAGAACCAGGTTTGTTTAGTTAAATCAGATAAGATGAGAATTCTCTCAGGTAAATATAGAGACTGATGCACTGTTTGTACAGCTGAATGGATAAGGCACACGTCATCCTGTAGGCTCGTCTGGCCCGTCTGTTATTTCCGGTGTACCACTGTTGGTTGGGCAACAGCAGCTGCCCCGGCGATATCGTCCTCCTGTCTTCAGGCGGCCAGAGCAGAGCCAGTGTCTGAGGAGCAGCGAGGGCTTTGGAATAGGTGTGTGATTTGGGGGGGGGGGGGGGGGGGGGGGGGGGGGCTGTGGTCACGGAAGCCCCTTGGAGGTTAGCCATCCAGCCTTCAGGCCAAGTGATTCACACAGGCGCTAATGTCATAGCATTCACAACTATCACACATTTAGTTGCTATGGAGCTAGATCTGATTAGTGATACACAAAGTGGGAGACTGGAAGTCCTAAAAAACAGGGCTCAACTAGGTTTCATGTGTGATGGCTCAGAGCTTGTGTACTGTTGTTTTTCTTGTGCACTTGCAGGTCTGTGGCTGAGGTTATATCAAGGTAACTCCAATCCTCCCAGTCTATTTAAGCCAGTATGCAGCAATCCCTTCAGCCAGCACCAGCATTAGTTCCCCTTTGTTATTGCACTATAAATTGTTTACTGCATCCATACACCCTCATACCTGACTGATCCTGAACTCCCCACCTCATTGTCTTTATTTTTGCGTTTTTTGTTTAAAAAATGACAATATTAACTTTGCTGTGCATCTGCCTCTGTTTTTGTGTCCTGTGAGTCTGTCGTAACAAGGAACCTAAATACCAGTTTAGACACAGAGGTGTTTTTTTAAAGCAATTCTCTGTTAAAAGTTATGCAGAGGAATTAACTAACACACAGAAACACAACAGAATGATCATTCAATTAACAATAATGCAATTACAGGACAGGTAAAGGAGTAACAGTCTGAAGTAACAGAGAGATAAACAAAGAGAATATGTCAAATTACATTGTAATAATTTAACCTCTCAATGCTGACCTGGTGGTGGCTACAGACTTTATATTTTTTGTTGTAAAGTCTCATGTAATATAGATCCAAAGGTTCCAAACATGCCAAATAGCAGAGGCTGAATTTTGGGTAAATGTGTAATAAATGATGCACAAAACATGTAATAGTATTACCATTTGGTGGAATGGCGCTGCCATAAAGACCCTGGGTCTCGGGTTTGAATACATCTTTATCTAGCTTCAATGTAAGATCAGATGAAAATAATGTGGTAATGAAGACAGACATGTACAACACATGTAACGCTAAAAGCTACTTAAAGGGACTGAAATTACGTCAGTACCAGCTGAAACCGTGCAGTTTATTAATAATCAGGTAATCATTTTGGTGTCAGAAAGTAGTGAGAAATGGCTTCAGATTACCTATTCTTTCAGCCATATACCAAAAAAGCATTAGTGCATGAATTATTGTAGAAAACATGGGTCAAAGACCCCAAATTCAGACACATGTTCCACATGAGCTGTAAACATGTCCAAAGAATGCTTGAAAAATACCAACTTATCCCACATGTCCTAATTGGAGAATGCTATATTCGGAGAAAGGCCTTATTTGGAATATCCGAACAGAATATACTGGTTACATTAGCCATATTTTGTCATATTCTGATTATTAAGGGAATATTAGTGTATGTTCACACTGATAATAATATCGTTAACACTAATGTCTCCCCATGATGCTGTACAGTACATCTTGTATTCCTGCAGACGGGGTCAGCCACGATTAAAATATGACAGGAATAGCACAGTGTAGTATTACAAGAACAAAAATAGTCAGCTGTTAGCTTTGATCAGCTGAAAGGAGGATTACCAAGTAAATCTTCTGGTGTCCTGAAAATCTTAACAAGCTACCTTAAATGTGTCAGAGTTCCTGTCAAGCAGAAGGGGAAAAAGATCCCATCGTTTGTTATTAGTATTATGACACTTCTTCACCCTGTTTGTGTTATTGCTGTACAACGTGAACTCTTGACTGACACGTGTTTCACATTGAAGCCCAAAGCTCCTACTTGAATAAACCTGCATCAAGAATAAAGGATTAGTCCTTGTTCTTATAACCTACACGTCACCTCACTGAGAAGAAAATCATGGCTGATACATGTGACTCAGACAAAACAAATGCTTAAGCGACCTAAGCCCCTTTCACACATGCACTGCAACCCCAAACTTATCTAGACATTACGCAAATGAGTATGTAAATGTATGAGTCAATTGGACCGGACCTGAAACAGACTAAACCCTGCCAGCTCCCTAGTACAAAATCTGGCCGATTGACTGCGCCCAAGTGTGCACAGAGCAGCTCATTGTGAATTCACAGCAAGCGAATGGGCATATTAATGACGTTTTTCTTATGTCGCGCACAAATCAAAAGAAAACAAACAAACAAACAGGGTGAAGAAGTGTCATTTACACAAAGGCGCCAATCAAAATGTCCAACCGAACAGACAACGAAATTCGGAAACTTTGATGAGGGCCGATGCCAAAATCCTCAGACAAATTCAAGGAACGGCAACGTGACCATGGTGCAATCTACGTCATGTCCGGCCTCCTGCCCGCTCTACCCAGGTGCCACCCCTCGCCTCAACAAAACAGTGGATTTCCAATAAGTAAGAATGCATCTGACACAGACAATCTCCTGCTGGGTGCTACATGTGAGAAATGGAAACAGCGGACAAAGTCTGCATCTGATTTGTTGAACATTGTCAGGAGTTCATATCAGAAAACGGCTTTGATGTAGTTCCAGTCTAAAATATTGCATTAACACCATATTGTACACAAGTATCAGCCTTTCGGCCGACAGAATCACACAGACTGAAGAGTTGTGGTGATGGTGCAACATTAACAATGTGAAACCTTGGAGAACTAAAGAAAAAGCATGTTCTTAGTTTCTAGGCAACACAAACTGTCTGATCCTGTGAACCACAGCCAGGGGAGTTCATGCTGTCACTCTTACATATGTTGGTTAAAGCGACCTAGTTTGACTTATACACTCGAACATGGTCACCTCTGAGCCAGTTGCCTCTTAATTAGAGTGGCTTACTTTTACTTGCTCGGACCATTTTTACATCTTTTGCTTGCAGCGTTGACAATAGCAGCACAGCCAGAATAAACCTTAGTGCTCGTCCACCTCCACTTCAATAATGCTGCTATTTCTGTCATTGTCTAATGTCTGACCAACACAATAATCACAGCACTGTGTAGGAGGATGGTTCTCAGCAACCACTGCAGGAGTATCAGTCTGGGAATAAAAAATGCATCACCAGGTGTTAATGCATTTACTTACATAAATATGGCTTTCAATTGAGCGTCATAGTTTCTCACAATGTGCCAAAGGCTAACATGCATCACCAGGAGGTGTTAATACATTTACTTACATACATATGGCTTTCAATTGAGCTTTCTGGTTTCTCACAATATGCCAAAGGCCAACATGCATTACCAGGATGTGTTAATCCATTTACTTCCATAAATACTTTATAGTTTCTAAGAATGTACCAAAGGCTGTTTCAGAGGCATTGAGAGTGTTTGTTTTGCTGCTCCGGTACAGATGATTTACTTTAAAAATTTAGCATTTCCGAAAATATGCACAGCTTTTTTTGTAAAAACTCACACCGTGGTCACGTTATTGATTAATTAATTTGTGTACACGTGATGAACAATTTCGACCATTTCCTTTTCACCATGTCACTGGGCTGCGCTGGGGGACGCAACAACGGGGAAATGAAACGCCACGTGCGTGACAGTGGAGAAAAAGACACTTATGAATAAATAGGAGACAAGCTGGAGCCACCCATATTGGCTGAACAAAGAGAGACACCTTTGACAAAAAGGTGGTGCCAATCAGGGAATCAGGGAAGACTGGAATTTCCCTGCATGGTATCATAAAATTCCCACACAACGCATTTGTAAGATAAGTTGAACTCGGTCTGAGGATAATTTAGCTTCTGGGGGCAACAGCCAATATTTCAAGGGTGGAGATGAGAGACTCCGTCCATAAAAAAAAAAAAGTCCATAAAAAGCTAAATCGTCGTCAGATGACATCCAATGGGTTTTGGCTAATGCCTTCCGCCTCTTTTGCTCTCTACACAGATTATTTATCCACATACAACCAAAGCCTGCTCAAACTCGATTAGACAATACTACTCAAACTACAAACACAAACCGGAATGCTTCTGAAATTAAAATCTTGTCCCGTTGCCTACAGATTCTGCATTCACACGCAGTTAATAGAGATTATGTTGATCCCATACAGGGAAACTTAGCGTGTCACAGTGGCAAAAGGAAATGCAGAAATGCATAGTGAAGAAAACAATACAATAAAAAGCACAATGAAAAATCTCAAGTCAATGTCCACTGCGTTTATTCCTGAGCAAGTCCTAGCTGCAAGAATACAAAAGCAAACTATGTTCTAATGAACCAGACATTAACCTAATACTGTGCTGATAGCATATGGCAACTCATACAGCTATAGAGGAATAACTTTATTATTAGGGAAATGCATATTGTGACCACCATATCACTAAAAATGATAAAGCTAATAATGCAGAGACATGTTGATTTTGTACTTTAGTGGTGAAAAATGATCTTACAACCCCACAGTTATTCAATTTACCAGAACCAATTGATGTACAGTGAAACTAACCCAGCTTTAATAATAATAATAATAATAATAACAAGTACTCAATCAGAGAAATGCTAAAAAGAGAAGCAAAGATGCTCCTTTAAAACAAAAAAAACAGTCAACCTACCATATGCACATTAAATGAATTAATGGAAGTATTTTGTGCAATTTGTGGTACACCTTTATTGTTCAGATCAACGAAACGGTGAGATGCCATCTACATGACACAACTACTCAGAATGAATGTATGAAAAAGAAATAGAGTCCTAAGGTAATACTGGGAGAGTGTGATGATGCAGTACTGTTGGAACACACTGATCTCCTTGTGTCTATCCGCTTGACTCCCGAGGCAGAAGCAGGATTAGGAAGCATTCATAAAAGCAGACTCAGGGGGTTATACAGGGTAAGACTTTCCTCTGGTTGGTCAAAATTTTCACAATAAAGTTCATGTCTGTGTGTGTTAATTTTTTTAAATTATCTTGAAGAAAATGTGGATGTCACAAGTCTTCAGTTGGAGTTAATTAAAAATATATATAAATATATGGCCACCGAACCAAAGAAGTAATGTCATCAAAGAAGCAGTATAGAGCCGAATGTTTGGGTCTTTTTTAACCTCCATAGTGAGCACATTCAAAGCTGACAGTATCCTCCATCTTTGCAGGACATGTTGGATGATGAGTCCTTCCCTGTGGAAGACGAGGCAGAGAACAGTACTAGCTATAAACCCACCACTGAGCCAGGCAACAAAGACACACTGAGACAAGCAGGCAGCTGTGTGGGCTGCATGTTCCCACTGAAACAATGCTAATATGGTGCACTATCCTTGTTGCTTCCTCGAAAGCATTTATTGCAATGCTGTGATGCGAAGAGAATTTTAATGCAGTTTTGGTGAAATTAACACTCTCTATTAAATGTAAACTGTGGACACAACATGTGCCAACAGATTTCTTTGTCACAAATAGGATTGTTTCATCTGTTTGTAGTGGCAGATTTACTTAAGAGTCATTTCACGCACACTTTAACCTTTTCGACTGGCACTTTAATCCTTTAAAGATGATTAAACCTGCTGATGCTTTTGGCACAGTTTGATGTTCAGGAAGTGTGTAATAGAAGCTTCTGACAATGGCACATTCTTTTTTTGGGCGGGGAGGGTTTTGAGTGATAGACAGAAAAGTGGTGGTGGGGGGGGGCACTCAGCAAAGAGCCGCAGGACATATTTGAACCCAGGCCACTACCAAGGACTTAGCTTACATGGGACGCACACTCCACCAGGTGAGGTAGAGGTTGCTCCGTGGATCCATTTTTGGATCTTCCATTTCTAAAGTTACGTTAAATGGTCACGTTATTGATTAATTCATTTGTGTTCACGTGATGAACAATTTTGACCATTTCATTTTCACCATGTCACTGGGCTGCGCTGGGGGACGCAACAACAGGGAAATGAAACGCCACATGCGGGACAGTGACAACAACTCGTGCCGGGACACAATCAAGGAAATGAAAACACCACACGCCGGCCACAACAACGGGACGGTTGTGGTTAGGAAGAGAATAACGAGGAAAGGAACTGCAAAACGTGGGACACAATCTCCGGTCTCTGGGGTGAAAATCCTGTGTTCTTTGACCCTTCCAACCCCCAGACCAACCTCCCTGCATGGATTTTTGGCTTTTCAATACTACTCGCTACCGTAATCATTCTGTGATCACAAAATAGGCTTCCCATTGAAATTCGTTCAATAACACGCAGAAATAATGACATTAACGTGACCTGTACACAAATCAATAGATAAAATAACGTGACCATTCCACAAACTGCCATGAGATTGGGCTGAGTAAAACGCACGTTTGCTCATTTCAGTACACTCAGGGGCATTTGCATACAACTATTGGTCTGGTATAACCCATATCTTATTGTGGCTAATATGAGCTAATGTTAGCAAACTTAGCTATTTTTACACTATGTTGTAGCTTAAGCTTTTTGGCTCCTTACTCACTTCATGTGTTTTTGGCAGGTCAGATATCTATCTGATAGCAAAAAAGCAGCACGATCTCACTGAAATATTTAAATTTACCATGACCTTTTAACACTGAAGGGCACCACAGAAACAATGCCAAATGAAAGTCAAATAGGATAATTTGTTGTGGTGGACACACACATTCCCTGGTTCAATATAGACCTGTCTGCAACTCCACGTAGGGGGGATGTCTTGGTGGATGGATGGGTCAAACAAGTTTTCACCCAGGAGACCGCTGTTTGTCTCCAGTGTAAAACCAAAAGGCAATGTTGCCTAAGTTATGTAACAATTGTACTTTGTTGATTACCACTGAAGGCAAATAATTGTTGTTGTCTTTTTCCTGTAGAGGACACGTCTTAAGACTTAATGATACACTCACTCAACATTACTATAACCTTTTTTTGAAACTTTACTTGCCGCATCACATTGTTTTGTGAAAGGCTAATTGAAGACTGTCACCCTCAGAGTCTAATAAACCCCCTGACATTTTGTTGTTTTGACACGTTGTTCTCCTCCACACCTTCATACCTTTTGGGTGAGGCATTTGTCATTTTAAAGCACTCAACAAAAACAGCCTGATGTTCCCGTACCTTTGACATGATATGAGGAAACTACTTTTCTGCGGTCTCTAAAAGCATCTTTGCGACACTCTTGGATGTTGCAGATGCCTAGAAGAAATATGATCTGCTTCACTTCTCCAAGTTACCCGATCCTCAGACTATTTTGCATACTAATTGTTAAAATTGATAAAGATGAGTTTCAAAGATGACCGATCGAGCGACAAACAGCAAGGCGGATCAATCCAACAACCGGTTTGATGGTTTTTTATTACGCTGAGTTGAAACCATGACAAACTTAAAACAAATGAACACCTGTAATCTCCATGTGGTATTGAAGAAATGAAAAGGTTATCAGTACTGCAGCAAGAAACGCAGAGATTATGTTTTCCTGCTCATATGCTGTCTTAATTCTGGCCATGTATCAGTTTGAAACTCAAAGCCTTTGTGTTTAGAGGCGTTCGGCCTTTTCGTCCGTGGCATTAACGTGATGACAGCTTACATCACCTTTGGTTATCATGACAGTCATTTATTCAGCCTGAGCAAAATGAGAATACATTGAATCAGGAAGGAAAGAACAAGAGAAACTGAGGAAGTGTATGAAAACTATTGTTGTGGAGAGGGCACCTGATCCCAATGGGTCACTCTTAGCTCTGTTTTTGGTCTCCACCAACTCTTGAGTTAAATCTCTGTCTCTTTGGCTGCTAAATGCTCCGCTATGTTCACCAGCTCGTCTCTAACTGTCTGTCTACTGTTTTCTGCTGGGCAGGTAGTATACAGTGTATTTTTTATGAGAGCGGTGAGTGAACTGAAACAGTAAAGTTGGACTGTGGGCCTGACAGATCAACAATGAGCTGAAAATCACTTTAAAGCTCTGTAAAGCCGGCTAGATTTGCAGCAGCTCTGAGCAGATCGAAGACATATATCTGGGGTTAGAAAATTGAAAATATTTCCTCCTGCTCTTCCAAATATGTGAGACAACCCTCTGTTCAGCAAAAAGAAACATTTGTGTACACTCCCAAACTACAAGAATGATTGATGAATGTTAATACATTCTTAGAACATATCTGTTATAATCAACAGGTGATAATTCACAAGCTCACAATTATTATTTTTTTATACACAGCTTAACACTGCCACCAATCATTAAATAAATGTGAATTAAATGTATGCTTCTTTTTTGCATGCGTGCCACTGCTGTATTGTAAGATGGAGCTGGTACCAAAAAACATGCCACAAAGTGCATCAATCACAGATCATCCAAAGTCCTCTGACTTGCGTAACAGCTCTGCATTCCAGGTAGGATCCCAGTCTGGGCTAATGCCCCTGTGGACTGAATACGGATTCATTTAGCACAAAAAAACAAAAGGTATTTTATATGAAAAAGGAGCACAAATATGTTGTGTATACCTGCACACACAGACCAAACTCCTTCCAGATTCTATCAGTGTACTGCAGGCTGTGCAGAGGCTGTGGTGAGATAAGATGAACTCAGTGTGAGTTCATGTGGTCTATATGAGTGTCTGTTTCTGCGGAAGCCTCATTCGATTGCATTTAATGCTCTTCCATGTTAAAGCATTTCATGAACCCTTGTTGCTTTGACCTCCCTTCACATAAGCTCACAGCTACTGTTTATTCACCATCCTCCTCATGACTGCTCATTGGAGATTCATCTGGGTCCTTGTTGGCAGACAGGTCACAGAGTTTGTAGTCTTTGCGTGAGAGTGCCAAACCGCTAGGTAAGTTTCACTTTGCTTTCCAGTACCAAACATGATCATAATTAACCAGGAAAGGTGTGTTGCCTGGCAAGTCTCTCTCTCTCTTTCTCTCGCTTTCTCTCTCTCTCTCTTTCTCTCTCTCTACACACCACTGGCTGGCTGCATGTCACCCAGATCACAGTCAAGAACCCTCACAGCACAATCACTCCAGTTGCTGAATAATACAAAGCAAACAGTGACCTACTTTTGAAGTAGGGAACAAGCTAGAGAGAAGACATGGAGTGGAATACGCCAGGGAGGCGGACTGAGGGAGGAGTGGAGAGTAGATCAGGAGGCGGGGGAAGTGTTGATGGACGGGTTTAGGTATTGGTTTATGTTACGCTTTGGGAGGAAAGAGGCGGGCCTGTGCGTACCAGATGGGAACAGTGCCATTTGAGCTCCTGAGTCCGGTCCAGACCGACTGGCAGTCCCTGGCCGCCACTTGCGGCCTCCTGTAAATGTGATTAAACAGGCAGGCACAAATATACTGCAGCAAGCCACTATGCTTGAGGCCTCCCTGCACAAGGAATGCAGTTCATAGAAACGGGGCCTCACACGTGTCACAACATCAATCTGGGCAGAGTACACTTTCTGACCCCGTGACCACCCTTCTGCATTCCCGCTATTTTCTACCTTTTGTTGGTATCAAATTCATCTTGTCTGAAGCTGTAGTCTGGCACTTGTCAGTGCATTTTCTGCTTCTCCATCATCATTTAGGTGGACAACTGACACATAGGAAACCTAAATACACACTTAAAATTAAGCCATTTTTTCCCCTCAACGTCTCAACTAAATTCATAAATATCGTATTGCCTTAATTTATTGCTTCGACCCCCCTACTATGATACGCACACAGACACACAGATGATTTGGCCTGCCATGATATTGTTGTCAATTAGAACAAAGCAGTATTTCCAAAGAACCATGCCTTTTTCTATTCAAAGCTCAGTGCCTGGGCCTGGACATTTCCCTGGACTAGTGTCAATGAAATAAATCACATAATTCCTGATGTCAAAATACTGAGTGAAAGTTTAAAAAGAATGAAGATGAAAAATAAAGTCTGATTAAAGTCAGCAACGTGCATATTAAGTACCCATGTGGATTAACTGATTCAGTGGAGAGGATGGTATGTTTACGCCAGCAGCTTTACAAGATTTCGTCCAAATTTAAAGACTTGTGGCAAACTATACCAGTTAAAGCAGTTAGACTACATACCGAGAGCTTACGTTTCTGCCTGTTTGTGACAAAAAAGAAGCTTTGGTTGTTAAAACAGCGCTGTGTTGCATCCCCCAGAGCAGCCCGGTGTCATGGCACTTTGTAAAATGGTCACGTATGAAAATCGTGACATGTACTGTCCATGTAATAAATGAAAAAATCGTGAAATGTACACATGAATCAATAAATTGAAATAACGTGACCATTTCACAAACTGGCGTGGTTGTGTGCAGAAACCGCATGCAGACAGAACAGATTGAAATATCGCTTTCTTAATGTTGATGCCCGTTAAGCTGTTGAGAGACATTGGACTGATGCCGCTATTCCAAATATCAGTGATGAGGTTTAGGGGCAACATGCTGCTGATGTTTTTTTTTTATTGTGCAAGAGCGTAGTTATTTCTTTTCACAACCAAAAATCTCCAAACAGATGTCATCGCTGCTCTTCTGTCACCTACCTTGATGCAGAAGTTATTGGCACATTGCTATGAGGTGGTATCAGATGTGGTAGTATCGGAGTAATTTATGACTACAGGTATTAGGACATGGGCACAGCATCGGACCGATACTCGATACTGGCATCGGTATCGGTGCAGCCTTACTTTTAGTCATCTGAGGCTGTCTGTTAGGCTGAAAACATAAATTGTGCCTTTAGGCAAGGGACAGTTTCTCACTGGATTAAAGAGATACATTTATTTGCATGAAAAAACTTCTAATGTGTTTTAGTTTGAACTGCTCCACATGCCTTATGTGACAAATTAAGCTCAGTGTAAATTCTTTCAGGAAGACTAACTTCATCCTACTCTCTCTCTCTCTCTCTCTCTCTATTTCTCTCTCTCTTCCTAAAAGTTATCAGCTGTTTCGAGGTGTTCACTTTTTGGTTAAACCAACCTGATTGGCCATGAAATTCACGAGCCAATCACAGCATGGCATGCCTGCTTTAAAGGTTCTTCTCTCTGCTGCTGTCAGTTGTCATTTCAGACCAAAGCTTGCGACCGTCCTCCTCCCGTTCCACCTCCTGTCATCAGCAACCATGGCACCATGGGTTTTCCTCCGGCAGACCGTTCCTGTCGACTCCTTCGAACCGGTCTTTGGGCTCCTTCACCACCACCACCACCAGTGTCTAGACTCCATTGGGGGGATACGTTTTGGTTTCTCTACCACCTATAAAATTACAATGGAGTCCAATCTCCAAAGACGTTACACATTTCATATTATGCATATGTACAAATCAATCTTTGCATATTTGCAACAAAGTCTCTCCTGATTGAAATGCCGTTAAAATGAGCTTGCATATCTTTATTAGATTAGATTAGATAATACTTTGTTCATCCCACAGTGGGGAAATTTCCTTATTACAGCAGCAGTTTCCTACAGTAAAAAGCAAAAAAAAAAAAACTAAACACACAAACAACAGGCAAACAGACAATGAGCAAAAGGTATTGAATGAATGTAAACTGGCATTAAATAAAACGTATTGTAAAGTGCGGTTGCCATAGTACATAAAAAATATTGCAGTGTAAGTAAATGACGTTAAAATTAAATTGAATATGTAATTAAATAATATAGCAAACATAAGTAACCATAATATAAATGATATTGAAATGTGACCATAAATAATATTTTAAAAGTAAGTACTTGTAATGGAAAAATATAAATACAGATAATAAAAATATACAGAAAGTGTGTGGAGTCCTTGACATCACTGACTGTTCTGGGTCGGTAAACATGACATGACATTTGGAGCCCAAACGTGCAGCAAATGTTGCCCAACCACATACTGCAGACAAACATTAGTTCACCAGCAAGGGCTACTCCTCAACAATGAGTTAGTTAAAGATTTTAATCAGCATTATGAATGTGGAGATAGATGTAGATTTTGCATATGATTCACATGTTTTCACGTTATTTGAAGAAAAGTACATTTCAGAGAAAGTCGACTTTGAACGCCATTAACTCGCTGCACCGATCCAGATATCTGTGCTTATCTCTAATATTGTTGCAGTTTTCCTGTCGCTATTTTTCAGATTATTTAAGAACTAACAGTTTGAAAAGGGTGAACCACCAAGTACGGACTCACAAGGTAAAGAAAAACAAAAGATTAAAAAAAAGTGCAGCAGAACCATAGATATTGTCTTTTTTATTCTACCCATTCTTCTTCCTTATCAAAACCTGGCATTAATGTTGTGTTGGAATTATCACAAAAGTGAGTTTCCAACTGGGAAAATACATGTGAACATGTCAAAACAATGGACTGGACGGCAGCAAATGTTGGTTGAATAGTAAGAACCTTTTTTTATTAATTCACATTTGTTGCTCACGTGTACTTTTTTACATGGTTGTAGGTTGTAACCGTTTGTTGCTGTCCACATAGAATTACCTAGATTAGTTAAAACGTGTTATTTATAAGCATTCACCCAAATAGGTAATCAGGTAATCAGCAACAAATCTGGCACAAGCAATAACATACAACACATTTTTTGTGGCATCCATATTGTTTCATAAACACACCGAAGTCATAAGAACATCTAATTTCAGCAGGCACCTGAACACCCACCTTGATAGGTTTGCAAACGTGTTCAGCGTTGCCCATCTAACGTTAGCTCTCTTCTTGCTTTAGCTACTCTCTGTCTAGCGAATGACATTTACTAGATTTTATGAAAAGATGAATAAGCGTTTGTTTGTTTGGCAAACTTATGGTAGTATGGTAGCATGATTTACGTGCTTGAGACTTGACTTGGACTCCAGCTCAGAGACGTGAGGCTTGATTTGGACTCTAGCTCAGAGACTTGAGACTTGACTTGGATTCTATCTCAAAGACTTGTGAGTATCTCTGATTAATGGCACTGCAACTTTTTAGCCATGGTGACGGCTAATTGTTGATGTTCTGCTCTGGTTTAAACCATTAACGTGCATGTGTGGATTTTTTCATACAAAGTCATAAAGTCTTTATTCTTCATCCCTTACAGGTTCAGAGAGAGAGTTTCCTCTCACTGACACTCCTGCCTCTCCTGTGAGATTGAGTCGGTCATGCTAAGCAGTTCAAAGACGTATAGGTACGTACAGTATATCCAGGAGAGAAATGTGGGACACTAGGTCAACACAACAGCCGCAGCAGTAGTAGGTATACGTGGGCCTCACTAAAATAGATCAGTGCAAACAGACATGAAGTTCATGGTGTTGGGAGGCTCCAAGTAACACTAGTAGATAGCAACACCTTTAGCTTTGTCTTTGCTAATTAAATAAGACAGTTGTTTTTTTTTGGTCCATTACATTGGACCAAATTTGGTCTTTCACCTCTGATATGTTTATTGATATTAATTACCTGCTTTATGTAGTTCTACTCAAACATAGAGTCAGTTTCAGCGAATATGACAGAAAGTTAGTTTTATCTTTAATTATTATTATCTATACTGCATCTTTTATTTTACATTGTGATGTCTTAACTTGATGTAGAGCTTCATAGTGCTTGTTTAGTGTGCATTGTCTTACCCCACATAGTGTAACGAGAAAGTGATCCAAAAAATTGCAACGCATCATCTCCGGCGCTTGGCACTCTGTGCATTGTCCGATGGTCGGAGAAATGCATAGCCAAAAATGACCTGCCTTCACTAAACCCCTCAAATAAAGCAGTTTACTGGTATTGTAAATGCCAAATTTAGGATGAAGAAACAACCTGTCATTGATCACAAAGTGTGTGAACATCTGAATTTTTCCTCTTCTCAACGCAAAAAGACTACATTTATTCAGTGAAGACA
>NC_045747.1:18947141-18948639 GCF_008692095.1 Etheostoma spectabile | reverse complement strand
GTTTTTATACAAGCTCTGTCATTATGCTTTTCTTTACTAAAGTCGAGATTTATCATAGATATCATTTTTTAAGGTGCTGCAAATGTGATTAAGAATATTTTTGTATCAAGTAGGACTTTGCATCCCAAAGACTAGATTCAGCCTTGCCTCAGGACCTGTGTGTGTGTGTGCTAAGATTAGCAGTCCTATACCCGCAGGTCAATCTCATCTATCCTTTTGCAGCCGTCAGGTAGAAAATTGAGGCAATGTCCTGGGCATTGGAAACAGCATATAATCCAAAATAGTTTGTTAGCTAAATAGTTGTAGTTGTAGTTTTAAAAATACCTTGTTATATATTTTTTGTAAGTAGAGGTTTGTTCAGTGTAGAATTTGGGATATACACTGTTTTTTTTTTTGGGATGGTGAACACACTGGTGTCATAAGTTTTTGAAAATGTAATCATTAAATTGGTGAAAATGGCTTTACTAGACATTGTGTATAGACATAGATATATATTTTTAAAACCCTAGATATTTACAAACCAAAAAAAAGTACAACTGTGGTGAGGATTTTTACCAAGGCACATGGCGCGTCTGTAGGGAACTGTAGTTTAAAAAATACAGCAATGTTTTTTCATTGAAAGGGACATTGTAAATATTGAATTCATTTATGGAGGTTTTTTTACACAAAAATGAATACCTTTAAATAAAAAGGTCACATTTTCCATTCAATTGTTTCATATGTGGAAACGGCTTTAGAGTTGGTTTACTGGTCTTAATGGTGGTTTTGCCACAATATTGACTCATCCAAAGGTGGGCCTTCCAGATAAAGGTGTATCTACACTACAATCAACTGAAACCCCCTTAACTACACACAGGTGATCTCTATGTAACTAATTATGTATCAGTGAGGATTCAAGAGGGTCCAATTAAAACTGCAAACTTTTATATCTAAAATTATTTGGATGACTTTGAGCTGTTTTCACGTTGACATTAAAGGGTCTTTTCTGTTGATGAGTGTAAAAAAAATGACATTAATTGACAGAAAAAGATTCAATGTTGTGAGATAATAATGTGAAAACTTCCAGGGTGGTTGAATGTGTTTTGTAAACATGTTCACTTTGACTGTTTTGGTTTGTTGTCTTTAGTATTTCACAACTTCAAGAGTGATTTCTATAATATAAAACATAGATTATTAGACACATCTCAGACCGGTTTGTTCTGTTCTCTTTAGACATTAATCAGAGCTGGAGGATGAATCCACCTACCACCATAACCCTCATGTTGTCCTTGGGTCAAATTGACCCTGTGTTCTTGTATCAATGTTCTTTTTAAGTACCCAATATAACATGATTGATTCCACACAATGATCTTTGACAAGAATAAATCTCTACTTTCATTCATTCTGGGGTGTCTCATTTAATTTCGACAAAGTTGACATATTCCAGTCTGTGATTATCCATCAACAGATTTTCCTTTAATTTTAGAAATAAAAATAAATAATTCCTAATTTCTGCTTT
>NC_045747.1:18946270-18947131 GCF_008692095.1 Etheostoma spectabile | reverse complement strand
ACATTAGGTATAATTTCCTAAAATTTAGGTTTATTGACCATAAATTCCAAAAATAACTATAAAACTAAAGTTGATAAGTTAGTGTTACGTAGTCTTTAAATAGGGCAAAAAAGTGACAAACATAAGAAAAAGTTAAAAACATTGATAAAAAGGGTTGATTTTCAAGTTTGACGGGAAGACAACAAAAGAGTTAAAGCCACCTTTTAATACTAAAGGTGCTAAGATTGTGAGGTTGCTTTTCTTCAAGAGTAAGGAGAATGGAAACAGGAAACAAAATCAAATCAAGCTGCCAAAAAACAAGTAAACTGATCTTGTTAAATAAAACAATTGTCAGGAAAATAGCTCAAATTCTAAAACCCCAGTGCGGGTCTGGGTCAGACAGTAACGTGCCCTACATACACTGAGGGAAGGAAACACTCTGTGCTTCTAATCACTATTATTCAATCATTATAACAGAGACTGAAGTGTGTTGATCGGAGCAGCTCTGAGGAGACCTCTTGTCTTCACGAGTGGTCCCTGTGGGCTCTCAGGCATTGTAATGTTATATGTCGACTCGTAAGTGGTTGTGTAAGTCACCTTCTGCACGTACACAAGCAGGTCAGCCTCTGATGTCCCAGAAATAAAGAAGTGGGCTAACCACTATAGCCCGTTTTCACAAAAGACATTTTACATCGAAATATTACATGTCAAAACAATCTCAACTCAGAAGGACCACATAAAGGAGAATTCCGGCCAATTTTTACATTCATCTTGATCGCTGTAAATATGAAAATAACAGACCCGAATGGGTGCTGGCAACACGGAGCATCTGCAGCTACATGGATGAGAATCCACTGAGCTAAAACGGCAGTTGTTGGGGCA
>NC_045747.1:18946140-18946260 GCF_008692095.1 Etheostoma spectabile | reverse complement strand
AGAGTGCCTTTGTGCCTCTTAACAGACAGAAAATGCAATTAAAATGGCTGTGCAACATGAACAGCTAAGGGAACTACCACATAAATCAACACGGCCAAGCCTCCTACTCACCAACACCAG
>NC_045747.1:18945152-18946130 GCF_008692095.1 Etheostoma spectabile | reverse complement strand
CACAAAATGGATGAGCTACAAATACACATGGAACTGCTGCGTGATGATCACTGAAGCCTGGCTGAACATCATGGACGGCAGCTAACAGGGCGAGCTAGTTACCGGCTGGATAGAGACTGGGTAGCTGAATTTAAACAATGTCCCTTACATGGCATCTTGTTGCCATGTAAGGGCCCTGTTCATGTTGCACAGACAATTTAATTGCATTGTGTTAAGAGGCACACAGTGCTGTTTTAGCTCAGGGGAAGCTCGTGCACATAGCTGCAGATACTCCGCGTTGCCTTCACCGATTCAGGTCGGGTTTTGTTCAATCAAAAGTACATGCATATTTATAGCGATGAAGGTTAATGTAAAAAATTCTCCTTTAATAGCTCACTGGCTCACAGCTAGTGGAATGGTTATATTCTTTTCAAAAAATCTGAGAAAAAAGTTTATTGCCAAGTAAATACAGCACTTACAAGGATTTTGCCTTGGTGGTTGGTGCATATATAAACAAACAAACAAACTGATGGGAACATTAATATGAAATAAACAATAAATACAGAAACAAATGTACACACAATAGCTGTTTAAAAAGAGGCTGAATGGACTGTGTGAAGAATGAGCAAAAAAGATAAAGTATGTCCAGTAGGCAGGTGTATAGTCCAGACTGTAGGTTATTTTGTTCTCTTTATACTTGGTCAAAAGTAATAAATCACAATTTTTTTTGAGACACTGAAGTGTGTTTCCATTCATCTGGTTGTATGCACATTTGATGTATATTTGTCATCTTGAAGTGGTTGTGTTGTGTAAGTCCCGCTTTGCACGTACACAAGCAGGTCAGCTTCTTTTGTCCCAGAAATAAAGAAGTGATCATTATAGAACGTTTTCACAGGACACATTTCCCATTAAAATGTGACATGTCACAATAATCTTAACTCAGAAGGACCACTTAATCAACCCTTCACTGTCTTCTTCAGCAAGTGGAATGGTAATAAT
>NC_045747.1:18936823-18945142 GCF_008692095.1 Etheostoma spectabile | reverse complement strand
TTACCTTTGACTTGGTCAAAAATGGTAAAATATGTAATAAACATTTATTTCATGGTTGGTTTAAAACCGTCTTAAACACAAGTTGCTCCAAACCTAAACCCAGCAGGGACACTGAAGTGCGTTTCCATCCACCTGGTCTGATGCACATTACCAACGTGTGCATAAACAACTGGATTAGAAATGGATCAAACTGGATCAGCTCCAAGCCAATTGGTTTCGACTGACTCAGAAACCAGGTCACAAATACAAAGATTTTTTTTATTTTAACATAAAAGGCACAGTATGTCTTGAATTGGCTGCTCACTCCAAAAAACACAAGGAAATATCACAATGGTTTGGGCCTTTTTCCAGCAGTAAATTAATCCACACTTAATGCACTAGTGAGTATTTGGGGCAGCAGGACAGTGTGTGTGGGATGGTTTCAAAAATAAACTACAGTGTGTCTGGTAATGATAATGAATGGACAAGTCACCCAGTGCAACAGATTGGCTCATGGATGTGTTTTAAATTGTTTTGAACAACAGTAGAGCTTTGCCCACACAGTTTACAGCCAACCCCAGTTACAGTGCAGGTGAGTATTCCCTTTGGAAATATGAGCGGTCTTGTGTGTTATGAAAGGCTCTGTCATTAGAGAATTTGTAGTCCTGGAGACATGATGCAGGGGGTTTAACTGAGCCCTGATATCATGTTGTAGCCTGACAAGCCAGACCCACATCAAGATGTTGGGTCTGGGAACGCACCATTGGCAGGGCTCATTCCGAGGGGCAGGATAAACGGTAGGGGTGGGAATCTCTGGGCTTTTGATTCGATTCCGATTCAAACACAAGTTTTAATGAAATGTTTGTCTATTGAAATTTTTATTTTGTAGTCCTTCCATGCTTAAGCCTTAAACATGCTTGTGAAAGTAACCTCCTCTCACAGTGATCCTCCATGTCAGAGGCTCGGTCATGTTTAAAGGTGGAGAACTGGCTTCTTAGAACATGAAACAGGTGGTCAGATATAATGTGATTAAGTATATGAACAGCCTTTATGTGTTTTGCCTAATTATTTTATGTATGTCTTAGTAGATCATGTGTAGGCTATATATACAAAACTTCCTTTTGGCCATTTTTGTGTTTTTTTTTCTGCACTTTTTTCTAAACTCTAAGTTGTTGTCCCTTATCCCATCTTCTTTCAGTCACTCTGTTTGGAGACAAGAACTTAATAAAAATCAACACTTTCAAAAAAATAAATCGATTATTAACTTATCAGAATCAAGCATCAAACTGTTCTGGAGAGAATTGCGATGCATCTAAGAATTGATTTTCTTTCCCGACCCCTAATAAACAGTTGTCTTTCAAATTCCCCCCTGCACGCAATAGGATAGCGCTACAACCAACCAGAGCATTCAACTTTTACCGTAACTCTGAACTCATCTTCAGTGCCGTTCTTTATTCTTTTCTTAAAGAAAAGCTTAACTTAGCTCAAGTCTTCCAGAGTCGCGGTCAAAGCCAAGTTGAAAGATCACTGTTTGCCAGCAGCAGCAGTCATCTTCTTTGTTTTCAAGTAGCAGGAAATTCACACAGAACCGTCGCAACTCTGCCGTCATTACGTTAAGTCCGCCCACCGACTATAAGGCGATGTGATATGCCTGACCAGAATTTGTTTTTTCCATCCGACGAGCTGCTAGACTGACCCTGCCGCCAGGGTGCGTCTAGATTTCTGAGCTAAAAGTAAAGTGTTACAAAATGGAACGGCATGAGATGTGATCTTTTGCAACAACTGCAAGATGACGATGATGGTTTTCATGAAGCCGCAGCGCATTGAGCTCAGTCAAAACACTGTGTGAATGTGAAAGCCCATGAACGCTACGCTGGAAGGAGCTGTAAGAAAAAACTGCTGCAGTGTGAAAGTTGTTTCCTTGGGAACTGAGATGAGGCTTTCCATCTCTGAGCGGAGTGCTGGGAGAGAATGACACTGACCAATTAGGAGACGAGTGGGCCCCCGCCGCTTCTGCTGCCCTCACATCACACGGCCTTGGTGAATTATCCTCAAGAGCCTTTTCAGTCACCTCAGTGATGAATGCAATTACAAAGCAGGACAGCAAAGTATTAAGTGCAGCCATTTTCATCTCATTTCTTTTGAATTTCTCTTACTATGTTCTTTTAATTGACAGTTGTGGCATGTTTTGGGATTTCTTTCTTCCTGTCGGACTGAAGTCTATTTCTCGAGATAGAGTTTTTGAATCAGACTTTTTCTGATGTTTACAGGTAAAAGGGATACTCGGTTGATTAAAAAGTCCTATTTTATTTCTTTCAGATGCTAGCTGATCATAAATCATCATTTGAATGAACAAACAGGTGTCACGATGAAAACGTTATCTAGTTAATCCAAGCTAAAAGTACATCAAATATCAAATATTAACATTTTACGAGTTTGCAGAAACGGCCTACCATACTTACGTCAGCATAGAAAAGCAAACACAAAAGAAAGTGCCCAAAGCCGTGCCACTAGCCCGGAAGATTCAATACTCATTACACACAGTGATGTTAAACTGTTGAACCGAACAAACATACATGCCATTTATCTCGTCTTGTATGGAGTTGCTGATGGAAAAGGCTGTGTTGTAATTTCATTGCAACTAACCCTAACCCTTTCTTTTGAGAATTTGGACAATTTTGAACCTTACAATGTATGTCCAGTGCCAAAACAGGAAGTAGTGTGACCGTTAATTTGCGAAGCAGAACGCAAAAATGAAGAAAGGATGTTGTGAGTCGGACTTTTAGGCTACACAGGAGGCCAGACTTTGCTTCCTGTCACAGATTGGCAATTAACATTACTTTTGTGTTACCATAACCGTGATCTTTCCCTGACCTTAAAGATCCTATATTGTACTAAGTGAAATTGTCATATCTTTTGTTTTGTATTATAAAGCAAGTCCAGCTGCTGTATTAAAGGTACTCTGAGCGATGTTGGGTGACATTACTTCTTGTAATCTTGTAATTCTTCTTGACGTTGAAGTATTTTCAAAAAACAAGACTAGCTTGCCCCTCCCTTCTTTGCTTCCGCGCACTAACCCCCCACCCCCCAACACCTAAATCCTTCTGGTCAGTTATTGGCTGGAACGCTGGAACACTGTGTGTATGCTTCGTGGTGCAGGTGGGCACAGTTTGTTTTTGTTGCCGTTTGTAGACCCTGGGCTGTCTACAGAGACCGCGTTTCTTTTTTACAGTGTGTTCTGGGGACAGGCAGCTCGCGGATAGTGAAGAGATGGTGTATGTATGTGACAACAAATGTTGTAGTCTGAAACACACGTGACATCACTTAGAGCACCTTTAATACTGTGAAAGTATCAATCCACAGAGAAGTATAGTACCAAACTGTGCCTTTAAAGAGCCATCAGGTTGCAATGTCAACGACCTTAATTATGAAAAAATATGAACAGTACTGAACGGGGGAGAGACAAAAAATTGTTTGATCCCATTTGAATTGAGCCATGTGTCACACTGTCACAAAACCACAAGTGGGGAAGTGACAGGATTGTGTGGGAATGGGCTTCCCTCTCTCTCTCCTCGTCTTGTTTTTCCCTTCCCTCACAGTGCAGTGTGTGGGCCCGTCACACCTGGGATGACGCGCAGCTGCAGGCAATTCCTAATCACTCACCTGTTTCCCGTGGCTCATCAGCGTTTTAAGCCTTTGCTTCTCTGTGTTCGACACCGGATTGTTAAATCCTGTTGCGTAGGTGATGCAACATCCCTCTAGTCTTTGTCTCCGAACACTATGTTTTTTGTGCTCCGGAGGAAACCACTGTGTTCCGCTGTGTTTTGACATGCCTGCTGACGCCACTCTCCACATGTGTGTATCGTCCCGGGATGTAATGGGACACACACAAGCAATAGATAAGGCTAATTCTTTTGCTTCTTGGCTGATAAAAAGACACTGGATAAAACACACCAGTTAACATAACGTTTGGAGCATAGCTAAGCTAGCTATAGGCCTATAGTGAGCAGGCCGAGCATCAAGGTGACCTTAATTGTGTGAGACAAGATATGTAGTTGCCTGAGTGGTTTCTCAAAGCAGGGTGAAAGTGCAACAAACCTATGACAGAGTTTATCTTCACTTACAAAATTATCTTTTTTATAACGCCAAACATCATATATGTAACTCATGGCTCAATTTAAACAGGATCTGTTTAAACAGGACCCAAAAATGATTTGTCTCTTCCTGACACAAGATAACCACAGAGCTGTCGTCTGTCCTTGTCAAAGGCCCAGATTGTTTCTGGGGCAGAGCAGGCGGAGGAGACTCCCAGACCCAATGAGATAAACCGAAAACATTGACTTTGTTATGACTTTGTATTAACATCCACTTTGTATTAATAAGCGGCTGTAGAGAGCTTCCAGTATTTTCTGTACTACTCTGTAGTGTGGAAACTGTCTCCATGTGTTCACAAATAAAAATTAACTTTGATATAACTTCAGTGGTCTTGATAATGTAATTATTCAACTGCCTTTCTGTAGTAGGGTCCCATGGGGTCCACCGAAAAGAGAGGGAACTTTGTCTCTCTGTGGCTACAGTGCCATTACATTCATTGAGTCACAATGATTATGCACAGATGCCGATAACGCAGATGTGGGAGACCCTGAAACACATTACATTACATTACATTACATTACATTACATTACATGTCATTTAGCTAACACTTTTATCCAAAGCGACTTACAATTGCTATGTATATCAGAGGTCGCACGCCTCTGGAGCAATTAGGGGTGTCTTGCTCAGGGACACATTGGCGATGTATCGTCCCGGGTCTCCCACTGACCAATCAGAGAAGACTGGGCTTTTTTGGGAGGGAGTCCATTTCAGACATTGCTCTCTGGCGGAAGAGTCAATGTGCTCAGTAAATGTGGATGCTCTTTGCCCCGTGAATGGATTGATTTCCTGTTTACATGTTTAGATTTTGCTGTGATGGCTGTGCTAAGAAAAGGTCAGCAGGTAATCAATACGTTTGAGAACAACCAGTATCTACGGAACATTTCATTTTAAATCCATCAAGTTTGAGCTTTTAAAATGTGTTCTAAAATCTTCAAATTTGTCCTGCTCATTGAGTGTCCAAAATAGGTAGGTTTTATTCTCTGGAGACCATCTGTGTGTGGGTAACTTTCACATAAATCCACTCATTACATCTTGACATATGTTTGTGCAGAACTGAACCTTTTGTCCCGATTCTGGCACTGGATAAAAGGTTAATGGATTCATTAAAAACACAAGTATTATCATCTGAGGACCATGAATAGTAATCTAGTGATTAGTTATGGTTTTATCCTCATGGACCCAAGTGTTAGTGAAAGGAAAGGTTTAGGACTCTGGAGGAACGATAACGGAGTCCCCTTTCAAAACATTTGAACCGTTTAAGGTAGAGTCTTGTGTGAGGTGTCATTGAACTCAGCAGAGAGTTCCTTCTTCATAGGTGATGCTTTAGACCGCCCCCCTATTTGTAAGCCACGCCCTCTTTCCTAACTGGTGACCCGTTTAAGGTGGAGTCTTATGTGAGGTGTCAATGAACTCAGCAGACTTCCTTTTTCATTGGTGATGGTTTGACCCGCCCCCTATGATTCAGCCACGCTCCCTCCCACAGATATTGAAATGTGTGACATAGACTCTTGTGTGAGGTGTCATTGAACTCAGCAGGGCGTTTCATCTTCATTGGTGATGATTTGCAGTGTCTGAGTGCCGCGCAAATGCACGGTCGCACGGAGCCGCGTGTGCTAGTGATTCCAACGCGTGCAGATTAGCGAGAGCCCGTCCAACGTTGCTTGCGGCTTTAATTAACATTTGAGCTTACTATAAAATGTATCAGAGCCAAAAGGGATGGTAAAGTGCATGTATTAAAGTGCTTATCGTAAAGAGCATGTATTAAAGTGCATCTCGTAAAGTGCATATGCTAAGTGCATAGAGTCTCTTAAAGTGCAACACATCACAAGTTCAGAAGGTCCCAAGGAAGGAGCTGTTTCTTGTCCAGAGACCTTCTTCTTAGTTCAGTGAGCACTTGTTTGCACACTTCATTGCTGTTTATAACAGTCTGACGTAAAGTCATACAGCATCTGGTCTTCCATAATTTGAAGCACACAACACATATAATTATTTGTATCAGCTCCTTATTTTTCTCTAGTACACTATTATTAATAATACAATACATTACGGATTTAAAAAAAAAAACAAGCATTACACCATACATTTTTAATTTGTCCCAGACTTCTTTAGCTCTATAATAGTCCATCAAGAGATGCTGTTGTGTCTCATCATCGTCGCAGTAAATCATTTAACATGTTTTAGTTTTTACATAGCAACTCCAAGACACAACAGCTCTGACCGGAGGTCTGTTTACAGACACAGCCATCTCACATCCAGAATACTCACCAAAAAGGTACTTATTATTGTTATTATTTTTTTATTTATTTCAGGAACTGGGTTCCTTCGTCATAGGTTAGGTGTTTATAATTTACATAACCACCATATTTATAATCATTAATTAAAAATAAAAGAAGTAATTTTACAAGGGAGGCCATTCCAGTCTATATTAAGGTATTCATATTCATCTATAAAATCCCTGTAAATAAGTTTATATCCTGGCTCTGCCTCTCCTTTTCCTCCACTTGGAGCGGTCCCCGACCCAGAGAGCATTCCTCGAGATGGCTGCTGACATATTTTTAGCAAAAGCAATAAACAATCTTACTCCCATTTCTACTGCCCCCAACCCCCCATATTCTTTGCTTTTATACATAATTTCTCTTTTTTTGTTACTTGTCTAGTCGTACCCCAAACCAAATTTACACAGTTTATTTAGTTTAATTATCATTTTGTGAGATGGAGGAAAGATATTTGTCAAAAACAGGAGTTTGGATAATATAAACCTTTTTATACTATTGATGCTTGATTTACAATTAGTGTTTTTATTTTCCCATTTTGTTTACTCCCTCTTTGACTTCACAGAATTTAGTCTCTCAGTTTCTTTCACTACAGTTTTGATTACAAACAGTTAAACCCGAGTTTTAATTCCATCCTTTACTTTAATGAAGATGTTGTCACGTTTGTTACTCTCCGTTTTGATCCAAACAACCTCTGTTTTATCATGATTTAGTGTTGCACCAGAGGCTAATTCATATAAGTTCAAGTGATTAGGTAAAATATCCATCGCCATCTGATTTTTAATAACAACTGTAACATCATCTGTGGATGCCATGGCAGTAACTTGGGCGCTAGCCCAACGTGTGTGCCGGACATGAGACGAGTTTATGGTTTTAATCAGCGGGCTGATGGCCAGGATGTATGAAGCAGCACTCAGTGGGCGGCTCAGTTTCACCCCTCTCTCTACATTAAAGGGCTCTTTAATGCACACTAGATTTAACATATAGACATCTGATCAAATGAAGAAACGTTTCTAGAAAGTCATAAGACTTTATTACAGCCCATAAATAGTCTTTAGGAATAAAATCAAAGGCTTTTTTTTGGTCTAGCTCGATTATATAAAAGTCTTTTTTTATCAGGCTCATTTCACATTTCTCTCAGTGTGCAGAAGTTATCCCACATTAAACGGCCTTTTATGGCACACATTTGTTCTCTCTCTATAATTTCATCTAAAATATCATTTAATCTATTCATAATCAATAACATGTCATAATCGGTGTCATATGTCTGTACTTATCAATGTCATCTTCATCACCTTTCTTAAGCAGTAGACACATTATACCCTGATATTAAGGATTCTCCCATACAGACTCTGTTCAGACCTTCATTATACATATATGGGAGGACATTTGTGACATCATTGGTATTTAACTGATAAAACTCTGTAGACAGACCATTGGGGCCGGGGCTTTTACACCAGCGTTTAGTTGTTTGATGGCATGCAAAACTTCATCCTTTCTTATATTTCCCACAAGCTCTGAAAGGTTCAGAGCGTTGTATGAGGGGAGTTTATCTAATAAGATAAGACACAGCTGGTATCTATTTTTATTTGTTTACATGCATCTGCACATAATTCTCTGATCAGTTGTCTTTTCTGGTTTTCATCAAAAACTACCGCCACCGTCCTGTTTCTTTACAGATTTAATCCATTTACTTAGAATGACACATATTTCTTTTAAAAGCTTACCTTCAGACTATAATTTAAAAACATTGAGATTAACCACGCCATTTTTTCAACTGTCAAAAGCTCTCTAAGTCTTTTAAATAACTGAGTTTTTTTAACTTTCCGGAGCAGTGTAAACATTTATGACACAATATTTCTCACCCCTATATTAAAAATGTATCATAAGTAATCTGCCTAGAATTAGGAC
>NC_045747.1:18927393-18936813 GCF_008692095.1 Etheostoma spectabile | reverse complement strand
ATTACATTGTTCGTAAAAAAAAAAAATACCAATAGATATTATACTCTGCCCTTTGTTCCACCAATTACAAACATCGACAAAATTGATTTTATCGACATAAAATGTCAAAGTCAGTGTTGAAGATATCTCAATTTCTTAGCTCTGAAACGACTTGACTGGATGACTCGAGTGTTCCAGGTGGATTTTCTAAGACAGGACATGATGTTTTTGGGAAAAAGCCAAACCTAAGGTATCAGTTTATTGTCCAGGCGTTTTTCTTTTTTATGAGGTTAGTTAAACATTATTTTATAACCACAGAGTCTAATCTCCAAAGACTCTCTATATTTCATTATGCATATGTACAATAAAACTGCATATCTGCAACCAAGTCTCTCCTGATTGAAATGGTAATACTACGGTCTTCTGGTTCCATGGATTCCTGTTAAGAGGCCTAGTAGACATGAGATCGAGTGTTCTGTTAGTTAAATGTTGATGATATAAACATCCATAGATACATACCAGTTTTTTTATATATATTCTTAATCAGTCTTCACCAGCAGGATTCATTTGACTTGTGAGCAGTACTTTTATTGTGGGTGGTAATTACCATAATAACTTCCCAGCTAGAAGCCAAAAAATTATAATAAACTGTGAAATTCACACATCCAAAGACATTTAAAGCTGCTATCATTGCGTTTTGTAAACTACTGTGATTAAAGAAACACGCAAGCCTCTCACCACAAACGACAAGAAGGAAAAGAAAAAATGGTCTTTTATATCTTGTTATAAAATATAAAAGTCAGTGGTGCAGCAACACTTTTAAATGTAATTAAATGTACTGAGACAAAGGCTGGCAGCTTTCTACACGATGAAGGAGGGACTGGCAGGACAACTCTGAAGTTTTTTTTCTATCAACACACGTCATAACAGAAAAATGTTTTTTTATGTGCTCATATTTTGTCGAAGTCTTGGCAATAGAGACAGAGCCAGGCCCAAATGGTCAGAACAAAGAGGCAGACCCCACCATGTTAAATGTTTTAACAATAATTTATTAAAGGTCCCATGACATGGTGCTCTTCATATGTTTTTATATAGACCTTAGTGGTCCCCTAATACTGTATCTGAAGTCTCTTTTATATAGACCTTAATGGTCCCCTAATACTGTATCTTAAGTCTCTTTCCCAAAATTTAGCCTTGGTGCAGAATTACAGCCACTAGAGCCAGTCCCACAATGAGCTTTCCTTAGTATTTGCCATTTCTGGGTCTGTAGCTTTTGAGGAGGAGAGAGGGGGGGGGACAGGGTGGAGGCTGGGTGTGTGGCCTTGATCAATTGCCATATTGCTTACTTGAAAGCCATGATGTCTCTCTCTCTCATGGGTGGGCCAAATTCTCTGGGCGGGCAAAGCGGAGAAAGCGGAGGTAACCTTCCAGATGCGTTCCTGATTGGCTGACAGCACGTCTCCAACACATCTCCTTCAATATAAACTGCATGCAGTTTATACATTCCAGATCGGCCCATCTGAGCTTTCATTTTCTCAAAGGCAGAGCAGGATACCCAGGGCTCGGTTTACACCTATCTCCATTTCTAGCCACTGGGGGCCCATAGGCAGGCTGGGGGAACGCATATTAATGTTTAAAAACCTCATAAAGGGAAACTTTCAGGCTATGGGTTCTTAAATCAAATTGAACCAAATCCGACTAAATTAGCTTTATGCAGAATGGGATGTGGAAGTCAGTGGAGTTACTGATGTAAGGTGTGCAAGACTGTGTGTTGGGGTTGTAAAGTGTAAACTTCGCAAAAAGCAAACCTAGGACAACATAACCAAACATAAGCTAACCAAACCTTCGTGTGCCTGAGGGGAGTAAGAGAGGATACTGCTGTCTACCGTGTGTTCATGAGCATCAGAAAAACATGTTTCCCAGTGAAAACGTCATCATTCATGTCCCTTCAGGTGGGAAACTTGGGCTAGAGTTTGCTTACACAGTTTCCCAGTTGGTGACGCATTTCGTTCACTGAAAATGTTTCAATGACAATAAACTGTTAATGTGGACACACACCTCTGCCAAGAAACATACACAGATAAGTTTCAAATTATTTAGAAAGAGGCCTATGTATATAAAAACCCACACCTTATCCGTGTCTTTTCCCGTTTGTCCTGCAGATAACACAAACAACCACCTGTCAATGTGTTGTTTGTGTGCTCGCATAAGAAAACAGCAGCAACTCTTTGGTATTGTGGCCTCCATGTTTTCACACACCTGGGCCCCATTTCAGAAAGCAGGTTCAGTGAAAGCTGAGTTTGTTAACCCTGAGATGAGGGAAACTCTGGTTTTTTTGTTTCAGAAAGGGAGGTAACGTCACTTCAGAGTCAGTTACCATGGTAACTGAGCCTGTGAACCTAGTCCTGTTCGGGAGCAGGTTTTCTTCAACAAACCTTGAGTTTCTCTATGTCTCCTCCCTCTGACACGGCGCTCTTTCATTTCCCCATTCATTCAGTCAGTCTGTAGCAGGCGTATTTTAGCACAGTTTGTTCTCTGCATGAATAAAAAAAAACAGGGTTGGTCTATAAACCGTGTTGGGCAGACTGTAAAACGTTTTCTTCTTCTTCTAAAGCATGGCATTTCATTGTGGTCCCGTTGATGAAAAAGCTGCTTTCCTTTGTAGGGTAGTTATATGTCGGGAGATAATACTGAAGTCCTGACATAATTCAGAATATACACATTTACTCTAGCAGCAATTTTCTCCCACGCAAATTCTCTCTCTTTTGCAGCAGCCGCTGTGTTGTTTGTGGTTGTTACCATGGTAAATCGTGGAATCATGGCTCCATCCATGCTGTTTTTTTCTTGTGGCGGTGTTAAGAATGAAACAATAAGAAGGAAAAAAAGATGTAATTTGTCCTGCCATAACTGATGCAAAACAGCTAAGAAGAGGCTAAGGATGATGTCAATCAATCTGTGTAAACACCCACACAGTCATGGGAAGGGGTCTATTCATTTGAAATTAAACATTGCAGTTGGTACTGGAGCTTGTGAGCACTGATCGCAGTTACGTGTCAGTTTAACTTATCATCTCCAATTCTGTCTGTATTGGTGAGAAGTGGTGGTGTCCTGAGTTGAAAGATACTACTTTACAGCTTTACTATCAAGTCAATAGGCATGTGTGTTTGTGTCGGCCGCTCTTCATTTCCTAAGGTCCTGAAATGCAAACGTATGCAAACTACTTTTGTTTTTTAAAGGGCTTGTGTCCGTAAGCACGAACGGAGAAAAACATAAATCGGCGCCTATGAAAACTAGTCAACGGACAGTTGGGGTTTTTTCCCCCTCCGATGGGGCGTGGCTTTCAAAGTATGACACAGTGTGCTCTGTGTCTATGGGTGTCGTTTTGAGCAGCAACCTGTTTTAAGGTATTACATTTTCATTAACTCACTATGTGCTACCTGTCCAACAGCCAAGAGCCGCTAAAGAGCCAGATGTATCCCTCAGAAGTTAGTGGTGACCAAACCAGAGCTAAGAGTCAATCACTGCTCATGCACGCATTTATTCTCCCTCGTGGGGGGAAGGGCTTTAGCAGAAAAGGGGGACGGACTGAGAAGTTGTCAATGTTAAAATTTTTTGGCTAAGTCCTGGATCTTCGCAATCCTGCCACTATGTGTTGAATTGTAGAATTTGGATTTTGGCAACCCCCCAGTGGTAGTATCCAAAAAGACCCTCTCCGACTCTATAAAAATAAAAGACTCTAGTGGCTACTAGAGTCTAACTACAGACTGCACCAGTTTTTACTATGTTCAGTTTGTACATACCTAAATTGCAACAAAAGTAAAGCACTGTCATTCCTATGTATTCCACATATTGAACTTACCTGTCAGCGCCAAATGACGCTCATTTTTCGTCGGCCAAACTGTGACGGCTGCTGAAACAGCTGACAGCTCGGGTCCCAGTAACCTAGTTAACCACTTCTAGTAAGTCTGGGTTACATAGTTTAATGAGTTTTAGCCTCCAATGATTGTCTGGAACAGACGTTACTTTGCACTTAAAATAGAACAATTATTGAATTGTCCTAAGACTTATGAGAATGAAAATGCCTAAAGTCGGAGGAGCTCATAAACTGTGGAACGATCTGGGTCTGCCCATTAGACAGGCCTCTTCACGGTCTTCTTAAAACCCACCTCTTCTCCTTTGACACCTGACATTGACCTTTTTTTGCTTATTCTTCTGTACAGCACTTTGGTTTTAAAGTGCTGTGTTAATAAAGTTTGATTGATTGAATAAATATCATGTGGCAACATGACAGGAAGGCATCCTCATGCTCTCAACAAAGCCACCATTGCTTCCCAGCACCTGTGCAGTCCGCCAAACGTGTTTGTGAAGCCCTAGAAATGCAAAGCCTCTAAGTGAAAGGCCTCTGAGTGCTCTTAGCATCCTATTACTGCTGCCGCTGCTGTGAGAGGCATTTTTAAAGCGCTCAGATTAATGGGAGTCCTGCATGTTTTGGGTCTCTGGGATCCGGTGAGGACCAGTTGTGGAGCAGCTGTTACCCAAGGTTACAGCCTCCAGGGTGTTAGCAGTGTTGCCTGTGACACAAACGTCCACACAGCCTCCCAGAGTGGAGCATCTTTCCTCTTAGCTCACTACCACCCACGTCTCTCTCTTTCTCCGGGTCTCTCTTTTACTGCTTTCACTGTCTCCTATCATCCTCTCATCCCTCTTTCCTCATTTCCGCCTCTGCTGCTTTTAGTAATGGCTGCCGTTGGGTTTGCCAGGCCCGTTGGGAAACTGAGAGGGTGATACAAAACAAAACAAAAAACACCCTTAAATTTCAACATAGGTGGTACTTCTGCTGTGCACTGTTGTGAACGCACTGCAGTGAGTTCCGGTGCAGCACAAGTTTGCATGCTTTGCTCTGCACTGCCATCATTCGGTCAGTAGGACTAAAGTCTTACTTACAGCAGATTCAATTAAAACTGATCATCTGCAGCAGTTGTCATTTAAAAGTCTGTTTTTCTACTTTTGATGACTAACTTGGGTGGATTTTGGAGTTCCATAACTTATTTTCTGTAACACAAAAGTCATTTATTCTGCGGATAGGTCCTGGTTGTTTTCCTAGCTGCTGCTCAGGGATAGGAAGGTCTTTATTTTGAAAAAAAACCCAGAACACATCAAGCGGTGTTTTTACCCTGCACGAGTCCTTCACAAGAATCAATCCATGCTTTCCATCAAAGTCATACAAGTAAGACATATAGAAGAACAAATAAGATTAAAAATACATCATTAAAAACAGGGCACAAATAAAACGCCATACTTGCAAACAATGTGTAACTATGCAAGAGCCGTGTAGGACTCCAATTTATCTTTAATTTGACTAACAATCATTTATGAAATGGGATGCTGCCACCATTTAGGATCCGCCAGTAAGCATAGACACAAAAGAAAACAGTGGCTAAAAGAGCATCAGTTGAAAAACCTAAAATATAAAATACATAAAATACTAAAAACTCGGTGCTGTGATGCTGAAAGACCGGAAGGCTTGTTGTTTTGGCTGTAATGTCCGAATAGGGATTGCAACAGTTACCAAATAACTTTTAGTCTCTAAAAACGGCAGTATCACAAGAGAAAATCCTCGTGGAAATTTGGTGTAACCAGAATAAAGCTTCGGTGCTCTACACAGTACTGATCTTTTCTTTAAATAAGTTTTTTTTTTTTTCTCTTTCTTGTGGTTAATGTCAAAAAACAACCATGTCCACTTTCTATGGCTTCTCATGTCACCGGCTGATCTGCCATGAAACAGCCGCATTAAGGAGCAGCAGGTCAGCATGCAGAGAGCAGATATTATCAGGATGGATTAGTGTCCTGGAATAGTTTACCTCTGTGAACACAAACAGCAAGCAGCCTCATGACCCGGGAGACGGGTTAATAAAGGACATAAGGCGTGGGTTTTGGGTGTCTTTCAATGGTTAGGTATTTGTTCTTGAAAAGAAGGGATCATTCTGAGAACAATCTGAAGGAGAACAAATCTCCTTATTTAGATTAATTTGGGTAGACAGCACACTCTTCATTATCTCTCCAGAGTATCAACACTCAATCCAGGCAGTCGCAACAACAGGCTCCTGGTTTCTATGGAGACTCCGCCTACACAGTGTGTTCATAAAGCCCATTTTTTTTGCCCCAGACCTTGTTTCCCAGGCAACATACAAAGTGTCTTACCATCTTGTTCGAAGTCGTAGGAGCGGCGTGCAGCTTGGGAGGCAGACTGCAGATTCAGGAGTTTAAAAAATAAATAAAAATAAAAGTCTTCCAACTCCTCTGCATTATCAAGTAGAAAAGCAAAATGTAGCTTACTTACAGAGAATTCTCCTTAAAATGTTGGTAATAATTAACATTATGTAAATAATAGATGATTGTATTATTGCATTATGTGAGATTTGATTAATAAAAAAATTATTTGTATTTCCTGTCTGTACTGATTTTGTAGCATGCTTTCATCTTTCTGATCTCATTACATCTACACATCTGTGTACCTGAGAGTAAACACTTGCTAATAAGCTGCCGCCCTCTTATGTCAGCAAAAGATGCAGTTTTGTTTATTTGTATTTAGTGTTATTCCCAGGATAAATCAACTAACTGTCTGCTGCCGTATAAGTGCTTTCTCTCTTAAGCTCAGTTTCCCCACAAGGATCATTAGAGTAATTAGCATCCAAGGCTGTTTTTTTCATCAGTACTGATATGGAATTTGTCAGTGTTATTAAAGGTCACATGACATTAAAATTTCACTTTATGAGTGTTTTTTTTTTTTTTTACATTAATATGCGTTCCCCCAGTCTGCCTATGGTCCCCCAGTGGCTAGAAATGGTGATAGGTGTAAAACAAGCCCTGGGTATCCAGCTCTGCCTTTGAGAAAATGAAAGCTCAGATGGGCTGATCTGGAATCTTCCCTATATGTCATCATAAGGGGAAAAGTTACCTCCCTTTTCTCTGCTTTGCCCATGGCAATCTGGTCAAGGTCACATCCCCACCCTACCCCGCTTCTCTCCTCCTCTTTAGCATTTAAAGCTACAGACACAGAATTGGCGCATCTTTAGGAAAGCTCATTGTGGTAGCGGCTGTAATTCTGCACCAAGGCTGAATTTTGAAAGAGACTTAAGACACAGTATTAGTGGAACAATAAAAAGTGAAGAAAAAAGAAAAAAAAAAACATTGTGATGCCATCGCCCAACCCCATTAGGCTAATTATTCCCTGGTTTTCCCTTTGCCACTTACTCAAAAAAAGTACCTTCTCTTTTTCTTTACTTCGCCATCAACAGCTACTACTGCTGGCTCGGCGGCGGGCCGCTTAACACCGAGGATATGTTGCCACAGTTTTGAAACCGATGTCACGGACTAGCGCTAAAAACCACTCCACCTGCCACTGTGGCTGTTATACAAGGCAAAGTCACCTGCCACTTTTAAAAAGTACCTGCCATTGGCTGGTTGCGGGTGCTGATTTCCCACCCTGATCGGTATGACAGGAAATTTTAGTGGTTTTGAAACCGTGACATTCTTAAACCGCTGTATACCTTGAAACTGTTAAATGGCCAATAACTAGTCTTAAGACAAAGACCGGTCTTAAGTGCTGCAACACTGCCTCACAGCTCTAACTGAACCTTCTGTGGCAGCGGATGTGAGCAAGCCCCTTCAACAGAGCAGCTTTATTTAGCTCCTCCAACACAAAGGAGGAATGTTGGACCTAGCCGGGGTGCAAACTAGATATTTGTTTCACTGTTGCTGGCTCTCTGTTTATCCCAAAACACATTTCTACATCCATGCTGAGAAACACCTGTAACAGGCTGTTCTGCCTCATTTTTCCCCTCGTTCTGTCACACTACAGCTAGATAACTGATGGAAGATGTAGATGGAAACTCATCAGCATCAATTATTAATACTAAAAAGGTCAAGATCCCAATGTTCTGTACTGAAGACTGAAGTTACTGGTTTGATCATTTACTCCGTTGTTGACTTTTTACCTCAGAAATATAAATGTAAGAGATTTTTTCGCAGCTGCAACAGAAATATTAAAACACTCGTTTGATATATTGGACATGCTCATTAGAGCCCGAGCGGTACTGAATCAGTGAGATAATCTGTAACGTAGACACTTTCTAAATGACCTCAAACATCTTCTGCACTCTATCTTCCCCCCAAAGCCCAGGTATCATAACTGAAAAAGTCGGATCGGTGCATCCCTAAACCTAAGAGGCAACATTTGTTTGTGTTAAAACGGATGAAATGCTTGGCTGGGACTATGTGAAATGACTGTAATGATGATCTATCTCCTACTACCTGAAAAAAAATCCACTCATGTGTTAAGATGAAGCCATCTTGTGTTAAAGGCCAAAGTTAATCTGCTGCTTTTCTAACCATCCTAGGGCCTTTATCAGGCTCCTATACTGCCCCCCTGTGGAGAAGGGTGGAACTACACTAGTGTTTACACTAATGACAGTTTGATACTGAAGCAAAATGTACAGATACAGAAAAGGGCTTTAAATTAATTTATTTAAAAAAAAGCATTTCTCCACTGAAGCAGAACAAACATCGATTTTTTTCTTCTTTTGCTATAGTTTGGAACGTGTACAATCAGAAAACAGACTCGCCAGGTTGCCAGAACAGCGTAAAATAATCAAGCAAAGAGGAGGTCTGCCAACACCACAACGTCAACAAAGCCGGGAGGGACGAGGAGGAGGAGAAGAACAAGTAGAAGAAAGGGGGGGAGGAAGGGAAACAAAAAAGAAGAAGAAGGTAAATGAAAACACAAACATTTAATCAAGTGCAGGTCTGGTTTGGACAAAGCAGGTCTTTTTTTCCCTCTGCTCAATTTACAGTTAACAACTCCTGTGTTGTCGGATACATGCAAGGTCAACATCTGGAACTACACACGGAGATTTCATATGCTTATATCGGTTATCTGTGCAAGTATTAAAATATGTAGGTATAACTAAGCAAATTTCATACGGATATGTCAGAAACGAGGGGAAGAGAAACAAATACGAAAAACTAGTACACTGTTTCACCGAACAGAAAAGGAAGTCCACATAGAAAAAAATGGTGAGATTTCTAACTTAGTTACCGAAATGTCATCGACCTCATTATTTTGTACGCTTCCTTTTAATTAAATTATTACTTATCTAGATAAGTGAAAATACATAAAAAAAGAATCCTATGCTCCACATTTGAACAACAAAATACTGCATATCTACGTACAGCTGCGATAAAGGAAGGTCAGTATTGTGAGAGGCTAGCTGCCAGAGTTTCAGGAATATTGGCTCCGAGTTGATCCCTTTTCTCAATGCATTGACCGTTGGTTTTATTTGTTGTTTTTTTGTCGTTTGTTTTAACCATTGAATGCCCAACGTAATCGTCGCTCGGTTGGTCACATTGTCCTGAGCCGTCCCGACAGGTCCCGGGGGGGTG
>NC_045747.1:18924823-18927383 GCF_008692095.1 Etheostoma spectabile | reverse complement strand
GGGGGGGGGGGGGGGGGGGGTAAGCGCAGCGGCTGCCGGAGTTTCCTATCTGCTGAGGTAGATACGGCAGAAAGGTTGGCGTCCGGCCCGAGCCGAGGCAGCGTCTCTCCCCGCAAACGGTCAGCTCTTAAGGGTTAATTGTTGTTAAGGCTTCCTGTGGTCTTGTTTTTAGTCACTCTCCTGTTTTAGTGGCTCACAGGGGACACCTTCAAGTTCATCCTAGTCCCATTGCTTTATTTTGATCTCAACCCACATTCCAGTTTTTAAAGGGGTGGACGTTATTTTATGTTCTTGTGTTGTTCTAGAACAGATAAATCCAAACTGAAAAATTGAAACAGAATCCTCTCCGTTTGGCACCTCAGGAGTCAGTGGTAGTAAGGAGGAGAAACAAAAGAGACGACGGGGGTGTAGAGAGAGAGAGAGAGAGAGAGAGAGAGAGAGAGAGAAACCGTGGGGGGAGAAGAAGGTGGTTGTGGTGGTAGTGGTGGGGGGAGGGGGTTTGTGTGGTGTGTGGCTGTACAGACTAGTTGAGGCCTGGGTTGTTAGCTGCCGACGAGTCTGAGTCCGCCGCGGTGAGCGATGCCGCCCCCTCCTCTGATTTGATGCGCTTGGCGTCGGGCTGTTCGCTGGCCGCCTGGTCCCCGTTCTGTCGCTTGGTAGGGAGGGAGGCCGAGGCCGAGGCGTGGGCTGCCAGCAGGTGGAGTGGGCTCGCCACAGCTGGAGGGACACAAGGGTGGGAATAGACAGGTTACCAGAGATCGTGTGCTTCATTTGAATTGTTTGGGCTAGTAATGAATGAAGCGAGGTGAGCAGTCCATTCATCAATTAGTTGATCTGCGACAATTTTGAATATCATTTCAAATACATTTGCATGTAATAATTACAAAAAACTTTTCCAGCTTTGCAAATGTGAAAATATGTTACTTGTAAATTGAATTTCTTTGAATTTTTTTTAGTGTTGGTAGAACAAAACAAGCAATCTGAAGACATCACATGGGTTTTGGGTAATGGTGATGATTACCATTACCAGAAAATAACCAGCAAATTTATCCATTATAAAAGTCAATTTTATCTGCAGCCATAAATGTAATCATTGAAATTAATAACGTAGTTATTACAGTTTAATGCGTAACAATAAATGTTGATGACAGTGATTAATATTTGAAACAACTGCCAGATTGTTCCACTTTTGGTCCATTATTGTTTGATTTTAAACATTAGAACATTGTTTTCCCCTCTCTGGAGAATGACTGGGTTAAAGGGCTGCTTTTCATACAGTTCCTGTGCTTCTCACCTGAGCTGGCGGGTCCATGGATGGCAGTGGTGATGCTGTGGGTGCCGTTCTGTGTGATGGCCTTTATAGGCAGCTGGTGCTGACCCATGGGCGCCTGCTGCACTATGGTAACAGTCTGCAGGGCGGTGCCAGACTGGGAGGTCTGGATGATGCGACTGGAGCCGCCTATAGAGGTGATGGTGGGAACTGTCTCCACTTTGACTGAGAGGAGGACACAAACATTTCAACAATGACTTCAGTTACGCCTACTACACAAAAATATGATGATAAAATTGAGGGTTATGAAACCAGTCACGGTCTAATCAGCTCAATGATAAACTAAAACTGCAATAACTATTAATTATGAATGCTACTGATGCCAGTACGGCTGGGTATTGACTCAAATGATTTGATATTGGCACTAATAAAATATTCAAGCTTTGATACCAAAATTACTTTGCCAGTACCAGACCAAGAACTGATCAAGCATGCGATGCAAATTTACAATACTCACTTACGTAGTTTTCGTTTTGGATGGTAATCTAAAGGTTTGGATACCTTTCATGGTGCAACAGACCAAAGTTGATCCATACGGATCACAAATGCATGTGAACCGCAAAGTTTAACCATAATGATAAAATAAAAATTTTCTCTGTCACTTAAGGTAGGCTGATAAATATCTATCCAGGGTTGCTGTAAAAAAAAAAAGATACAGGCAAACTGTCTGTTTGACGGTTCACTATTCACATAAATGGGGCATGTTAAAATGAAGTTGTATGTTCACGTGAACGGGGCATGTTAAAATTCGTTGATAGAGACAGCCTTGGCTACTGGAGGAGCGGAAGAACTCAAAAAGCCGTAACGCTGTTTACAGCTCTGTTGTATCAGCAGCAGTTGAGTTATCTGAGAATAGTGAGCTTTATGTGGCGATGACCGTTCAGTTTAATGTGACGATTCCCTTTATGACAGTAACAGTGGATAGACAGGAAATGGTGGAAGAGAGATGGGGGGATGACACGCAGCAAAGGGCCACAGGTTGGATTCAAACCCAGGCCCCTGCAAAATACTCAGCCTATATGGGGTGCGCACTCTTACCGCACGTACACACCGCCTTGAGCTGCAAAAACGTTCTTGCCGCACCGCCAAGGACGCTTGTGAAAAAGTACGGGGAAGCTTTTTGAAGCTTTGGCCGCTCTGACGTGGCGGCGTTCTCCGTTTGGCCGCAGCCATGGCCAATACACTGACACTAGCTCGCTTTTGTGCCGCTGAGCCGTAGCGGCGTGCAGG
>NC_045747.1:18924661-18924813 GCF_008692095.1 Etheostoma spectabile | reverse complement strand
AGCCGCCAGACTAACCTAGTGATCCGCGCAGGACGTCACTGTGAGCGGACCGTTAGAGACGATGTGACAGGCAGGTAACGTTAACAGGTCCCTATATACAAACGTATCATAAACGATAGGTAACGTAGCAATGGCAATTATGAGCTTGTCCT
>NC_045747.1:18924442-18924651 GCF_008692095.1 Etheostoma spectabile | reverse complement strand
GTTTTGGTAGGAATGAAAGTTTACATTGTGTGTTTCTCCGGGATCAGCCAGCGCGATGGACGTCTATATTCCGATTGGTGGCCGGTGTCAGCCGCGGAACTGCGTCATAGCTCATTACCATAAAGTAAAAAAATTTCAACTTTCAACACGCTCAAAACGCAACGCCGACAGATTTGCCGGCTTCCATTGAAAATGAATGACTTCCGGTA
>NC_045747.1:18924181-18924432 GCF_008692095.1 Etheostoma spectabile | reverse complement strand
CTCAAGTCGGTGGCGGTGTGAACGTACGGTTACTGGGTGAGCTAAAGGTTTCCCCGACCCATTCAGTTTAAAAACCAAAACAAGTTCTGTTTAGGAAAAAGACTGTGATTTGGATTAAAAACACTCAAAGAACATGCATTTCCTGGGTGAAAGTCCTTAGAGCCAACTCCGCTCACCTGCTTGTTGTGCTTTCTGACAGTTCAAGTAATAAATGGAAAGCATTTAATTTTTTTTTTATAAATGTACCCCCC
>NC_045747.1:18906104-18924171 GCF_008692095.1 Etheostoma spectabile | reverse complement strand
TTGTGCTGATCTGAAAATATATCGGATCCATGATTGAAAACCGTGATCCGATCAGAAACCGAGAATTTTAAAATCTTTTGCTCCCTGCCTCACCTTTAAGCCCTGTGCGCTCTCCGTTCTCCTGCGGCTCGCTCTTGATGATGGTGGCTGGCTGGGTGATGACGGCGGCCGAGCTGAGGGACCCGGCCGGAATCTGCTGCAGGACGTGGACAGTCTGGACAGCAGGCTGGGAGGTGCTGGTGCTCACTGGGGAGGCCATGGTGTAGGTCACTGGCTTCATGCTTTGAGGTAACTGACGCTGGACTGCTATGAGTACCGGCTGGTTGTTAACAGGCGAGCCTGGAACACAGCACACAGGTATATTTAAATATAAAGGCCGTTAGAAAGTTAGGAATCATGCAGGTTCATTAATTATTATTATCCTTTTGATATTAAAAAACACAACAAATGTAAAATATACAGATATTTTCTTGGGTATTTAGCGTGTTGAAATAACACCAGGATCTATCTGGATTTCCATTCATGCTAGGTAATGAAATGGCCAAGGCCTTTTTCAAAGTCAATAGTATGAAATTAGGCTGCTCATGTGGAACGCTGCTGTTCAGAAACTGGCTACGGACCAGACAGTTTAACGAGGCCTGTAATGGTTTTAACCGAACACAATAAAGGGTTCCTAAAAATAATGTGAGTGGCAATAAAATTTTAATGACAATCTACTGATGAGATTTGTGATGTACATCTTCTGTTTGTGACTTGTTAATTGATACCCTTAAAGAAGGTGGATCTTATCTTAATACTTTAAAAAAAACTTCCAAACCCAGCTGATAACCTCAAATGGGTGTGCCCTTAAATTAAAGCTGACTAGAATCAACTTGACTGAGATTTAAAAAAAAAGAAGAAGAAAAAAAGCATGTTGTGGCAGAAACTTGGGACACAAGCCAGAATCAAGAACCACAGAGGCTGAGGCAGCTAGACTGAAATCTACAAACACTGAACACAAAGCCTAGAGAAAGGGTGTCATACCTGATGTGTTTTGTGCAAAGCGTGCTTCCTGGATGACTGCCAGTTTGGGCTGGACCACCGTGGTGAACGCCGGGGCAGGAGCCGAGGAGGTCTCCAGTTCCAGAGGAACCGGAGAGCCCTCTCGTGATAGGCTGTCGGGGGTCTGGACGCCACTGGAGTGAGCAGAGAGAACCCCCGAGTGATTGGGAGACGCCGGGGCACTCCTGAGGGCCGGACAGACAAGTTAACTCACCAATGGCAATATTGGTATTCAAGTTGATTAAATTTTGGAAAGAATTGTGTCAATAACTTAGTGAAAATCAATTTGAGAGCTGAGAGTACAAAATAATGTTATTTTCAGTCAAACATAATAAAGAAACATGTCATCCACTACAAAACAATTAGAGGAATATTTGTAATTGGGATCAGTTAGTGGTGCCTTTGTTGGCTTTTCAAGGAACTTGTTTTTTTACATGTTTAACTGTCACAACTGATGCTTAATGTTAATATGTTTCTTTTAAACTATGTATCTTGAGCAGTTTCTTGCCCATTCTCATTTTATGATGATGTTTTCGGCCCTACAGATCTAAACGTTGCTGACATATATGCCATCAATGCACATGTGGCGCTCTTATATTTATGAGAAATGTAAATGACTGGACTGCAAGCGCTGCCAAAGACCAAAATTATACAACCATTAACTGATCCATTAACGGTCATGTTGATAAAACATGCAACAACATGTAAAAAAAAAACTGTGCTAATTAACTCTATAGTTGACAGGCTGTTGAAATCAAGAGTGTGTGAGCTCATTCACGCAAAAATAAACAAGACAATCTGCGAGGCTTCGGCGAACGGTGTTCATTTGAATGACTCTGTATGAATCAAAGCAGCAGTGTGTGACAGTGGGATGGAAGCAGACCTAGAAGAGAGAGGTCCGTGTGGGGTCCGGAAGCAGGGCACGCCCCGGGGCCTTCGCTTCCTGAAAGCCTGCTCGATGAGCTTTCCCTCCGAGGACGGGTCTATCCTCCAGAATGAGCCTTTGCCTGGCTCCTCCTGCGACCGCGCCACTTTGATGAAATAACGGTTCAACGACAGGTTGTGACGGATCGAGTTCTGGGACATAGAAGAGACGAGTGGTTAGGGTGTTGTGAACGTATTATTGATATTTTTGACTGTTTTGGTGCAGAGACTCTTCAGCACGTCCACCATCTTTGCACCACCATGCTGACAGTCAAAGTGTGCTCTCACCGGCGAACGTGAGGCCAGAACTCACCTGCCAGCCCTTGTCTGCGGTCCTGTAGTAGGGGTAGTTCTTTGTGATGTGATTGTAGATGCCATTTAGTGTGAGCTGCTTGTCCGGAGCCAGGGTTATGGCCTGGACTATCAGCTGTGCATAGGAGTACGGAGGTTTTGAGTCATCCTGTGGAGCAGAGAAGAAATGCAGATTTAAGAGTCGGGGCTTGACTACACCCAGAAAACAAAAGTCTTCACGTCATCTTTCAAGGTGTCAATTGACAAATTCAAACTGCCAGAATTATGCCAGAGCACCGCAAAACTGTTTTCATGTCATATTGGATTTTTTTTCTTTTCTTTTTACATGAAATGTAAGTTCATCTGTGGCGATTTATATATATATATATATATATATATATATATATATATATATATATATAAAAACATTCTTTAGGGGTTAAGGGGTAATAAAAATCATCCATTGTGTTATGCTTAAGTTCAACAACCTTCAGGCGATATGACAAAATGTAGCATATATTAGTGTGTGGGAGTTGGATTTTAATAATATTTACAAGTAGAAAACAGGGTATTTTACAACTATCTTTGAATATACTTCCAACAGCTATATTTAACACACATTATAAACCAGTTTGGGTGGGATTTACTGAAAAGAACTCAGTGCCCTGTGGGTGTGTTTTAGAGGGCCGCGATGCAGGGGAAATAAAATAAGTAATGAAATGCCGAACAAAATCACAAACTAAGGGCCAGGTTTGAAGAAAATGTTTCCCTAACCGAGCGCCTGGACATTAGTCCTACTCTCACCTTGGGACTGTCCCCTCCAGAGGCGTCTTTGTCGTTCTCAGGCTGGGAGTTGTCATTCATGAGCTGCAGCTCCGCAGAGCTGACCATGCGCCCGCCCATCCTGTAGCCTGATGAGCCGGCACCCCGCGGGCTGGAGGGGCACGAGTTAGCAGCACTGCAGGAGAACACGATAACATGACCGCCAGCTACCAGGAAACTTACTGTAAACATCATTTACACTAAATCAACTCATACACAACAGGTTTGGATTAAGAGCTTACACCTAAAACATAACTAGCCTGGCATTTCTCAGAAAAGGGGCGCGATAGGTTGCCTGGCTCACTTGTCTGCAGTCTGTGCTGCAGTGACGCTTTTAGCCCTACCTCCCAGACTGTCTGGAAATACTGCAGTCACTTTAGGAGCCATGTTCAGCCCTAAAGCAACAACACATTCAAATCTTAAATCAGGTCTATTTATCCGTTTAACAGACCTGAATAACCAGGGGATGAAGAAAGACTAAACGTAAAGGAGTATTTCCATAGTTAATGTCTATTTCAGTACTTGGGGGACTCTAGACATGTTGGTAAACCACAGAGCAAACAAACAAAGAAGCTGCAGCTCAGGATTTCCAGATGTGCTACACCTGCTGCCTCGTTCATTACGCTGGCTGTTTATTTACCAACACATTTTATCATATAACATTTAAACGGGACCTGTTGGACATAAAAAACTAGGGGTGCACCGTACGAGGAAAATATGCGACAAGTTTGTTGAATATCACCTTAACGACATTACCTACGATAAACAAAAAAATATTAAAGTGTACTCAGATCTTCCTTACAGCTGCTTTCAGTGTTCTGCTAAAATACAACGAAGTGGTTGTTGAATTTAAAACAAAAGGAAATCCTTTCTAAAATTCTTTTATTAAATAATTGGAACATTGAATTACATTTGAAAGGCACCACTAACAAAAATAAACAAGTTATATTTTAAAGCAGAGGTCTTCAATGTTTTTAGGCCAAGAAGCCCTTAACTGAATGAGAAGGACCTCCTACTTTATAGTTGAAAAGGAAGTTGCATATTAAACTGGGCCTACAATAATGGGCAAGGCAGCCTAAGCCTTTATACATACCTGTTTTGCATGGAATCCTAAGCTATTCAAATAATTGTTGGCATGATTTTATAAGTCATCTTTTAATGTTAAACATACATGTGACACAGTGAATCCTTATTAACTGTATCTGTGGATGGCTGCCTTAGTGACTACATTACCTATAGGCCAGTAAGCAGAGGAATTTATATTTGCTAATATGGCGCATTCATATCGCAGCATTTTGTTGTGTGTTTATTAGGGGTGGGGGGTTAGGATATCAAAATCTCACGTATTATAATGTTTTTTGCAATTTTTGCAATTTTTTTTGTTGAAACATTTCCCTAGAATCAATATGTTATTTATTTTTTACCAAGGATTCACTTAAATCTTTTACAACTACACCTATCTGTTTGTGGCAAAACAGACCCAAAGCAGAAAATCCATGCTATGTAGTTTATAGATGAAATAAATGTCAGACTGACTGACTTGTGATGTGCATTCTTCTTAGAAAACTTTTATTTTTGTAGAAAAGAATACTCAATAGTATTGAATATTTAATACTTCTAAAATCGTAATAAATCACAATACAAATCTAATAGGCACCCATGTCTCCTACAAGAATCAAATTGCGACAAAAGCATATCGTCCCAGCCTTAGTATTAATTGTGCCAGTTGATATCGCGATGCCGATAAAAAGAACAATATATTGTGCAGCCCTAGAGTAAGACGTGGTTGCTTTGGAGCCATCTGGCTGAGATCAGAGATGAGAGGATCTAAGAGTCTGAGATGGAGGCGCCTTCCTCTCAGAGCTGTGCAGCCGCTGAACTAAGCCTAAGCTGATCACCCTTTAGAGGCCATGTGAAGGTCCACTGACACATCAAGGTCAGCTGGGAGGCATTGTGGGATTTTTCCTCCCACCACTGCACTGATGAGGGATCTCAGATTCAGAAAAGCGTACGTCTAAAAGAACCAATGGAAATATCCTTAGTCCTTAACTTAGCATTTACTTTTCCGTGTAAGTTAAAGTACTACAGCACAACTTTTGATATTTGGTCCGGTTAATGGCAGGGCTGTCAAAGTAAACGCATGATTGCGTTAACGCAAATCACAATACTTTTGACCAAATGCCTCAATATTGTGGCAATATTGTCAGGTTGACAACTGGTGCTTCCACAAAACATCAGTAATGTGGATATAATGACTATAATAGAACAGCTAGAACGGTCTGTTAAAGGTTCAGAAAACGACGTCATTTTACTGTAATGTAGCCATTAAAACCAGGAAAAGACAACCCTTATGTCATATCACAATATTATGATATCCTAAATCTAAGAAGATATCTAACCACATATATCAATGTTGATATAATATTGATATATGTTTTCACACATTAAAAGGCAGGTACTGTTATTATTGATGATAAAGCCCAGTACTCTATATTTATTGTTTTTTACGTAAACGTTGCTACTTTTCTTCAGGAGTTTACAATTTGAATTAACTAAAAACTACCTCCATCTGATCCAATTGATCATTCAGCTTCAAAACTAGCCCAAAGCCAGAGGGGTAAGTGAATGCTAAATGCCAATACATCTTACATATAAACTTTGCAGCATGAGGAACTATCATTGGTGACACTAGTTGGTAGTGGACAATACTGTGTTGAGAGAAATATTCCCTGTGGCACACACAGGGCAAAGTCACCTCCTGCCTGCTTCGAGCCAGTGTATGCATATTCATTTGAAGCAGAAATGAGTACCTAATGGTGCCAGTGGGCGATGGCAGGGGGCTCATTAGGTGAGCAATGTTGTCTGGAATGTTGATGGTCAAAGGGGAGATCTGGGGCTGTACTGGTTTCACTGGGGACTCGGGAGCTTCGCGCTTCACTTTCTTCCCACTGGACAGCGCTGTGAAAGTGATCTTGATGTTTGTGCTGGGGAACCTGAAAGTGCACCTGCAAAAGAAAACAGTTTTTTCAAACAAATGCAAAGGTAACAGTCAATGAAATAAGCATTATTTATTTAAATAAAAAATAACAAGCAAATCAAATTACTGGACACTCGTTAACACATACAGCTCAGCGGTGGTTGATTTTCTGTGCGACTTTAATTAGCTGAGAGAGACAACAAGTTAAATTCAAATACTGATGCGATGGCTCGATGAAGCTCCTTCTACCGCCATACCACCTGAAAATCAATTTTAGCAGGAGCAAAGACCAGAGGATTATCACAGATAGCGCCTCGATAGTACACTGCAGCGGACTGAAGCTGCTCTGCTGCGACTGTTCTGGGGGAGCAGTGGCCTCACCGAGGGACAGGCCTAAATTAGGCCGAGTGGTAAATATAAAGACATGCACAGGTCTAAGCACCATGTCAACTGTAAGAAAACATGCAGCCATTGGCAATGGGCGCTTCTCTTCTGTGATCATTAGTGCTTCAAAAAATGTGCCAATTGATTAATCTGTTCCAGAAAATGAACTGACAGTAATTTTAATTATTACAATAATTTATCAACTATAAAGAGGTAAATATGCACTACTTCCAGCTCTTGTGGTGATTTGTTTAATATCATTGTAAATTGAATAACTTTAGGTGATGGTTCTTTTCTTGCCATTTTCAAACAGTTGTAGGCAAAACGAAACATCAAATACAACTGGGTGGCTATTAATTTATAATGAAAATAATCAATACTTAAAGCTCAAGGTGTTATTTAAGACCTAAACCACTAGGGAACGTACTCTTCTGTTGTACCAAGTATCCTTGGAAACATTTTCTATATTTTCCACAATGACTTTCAGCACACTGCAGAAGATAGGCTAAGGACGTGTTTTATTTTACATGCAACATGCCTTGTTGCAACATTTAAATATGGTCCAATGATGTTGCCTGCAAAGAAATGTGGTATCTCTGCTTCTAGGGTGCATCTACTGCATGTCCTGTTGCGCTCAGTGACCTAAATGATTATTGCTCTCATCATTATTGCAAAATTGAGGAAACTAGCGAGCTGTGCTGATAATCACGACACCAACAACCTGAGAAGTAATGTGTGGAATCTGTTTGGATTCCACACCCTAGGTCGATAAAAAGTGAAGCTGTTTGCTGTATTCAAGAAAGCCTTACAGAAACATAACCACAATGCATCTTGGAGCTGGGTCTATAGGTCAGTGTTAGGACAATAAAGTTAATCACTGATATGTAGCATACATTGGCTGATACATAACAAGACATAAGACTGCAAAGATGTAAACACTCAAAATACTGATATTGGTATGTGCCTCAAACGCCTATTATCTCTTTGCCTATACAAGTCACTTATTAGCTTGTCAAAAAGAACCACACCACGCCATTTCCACAGCACAGTGTACAGGATTGGGCGACCTGAGCTGTGTTCTCATTCAGTCTAAGTGTTTTTTTTTTTTTTTTTTTTAAATGGTGATAGCTCTATCTTTTTGAATGACATGTTAATTACTTGTTTTAAAACGAAAGGGACATTTCTATCATTGTTTCTCCATTTTCTATGCAGCGAGTAACAAAATAAAAAAAACTACAACAACCAACAAAATGGACTCAGGAATGCAGGGACACTGCCAACAGAAACTGAGCATGCTTTAGGCCAGATTCTTTGTAATTAAAATATTTTGTATTTGAATAAAAACAAACCCATCGTTGGTATACTTTTATTTATGATGGCTGATGGGGAAACTATCACGGGAAATCTTCAACCATTCACAGATTACAGTGAATAGACGTTACTCTTCTGAATCACTGTTCGGCTCAGGCGGCGCAACACCTTGGAGACAGAGCCGGCACACATTGGTTTTCGTCTAGTTAAAGAGTGCCAGGCACAGCACTTTTTCCGCCAGGTCCTCACAGAGCTGGCATCTGCTGAGAGAACTGTATCCCTGACACCTACATCTCAAATTAGCTTTGCTGCTCACGGGAGGAGACTGAAACACTTTCTGGAGCCAGACTGATGAGGGGAGACCATTTTCATTGTGCATGTTCCCTCTCAGCAGCCTTTCAGGAAGCCTAGAGACTCCACTGTGGATCATCAGACAAAGTTAGAAGATCCTTAAATAACATCAGAGCACTCCTCAATATGTAGCGGCTGTGAAGAACTGACAGAGTGGGGACATTGATATCTAAATATACCAATAAATAAATAAAATATCAAAACCAATCCTGTTCCTTTATGTTCTTGTCTGTATTTCACCATGCTGTTAATGAGCTCTCAACCATTAGCGCCATAATTTGGATCAGGGGATATTGAATATGAGGACTGTTTACAGTATATCAGGATGCTTTCACACCTGAGCCGTTTGGTCCGTTTTGACCGGACATTGTTTAGCAGGGGTGGTAGTAGCCCACCCAGATCCTCAACATGTTGGTTGTATTTCCAATTAATCATTACAGGGTTAGTCTATAATTGTCCAACCACCAGCTCAAAACCCAAAGAGATTGAATTTATAATATTAAACCTCTCTTTTGAGAAGCGTGGACCACCATTTTTCTGCATTTGAACAAAAACTTAATTGTTCGACCATGTGGCTGAGTATTGATAACTGAGATGTTAATCCCAAGAAGACAGCCGTGTTTTTTTAGTTTTTTTTCATAACTTGTCGTTACTAAAATATTTACATTATTTATCTAGGGAATGGTTAGGCATACTGTAGTCAAAAAAGATTTAGGAAATATCTGATCAATGAGCGAATATAAAAAGCCTCCGATCTGACCAGGGATTCAATGCCAACTTGTAATACAAGGCACAATAGATACTCAAATCTATGGCCACTAATTGGACATTATTCAAAAGGTGTTGAAGTTCCTTATGTAGCCCTACCATCATCTAATTGCTTGATTAACGAAGCGTTTCAGCACTACATGCATTACATCACTTAATTATTATTCATTTTTAATTATAAGTGACGGGGGCTTAACTGTATGGGAAACTGTGTCCATGTTGTTGAGTATCCCCCTCAAAGCATGCATTCATTCATTGAAGTCTCTTAATCGACCCTGATTTTCCCCTGCATGAACAATGAGGCCTCAACTCCGAAAACTCACATGCACAGTTGCTATGCTGCTAGGCTGTGAGGACGGCAACAAACAAAGCTTGTTTTTCACCCCCACCCACAATGCAAAAAAGAATGTAAACAAAAGACAGCAAGACAGGAAAGAGCACCAACTTGGAGAGGATTTGCGGGTGTGAGAAAGGACAGGGAGGGGAGGGAGAAAAGGGGGTGGCTGTGCCTTTCTGTTCAGTCTGTTTACATCACTAAAGAGGAATCCCTGGAATACAACCGACTTGTCCACTGGGCCACAGCTCTGCAAGTTCTCTAATGCTGTCAATCTGCTTCTTTAGCAGTCTTATCGTGGACAGGGAGGGTTGTCTAAGTGTCTTCTCAAGTTTGAGGATTACAGTAAACCATGTGGGCCTGGGCTAGGTGTCTTAATTATTAAACCATGTTGTAAAGACTGTTGCTGATTAAAAGATCTTTAATGGCAGTCGGTCTGATCAATATGAAAACTTGAAACCACTGCTGCTCCTTCCTTGTTTCTTGTGCTGCCTACTAATTAATATGTATGATGTGGCTAACAGCCATGCAGACATTGATTAAATGATCAACCTCTAAAACAAAAACATGTTGAGATGAAGAAAATATTTTTGAGCAATGTGACAATTTAGTGGGGCAGAAATTGCACCAAGTCACAACAAGCTTTTTCTTTGTGCAGTACAAAAAAAAAGAAAAAAAAAGGGTTTACACACAGAGATTGCACAATAGCAGAAAGCAGTGTGGGAAGAACTGCCAGTGTTGGCAGTGGCTGGTAGGTTTGTCTACATTACAAGTTACTTTAGTAAATAAACTACAACCATATGCTAAAATCCCAAAAGAAATCCCTCGGGACAAAATGTAAACAAGATGTTTTATTTTTTTTGCCAGAGATGATCTTCCCCTTCTGGTTTTGTAGTTTCAATTCTGTAAGTGGAACTAAGAAATATTTTCATAATATTTCTACTCTATATTTATGTTCTTGTCTGTTTCAGCATTTTGCTTTATTTCCTTTGTATGAACCAACCACCAAGGCAAACAAATCCTTACAAGTGCTCCTTACCTGGCAATAAATTCAATTCTGATTTAAATGTTTTTTGAAAATAGTGAACTGTATGTTTCATTTTCCCACTGGCCACACTGACATCTTCAAATGTCCTGTTTTATACAACAATAAGACCGAAAACCTAAATATACTCTGATATACATGTGCGAGATAACGATGTAAAAGAGAAATGTATCACGTTTGACTTTTTTGTTTGAATGAATGACTGAAATTAATTAGCAAACATAATTGATCAATTTCCTGTCCATAAGCAAAGAAATTAATACAATAATAGTTTTCAATATACTTAAAATTGCCTTTTTAACCAACAGAGACATTTGGTTTACGATGATATAAAATAGCATTATAAAACAACAACATAAAACTCTCTTTCTTAAAAGCTCAACCAACCTCCATTGGCGAAACGTCTTATTTCATTTAAAAATTAACTATGAGGTTTACGTTTTTGTTTATTGGTTAATATAAGCAAATTATTATTGAAATACGCCAGCTAGCATGACTTCGGCTTATTTGAATTGAAAGTTGAGGTCCCGCAGGCTCTGCTGTTGTGAGCCGGTAGGGCGGGGACGGGCTGGTTTGTTTACGTTTAGGGGTCGAGAGGCGCTCCATTCATATAGAGAAGCTGCAGCTACCTGCTAGCTAACACTTTTGCATGTCAACAAGGACAAATGTTTACAGCCTCACAAGATTTACAGTTCTGACATAAGAGTGTCCACGTGAAAGAAAAACTGCCTTGTCAATATCAACAATAATAGCGTCACCATAGCTCTGAGCTAACTTTGTTATTTTGGCTAAGTAGCTCCAATACAGACACTGTGGACTGCAGCGAACGCTAAGATAACCAAGGGAGGGAATGTGGAGTGAAGGCAGGCGGATAATTAACACTGTTGCTAACAAGAATGTCAACAAAGAAAATGGCATAGAGAACAGGATGCGGAGTTCTTGCTAACATGCTAAAACACGTGGTCCTCTCAGCCCTGCTAGCCAGCCACTATAACCCCAATGTTGTTGACGGTTAGCGCTTTAGCGCTAGCATCCACATGTTCACCGAGCAGGGAAACTTACATTCGTGGTAGCTGCAGAGGAGGGGCGCCCCGTCGGAGGAACACTCCATCTACAAACACCCCGTTTTTACCGAGACACCTCAGGTAGAAATCTCCGCTACCGGTGCCGTCGTCGCTGGCGGTGAATATCTCCAGATGCCTCCGGGAGATGAAGCTGGAGTGGCCCATACTCACGTCCACGGAGCCCTGAGACGAGTTCCGGCCGATGGTCACCGAGCGCTTTTTCATCATGTATTCGAATTCACGGCCCTCAAGCCGGGCAACCGGCCCAGACGATCCGCTCACCACAGCCATGTTCGGGTCAAAGTCTTTAAACGACTAATAACGTTACTGGGACAAATAAAACACCGGTGTATGGACGCCCAACTGTGGCCTTACAGAGGCGTGTAAATGGATCAAATCTACAAGAGGGGCATCGAATTCAAAACAGGAATTTAGAGGGGAACATGCGAGGCCAGGGACAGCGGCTCCGACCCACCGCCGAGAGAAAGGGTAGCAGATAGATCCAACCAAACAGAGCAAGAGGCGGATATGACTTTACAGACAGCGCGCTCCGCCAATGAGAAACCAGGAAGCCGATACAGCTTCGTGACTGTGACCAATCACGCGAAAGAATTAATCCGAGGACACATTCAAGGTCGGTTGGTGTGTAGCAATACGTGCATATGCTGCTTGGTGAGAAGTAAGATGCGGGGTGTTCATTATCCACCGCACAGGAAAGGAGTGGAGCAACCGGTTTACACGTGCAATCAATCACTATAACCAATACAGCGAAAGATTATCCATAATCCATGATCATGCATCGATATCAACGACATATCGTGTATCCAAACCAATAAACGACCCCATGTGAGATCAGTTTGCAGGATCCATCTCCATTCAGGCTATACGTCGAAGAAGCGCAAAACCACAGTGCACGATGGTCTTCCTCCTCCACTACAGAATCCATGTCTGGTTTGGCACGTTGCCCCCTTTGCAGCATCTCGTTACTTTGTAAATATGAGGTTAGCTATTTCATCTTTTAAATGATCGTCGTGCAGTCTGTAACCAGTAGAAACACATCGTGTTGCCTTGACAAGCAGACTTAATATTTCCCTGCTGGGGCTGCAGCTTTGTAATCATGTGTTGTCCTGGCTGCAGGCCTTGTCATCATTAGGGTGTGTGACCCTGCCATCTGTAGGCCACTTGTTTGTAAACACTGTGGAAGTGGTGGGTTTGCGCGTGCGTACACGCGCTTGCGAACAGGCCTCTATCAGAGGTGTGAAGTAATGATCAGACGTTAACAGATTGTTTTCATTGAATGGAGCATCACGTTCAAAACCAGGTCAGTTAACATAAGAATAATGGTCAAAGGTGTTGTATTGCATTGAGCGAAAATACAGAATTCTTTTTAAGAACTGCAAAGACATGAAACATGGTGCTTCAATGATCCTTGCTGATCCTTTGATGAGAAACATAAATTAACTTGAAGTTGAAGTTTGAAATAAGATAAAAAATGTAAATTATCTAAAATCATCATTGGTCAAAAGGTGTATACTACTTACTTATCAAAACATACATTATTGTAATTTTCAATAAATGCTCATTCATTCATTTTCTGTATTTTATTCATATTTCATAGAACTATTTTTCTTATTGCACCTTATTCTGTTCTGGTAACTTCTCAAAACGACTGGCAGATTGAAATATCTAAAACGGAAACCCTCAAATGCACATATATGCAGGCTCTCTTTTGCAGGAACACTCTGATCACATTCAAACAGTCGCACACATTCATACCTGGATGCTGCCCAGCCACAACAACAGTCTGATCGGCTGGCCACTGAGCAGCTCCACTGGAGTGGTTTTGAGGTTAAGGGCCTTGCTCAAGGGCACCTCAGTGGTGGTAATGAGGGAGGGACAAGTGCTGCTCTTTCTCTTTCCCCAGATTTTATCCTGTTGGTCTGAGATGGGTATAGTGAGCAGGTGCAAGATGCTGGGTGCTTGGGATAATGTGGTCTTTATACAGTATATATATATATATATATATATATATATATATATATATATTTGGTGGAAGTGGAGTACATATGAAACTACTTCATGTACTGGATAGTTTAATCTATTGCACACTATTATATTTTTCAAAATAATCATGTTTGGTTTGTAAAATCTACATTTTGTAAACTGACTACTCCAGTTGTCAGATAAATGTAGTAGAGTATAAAGTATAATATTTACCTGTTAAATGTGGAGTAGAAGTAGGCTTTTAATGTAAAAAATACAAAATTAACTGTAAAAATGTTCTATAACAACATGCTGTATTGTGTGGTATTAACTGCTACTGGCAACTTGAGTTGCCAGGTAACTTCCTGATTTTTAATAGAATACAAGATCATGTTGTAAACAAGATTGCAATTAAGTTTTGTTTTTCTGTCAACAAGTAATTTATATACACCAAAAACCTTTAAAATGTATCCTGTAATATACTGTTATTTTTTTCTACAGTAATAACAGCACTTTCATAAGACTTTATTGGCAACTTTTTTACCAGGTATTTACTGTAAAAATCTACACTCAAATTCGTTACAATGTACCATAAAACTGAAATACTCAACCTAAAAAAAGTACTTAACTACAGTGCTGTCAATGTTGTTAAAAGGGTGATTCCTTTAAAACACACATTTGATGACTGTGCTACTGAATGGACAATAATATGAGCCTTAATATCTGCAGATTTGACAGTTCTACTTGCATTTAAAACCGACTTAGCAAAGTATAAGAAAAGCTAATGCTGCCCACAAATCTGTCATTCTGGCATATTCTAATAGGGGATGTTTAAATGGTCCATAAGAATCAGTCAGATCAAACTCTAACTTCATCTCTACCAACCACTGGAGGGAGACATGCACCATCATAATCCTCCAAACATGACATCATGAACACACCAGCCATTTTAAGCTTTTAGGCTGAAGTATAGTGTCCACAAACAATGAACATGGGATCATCACTTCATCACCTGCCTCAAGACAGATTTATCTCTCCACAACCAAAGAGTACCAGCATTTATCTGGTTATTAATAACAGCATAGAGTGCAGATTATATCAATATGAACTGCCTAATGGGACCCATCTTTATCTGGGAATCCATTCACACATACATTAGATTGATAGCTTTGAGAATGACCGGTATTTGATGGTACTACAAATCATGTCAAAATTATTTAATGCAGCCACACCTAAAATATTAAAACTTTAAAATCTCTCCCTCTATCTGTGTTTCTTAATACATTTTCTGTGTACTTGTGGTAGACACTCCCTGGTGACAGTCAGTCCCATTTAGAGTAGTGAGCGCTGTTGCAAAGCTAATGGAAATCAACTATGAGCCGAAGCTCTCTCCACATAATTGGGATTCACAACCTAATATTTGCTCAGCACTACCTACAAAAAGAGGATATGCTTCATCATGCTGCCGTGGTTATTCGATTTAGGCAGCAACCAACCAGGATGTAGGCTACATTTGAGCCTCGTGTTCTCATTGCTCTCAAAGTACACCCTCTCACAATCTGCGTCTCTCACTGGGAATGCATTGTGCAATGACAAGTACAGTTGTGATTAGGATATAATGACATAAACCATCAAGTCAACTTGGGGATTTCAGCACTACAGAGAAGGCAGTGTCCTGTGGGAGAGTTGAGGCTGAGCAGCCGGGTTTCCATCTCTTTGCAGGGATAGAGAGAGAGAGAGAGAGAGAGAGAGAGAGAGAGAGAGAGAGAGAGAGAGAGAGAGAGAAAGAGAGAGAGAGCACCATTACGCCTCTCCTCTATTTCCTCTGTCAGGGCCAGAAACCAAATGGACACATTAATAACACTTCCCATGTCTGAGGGAGCTAATGGTGCTTTGAGTGCTGATTAAGCCTAGGAAGAATTGGGCGTGGAGGAAGGGTATTAGTTTCATTCTCCTCACTGGCTGTTGTGGCGAACAAACTGAAGCACGAACATCACTTTCATTTTTGAGGAAAAAACTGCTCATTGGCTAAATCCTTTAGTACATTAGGTCCCGAAGCTTAATTGTTTTGTGAAAGGAACAGGCTTTTTGTCTCGCTACATACCTCAGTGGTTTTGCCTGCATGAGAGTGATGCATATTCTTCCCGTTGAACTCTGCACTGGGTGGATCTTACTGAAATAACCCACAGTGCCTGTTTGGCCAGTTTTCCATTGAGGCTTCACAAAGAACACAACAAGAGTCATTTTAAAGCTTGTTGTTTAGTCACTTATTTCAAAAACTATCTTCTATCTTTACACAAATGTGAATGGACAAAAACAAAAACAACAACTCATAATGTACATATGTGATAATAATGATTTAAATAAGGCAAACAGCATCATGATGGTGCTTTTATTTTTAAAAGCTTCCTCCAAATTAAAGTGCTAAGAAATACATTTTCCATTTCAACAACATCCAGGAATCACTGCTGTCTATATACAACATGACAAGTTGTTTTCACCCTGAAGTCAAATGTTGGAAAAGAAGGTTTTTTTTATCTCCCGGGATTAGTCAAATGTGTTCCTTGGTCTTATCGCATATCCGTCACTGAGGCAAAACCCCAAGGAGAGCCACAGGTTTACAAATTCATGATTTTTGATGAAGCTTCCGCTGCACCCTGTCCTTGCCAGTCACCTCCCCATCACCATGTTTCTGGGTTGAAGGAGTCCAGTAGCTCAGGAAAGCACTAACTCAGTCCAGCGTTCCTCACACTGTAGTTACAGTATGTCATGTTTGGTCAGGTTCAGCTCCTCCTCAGGCACAACAAGGTTCCCCATGTACCAGAATATCCAGAACACCAGGCTGAAGAAAATCAGCAAAGGTCCGGAGAGCACAAAAAAGTCCCAGAAACTGAAAGGTGCGAAGATCCCGAGGAAGAAGAGGATGAGGCCAACAATGTCAAAAACCACAGCCAGCGTCAGGAAGACGATGGTGTTCTTCCTTTGCTCCATAGTCGGGGCTGGGTGAGACAGGTTGGTGGTGGCTGAAGGTCTGACAGGATTGGGAGCAAGTCTCTCAAGAAAAATGATTCCTGTCTTCTGGATCATTGTGTGTTTCACCTCAGCACACCCTACATTTCTTTCATAGCACACGACTTGGTGGAAAGACTGGTATCCAACCACAACAATGGGTTGTTGAAAAGCTGAAAAGCCCAACAGTCCATCTTCATTCCTTTGCACTGCTGACTGGTTTTGCAACTTTCATTCCACTTATGTGACACATCAACCCATTGTCTATGCACATATATTTTATAATCAGCCGACACTGAGCATACACAGTAATACGCCTGCTATAATAATTGGGCCCCCGTCTGTTTGTTCAGCTAATGACATAAATGTGATTTGGGGCTGCATCAGTGTGTTGCATCTCCTATCATATCGTTTAAAGCTTCCTCTTGACTTAGAACCTGAGATATCCTCATTGACCCTTCACATTTAACTTGGGAGCAGCTCTTCAGGTCTTTAGTTTAAGTTTATTATAAGGACCCCCCCATAGCTGAGGCCTTGACAACCAGCTAGTCTTCCTGGGTCCAAATATTAAATTACAACATTTCATGACACATACAGGGAAATAAAATAAACATAACACACTCTAACAAGGAAACAACAACAAGGAAACAAGCCGAAAAACCTTAGAAAAATATCTATAAATACAAAATTACATTACACTATATTACAGTGCTAACATCCAGGTATCTCACAAAAGGGTGGATACATCGCATTCAAGCTTACCCTCAATTTTTGATAATCCACGGTTTGTGCATCTCTATGATAAAGACACCTATTGTGAGAGTGAAGGTCCCAAAGAGGAAATAGATTCAATGGCATTTTCTTGTTGAGCAGCTTGTTTGACCAGTCATGCAGCCACTATTTGTCTCTGCTCTGTGGCTTTAAAGCACTGGCTGGCCTGTCATGTAGCAGTGTAGGATGTTTTATTTACTGTAACATTGTCATTCTTAAATGCTGTTTCAGTTTAAATAAATAAAACCTGTTCAGAGCCGTGACATTTGCATAAGGTGTGCCATTATTGGGACTCCAATGTGGATCAGTCCCTTAGGCTAATATTTGCAAAATGAGGTTAACAGACACATATCATCTCTTTGGATATACAGTATGTTATACAGGGTCCCCAGTCACACACAATCCTCTGTTATAGCAACCCTGGGTAACTTATACTCGTATGATCTGTTGTGGAGCAACTATGCTCAAACCACACCCCATAATCACAGCCCAATGGAGCTGTATCAGACTCACATTCTGACTAGAATCTGAGTGTGACAACGTCAGGCTAGCAAACTTGCACAGTGTCATTAAAGCTGGTAGAGAGCCGCAAAGCGAATGTAGAAGTGCTGTTCACCCTGCTACAAGTTGACAAACCACTGAAACCATTTTGGAAACATTACTACAAAAAGTTCTCTAGTATTTGTTCAACCGACACACACTACTACTAAGGGCCGTGACACACCGAGCCTATAATCGGCCGTAGGACGTTGGTGTCAGGTGGGTGAATCCAGTCTGGTGTGTTCTGTGCTGTCATCCGGTCTCAGATGACCAATCTGATTGGTGGAGTGCTAACCCGGAAATTACGTGCTGGATGAGCGTGACTAGAGTCTCTTTAAATCTGACAGATATCTTTTAAACTGACCTTTGTCGATCTGAAAAGAAGACAGATTCACCAACTGCATGGCCTATGCCTTGCTTAAAGTGTTTTCAGAAACACATTTTGGTGAACT